>NC_088243.1:71312537-71675037 GCF_036934945.1 Oncorhynchus masou masou | reverse complement strand
TTTTCTCCTCAACCAACACCTGTTGTATATTGTCAGCTAGGCCTCCAGCATGGTTCGTTTTTGACACGCTATACAACTCAGTCACCTGTTGTATTTCATCATCTGTACTTAAATGAGATTGTACGCTTGTCACGGGTAATTTGCCTGGGTATTGTTTAGCAGGTAGCTGACTAGTGGTGGCTAGTCATCAGCCTGATGGTCTGGGGGTAGAAGCTATTGCCAGTCTGTTAGTTTTAGCCATAATGCTCCTGTACTGCCTGTGTCTGAGTGATGGAAAAGGGAAGAACAGGCCGTAGCTCGGGTGACTGAGGTCCCTGATGATCTTCTTGGCCTTCCTGCATCACCTGGTGTTGTAGGTGTCCTGGAGGGCAGGCAGTGTGCACCCAGTGGTGCGTTCAGCTGAGTGTACCACCCTCTGTAGTGCCTTGCGGTCAGCGCCAGTGGACTTGCCGTACCAGGCTGTGATGCTCTTGATGGTGCTCCTGTAGAACACTGAGGGCCTTCGGGGACAGGCCAATTTTATTCACCCTCTTGAGGTTAAAGAGTTGTCGTTGTACTTTTTTCACCACTGTGTCTGACTATTTGGTTTGACCATTTCAGCTCCTCAGAGATGTGTACGCAGAGTAACTTGACATTTTTGACAGTCTCCACAGTGGCCCTCTTAATGAGCATGGGGGTGTGCCCAGCCGGGTTCCTCCTGAAGTCCATAATCAGCTCCTTTGTTTTGCTGACATTGAAGGAGAGGTTGTTTACCTGGCACCGAAGTGTTAGAGTGCCTACCTCCTCATTCTAGGCCATATCACCGTTGGTAATCAGTTGTTGTGTCGTCAGCAAACTTGATGATTGAGTTGGAATTGTGTGAGGCCTTACAGTCGTGGGTATACAGGGAGTACAGGAGGGGACTGAAGACGCACCCTTGTGGTGCCCCCTTGTTGAGGATCAGTGTGGAGGAAGTAATGTTGCCTACCAGGACCCAGTTGATAAGGGAGGAGTTCAGTCCCAGGGCTGTGAGCTTTGTGGTGGCCGAGCTGTAGTCAATGAACAGCATCCTCACATGCATTCCTCTTGTCCAGTTGGGTGAGGGGAGTGTGGAGCGCATTGGCGATTGCATCCTCCGTGGATCAGTCAGGGCGGTAGGCGAATATGAGGGTTGAGTGTGTCAAGGAGGGAGGAGGTGATGTAGTCTTTGACTAGCCTCTCGAAGCACTTCATGGTGGCTGAAGTGAGTGCTATGGGTCAGTAGTCATTCAGTTCAGTTATTTTCCCTTTCTTGGGCACGGTGATGAGTGGAAATCTTGAAGCAGGTGGGGTTATTGGCCTGAGCTAGAGAGATTTTCAAAGTATCAGAGAACACAACAGCTTGCTGTCTGCACATGCTCTGAGGGCACGTCTAGGGATGCCTTCTGGGCCGGTAGCCTTGCGAGTGTTAACACGTTTAAATGACTTACACGCGTCTCATGGAAACCGTAAGTAGGTAACCCTCATTGTTCTCAGGGAGTTGTTTTGCTTAAAGCATGATAAATAGGTGTTTCACTCGACCGGTAGGGCCGCGTTGGTGTCCACGTCGTGACTGGCTTTTTTTTTGTAATCCCTGATTGTTAGAAGCTCCTGCCACATATGCCTCCACTTTGTCCCTATACTTGTTTCTCGCCATCTTGCTCAATCGCATTTGGTCTGTTTAATCATACAATTGTCCCCGGTCACCTTGCCCTGTTTATAAACAGCGTCCCTCCCCTTCAGTTTCCTGACAAGGCTGCCAAAAATGCACGTTTTTTGAATCTGGTAAGTTTTGAAAGACACCATCACTATCACATCTATTAATTTTTGTATGAATCCGGTGACTGAGTCAGCATATTTGTTGATGCTATCCCGAGAGGCGACCCGGAACATATTTTAGTCCATGTGATCAAAACAATCTTCAAGCATGGATTCTGATTAGTCAGAACAGCGTTGTACAGACCTGACCACTGGAACCTCCCTCTTGAGTCTTTGTTTGAAAGCGGGAAGGATCAAAGTAGCCTTATGGTCAGATTTGCCGAAAGGAGGATTGGAGTTGGCCTTATACCCTTGTCGATAAGACATGAAGCAGTGGTCCAGTGTAGAATCTCAGGGAGTTGGACAGTCAATGTGTTGATAGTAATTGGGGAGCACGGTTCTCAAATGACTTAAAGTTGCCCACGACAATGAACACTGCCTCCGGGTAGTATTCTAAGTCAGTAGAGCACAGGCTCTCAAGTTCCTGTACGCTTCCCCTGTCGCACCAATTTTTATTGGTGATAAAGCAGAGCCAGAGAGCCAGAGAGAAGAGCTCTATTCCTCTTCGCTCGATGAACTGTAAAATCTGCTGCATGTATATAACCGTTTGGATGTCAGAGGAATGCCAGGTCTCAGAAAAACAGATTATTTTGCAGAATTTTATGTCCCTCTGGAAGGAGATCCTCACTCTGAGTTTGTTTATTCACAAATGATTGAACATTGGCGTGTAGTATGTTCGGTAATGGAGGACAGTTGGACCCCCTACGTCTGCGTCTCCGTCGGCTTCTTCGTTTCCTACTCTGGTAGGACTCCCGGGCAACCCGGCGCCTCACCGAAGCAGCGAGAGCAGCATTTCCCAAGCTTGGTCCTTGGGACCCCAATATGACACTACACAGCTGATTTCAAATGATCAAAGCTTGATGATTAGTTGATTATTTGTATAATCTGTGTACAGCTGTGGACAAAAGTTTTGAGAATGACACAAATATACATTTTCACAAAGTTTGCTGCTTCAGTGTCTTTAGATATTTTTGTCAGATGTTACTATGGAATACTGAAGTATAATTACAAGCATTTCATAAGTGTCAAAGGCTTTTATTGACAATTACATGAAGTTGATGCAAAGAGTCAATATTTGCAGTGTTGACCCTTCTTTTTCAAGACCTCTGCAATCCACCCTGGCATGCTGTCAATTAACTTCTGGGTCACATCCTGACTGATGGCAGCCCATTCTTGCATAATCAATGCTTGGAGTTTGTCAGGATATGTGGGTTTTTGTTTGTCCACCCACCTCTTGAGGATTGACCACAAGTTCTCATTGGGATTAAGGTCTGGGGAGTTTCCTGGCCATGGACCCAAAATATCAATGTTTTGTTCCCCGAGCCACTTAGTTATCACTTTTGCCTTATGGCAAGGTGCTCCATCATGCTGTAAAAGGCATTGTTTGTCACCAAACTGTTCCTGGATGGTAGGGAGAAGTTGCTCTCGGAGGATGTGTTGGTAACATTCTTTATTCATGGCTGTGTTCTTAAGCAAAATTGTGAGTGAGCCCACTCCCTTGGCTGAGAAGCAACACCACACATAAATGGTCTCAGGATGCTTTACTGTTGGCTTGACACAGGACTGATGGTAGTGCTCACCTTGTCTTCTCCGGACAAGCTTTTTTCCTGATGCCCCAAACAATCGGAAAGGGGGTTCATCAGAGAAAATGACTTTACCCCAGTCCTCAGCAGTCCAAGCCCTGAACCTTTGCAGAATATCAGTCTGTCCCTGATGTTTTTCCTGGAGAGACGTGGCTTCTTTGCTGCCCTTCCTGACATCAGGCCATCCTCCAAAAGTCTTCACCTCACTGTGCGTACAGATTCACTCATACCTGCCTGCTGCCATTCCTGAGCAAGCCCTGTACTGGTGGTGCCCCGATCCCGCAGCTGAATCTACTTTAGGAGATGGTCCTGGCGCTTGCTGGACTTTCTTGGGCGCCCTGAAGCCTTCTCCACAACAATTGAACCATTCTCCTTGAAGTTCTTGATGATCCGATAAATGGTTGATTTTGGTGCAATCTTACTGGCAGCAATATCCTTGCCTGTGAGGCCCTTTTTGTGCAAAGCAATGATGACGGCATATGTTTCCTTGCAGAGGAAGAACAATGATTTCAAGCACCACCCTCCTTTTGAAGCTTCCAGTCTGTTATTCAAACTCAATCAGCATGACAGAGTGATCTCCAGCCTTGTCCTCGTCAACAATCACACCTGTGTTAACGAGAGAATCACTGACATGATGTCAGTTGGTCCTTTTGTGGCAGGGCTGACATTCAGTGGAAATGTTTTTTGGGGGATTCAGTTAATTTGCATGACAAAGAGGGACTTGGCCATCAATTGCAATTCATCTGATCACTCTTCATAACATTCTGGAGTATATGCAAATTGCCATCATACAAACTGAGGCAACAGACTTTGTGAAAATGTATATTTGTGTCATTCTCAAAACTTTTGGCCACGACTGTAGTGCTAGGGTAACAACCAAAACGTGCACCCCTTGAGGTGCTGAGGACCCTGAGCTCGATCATAGTTCCGCCATCTCTGGGAATTCGGGAAGGTCGGGTGGACAGTGAGTACCCACCGTTTCATATTCCAGTAGTTCTACCCGGGTGTATGAAGTAATGCACAAAACAAACTGAGTAAGAAAACCATAGAAAAACACTAGAAAAAACAACCAAGTAGAAATCTGCTATGTTTTGGAGGAGCTTGAGGGCAAGCGCCGTCTGTTGGCACCATCTTAGTCAATTTGGACACTTTTCCCTGGTCCAAGGTGTATTAGATCCACCTTGCAGGTTGACTCTAATTTCCATACAAATCATGAAGGTGCATAGAGACCACGGCTTCACACCATCATACCCTTTCCCCATGCACTTCAGGCCTCGAGATTGTGACATGTTATCATGTTTAATTTGTCTTTGGGGATCTCGTGTGGAATTTGTTTGGTCCCACAAGAAACCAATCTTCCTGGATAGGTAAGGGGAGAAAGGCCAGGGAGGAGTGGGTTGAGGTGACAATAGGGGAAATGTGTCTCCTGCCTAAGTGTCGGTCAGCGACACTTAGTTTATATTCTGCCTATGTTGACTTCTCCCAGCCCATGGCGAATGGCTTTACAGGCGGAAAGTGCCTCCTCTCCCGAGCAAAGGAGGAGAGAAGAGAGGGAGGGATTTGTAAGATATGGCTGCTGTATTTCTTTAATTGGAGATTATGTTACCAAAAGACAACCAAGCTTAGAGGATAGAGAAGGAAAGAATTGTGTTAGAATTGAAGAGAAGGAAATGGAAAGAAAAGACTGAGTGAGTTAGAGTAGGAGAGCGATGGAGAAAGAGAGAGAGAGACAAAGAAATGGAGAGTTGGAATGAAAGCAAGAGTGAGACAGAGGGGTGGATGCAGTGTGATGGAGAGAGCTGCACAGAGTGGCCGTGGAGCGAGACTGGCGAGGTTGTTTTGAGTATGACAGAACCTGTACCCTCAATGTCCGGAAGACTGGGCAGCTTGCCAAGGGATGTGCATGTCCTCTCCACTACACTTTAACAGGTTCACTTCTGGTCGCACAGGTCGCTACACTGATGGCTGGGATCCCTCCCTCCACATGCCACAGCCATTTCAATCACTCTCGTCTGAAAGCTTGGGAGAGTTATTTTTCCTTCCACCTGATCCATCTCTTCTGAATTTCCTCCATGCCGGTGGTGGGGGGATGGACTCACTAACAGAAAATAGAGATACTTTTTAAAGCGGTGGCATTTTCTTTTCTTTTTCAACTTTTCACCCCAATAGGTGCCCAAAGCATTCGGACAGCTCAGTAACTCCCCTTTCTCTTTGACTGGCGTTTCTTTTTTTAACATCACACTTTCCTTGATCTTCAGCCACTTGTAGATGGTGGCCGCATTTCCATGGTGTAAGATGAAGGGGGAAGTGGAGAAGTTAAAACCCGTTGTGATGTGTGTTTTGTAATATTGTACGGCACCATAGCCCTGAAGGTAGCATCGTCTCAGAAAGTGTATAGATTGGTACTTTTTTTTATTCCCTTTCTCTTTTTTTCCGGCCATATTTTATTAGAGTCTTTGCGTGTACGGTATAATGGGGGTATAGCTCATAAGTCATCGAGTGATGAATGAAGACAGTGTTTTGGGCCTGTTGTTTGACTTTGGCCCAATCTTTGGCACTGTAAACAAACACCGGGGATCAGGGCAAGTCCTCGCTCGCTTGGACCTGCTGTGACCCTCAGCTAACCACTAGCTGTAGCCTTAGCTGAATCACTGGCGACACCCTTCCCCCATGTGGTAATGTTCAATTGAATGTGATTCCATCTTACCCTGCTCTGCCTGTGGTTTGAGACTGCTAAGTAGGTTTAAGACCAGAGTCCAAACACCCCTTTCGTAGAATGTTGGTTTGACAGCTGTTTGAATTTGCATTAAAGGTATGGGTTGCACTCTTCCGCTCTCCTCCTGGTTTAAGGTGAATCGGCTTATTAACCTTTCGGAGGCCAAAGGTATCCCTGAGATGAAAAACAAGCCTCTGACACCACCGTGTTCAGAGAAATTAGCCTCCCACCACTGATATGCCTTGATTTAATTTTAATCACACTTCTCAGAAAACCACTGAATGAATATTTCATCTCCAAACCAAGATGGAGAAGTATTACATTTTTCATCGGTGTTCAGTGGTATTGAAATATACATGTTAGCTGGCTGAATTTCAATGGTTATCTTTTACCTTTCAGTGTATACCATATAGTTGTCATTGTTTTGCAGTGGAAATGAAGCTGTAGAGAAGCACTATTCTCCTGGCTTGAATTGAGTATCATCCACCTCAACTTGTCAGCTGTTATTGAGTGTCGGTCCAGGCAGTACAGTATGTAGCTTTAGTCACCAGAGCTTGTGTTGACTCTGGGATGGAAGAATCAATGCTATATGTTGTGTTTTCTGTGTTTTATTATTACCTGTTAATACTTTTCTATTTTCTCTCTCTACGTTGTTGGGAAGGCCCGTAAGTAAGCATTTCACTGTTAGTTTACACCTGTTGTTTGCGAAGCATGTGACTCATAACATTTTATTTGGTAACACTGGTCTATATTATTGTTTGACTCTTGCAGAGCAGAATCATTATCCAGACTTGTCCTCCATTCTCTACAAGTATTGACCCCACTGTGCAAAGGTCACCCAGGTGAAGTCAACCCAATTAGAGGGAGAACGTACACACATTCGCAAACAAACACACATATATATATACACACATGCACACACATGCCTGTCAAAGAGTACACACCATCAACAGTGGGCCCATCTACTCCCATCCCTTACCTAACAATCAGATCAATCAAGAGAGATGTAACCCAGGGAAACACCATGCATCTTTTACACATCCTGCCAAGGCCGTATCCATAATCGACGATTGGAAGTGACCCGCTCCCCAGTGATGCTCACCTGGCAGACCATTTCTCTGTTTCTGACGTGCTGCCCATGAGAAGCGGACTGGACACCAGGGCCGAAAGATAACTGGCTAACAACAACGCCTTTGTGGTGCTCCATAATACCAGTTTCCAGTTTCTGGCTGCATTTCGAGGAAACTGAAAAAGAAAGAGGCTCCCAGCTGCTTGCTCCCATAGTTTTAATGGCTTAGGTGGATAAAAGACAGAAATGAGAGCTGATAGCCAGGCTGGCAGCAGGAGAGAGTGCTGTTTTAATGCTCTGGGGTTAATTGTTTTGTGTTCAGGGTTTCAGCTCGCCTTACAGTATTGGCAGTAGCCAGGCGCTATATCGGTGGCGTGAGCATGGGGATGTGCCAAACGGTGATGAGCTAACGCCGTAACGGATGACTAAGCAGGGCATATACTGCGGGCGAGACCTGTAACCCCCCTCTGCAAGTGGGCAGGCTCGTGTTCATTAAATACTTACAATCCGGGGCTGGGACAGATCTGTAATGACCCCTCTCTTTCTCAATTCAATTCAACTTAAGGGCTTTATTGGCATGGGAAACATACGTTTACATTGCCAAAGCAAGTGAAATATAGTTTTTTTTTAAACAGTAATCGTTAGACTCACAAAAGTTCCAAAAGAATAAAGACATTTGAATAGTCATATTATTTGCAAATAGTTAAAATACAAAATGGAAAATGAATAAACATAAATATGGTTTGTATTTACAATAGTGTTTGTTCTTCACTGGTTGCCCTTTGTGGCAACAGGTCACAAATCTTGCTGCTGTTATGGCACACAGTGGTATTTCACCCATTAGATATGGGGGTTTATCAAAATTGGGTTTGTTTTCTAATTCTTTGTGGGTCTGTGAAATCTGAGGGAAATATGTGTCTAGTATGGTTATACATTTGGCAGGAGGTTAGGAAGTGCAGCGCAGTTTCCACCTAATTTTGTGGGCAGAGTGCACATAGCCTGCCTTCTGTCTGCCTACGGCGGACTTTCTCAATAGCAAGGCAATGCTCACTAAGTCTGTATATAGTCAAAGCTTTCCTTAAGTTTGGGTCAGTCACAGTGGTCAGGTATTCTGCCACTCTGTACTCTCTGTGTTAGGGCCAAATAGCGTTTTGTTAATTCTTATCCAATGTGTCAAGTAATTATCTTTTAGTTTTCTCATGATTTGGTTGGGTCTAATTGTGTTGCTGTTCTGGGCTCCATGGGGTGTGTTTGTTTGTGAACAGAGCCCCAGGACCAGCTTGCTTAAAGGACTATTCTCCAGGTTCATCTCTCTGTAGGTGATGGCTTTGTTATGGAAGGTTTGGCAATTGCTTTCTTGTAGAATGTAACGGTTCTTTTCTGGATTTTGATAATTAGGGGGTATCGGCCTGATTCTGCTCTGCATGCATTATTTGGTGTTTTATGTTGTACACAGAGGATATTTTTTTGTGGAATTCTGCATGCAGAGTCTCAATTTGGTATTTGTCCCATTTTGTTAATTCCTGGTTGTTGAGGGGACCCCAGAGCTCTCAACCAGAAAAGGGCAATGCGTTCTATTACTGAATTAAGTATTTACTTTTAGTATATCTCGTTCTCTTGCTCTAGCTCACTCGCTCTCTCTCCCTCCCACTCGGTCTCTTTCTCTCGCTCTCGCTCTCTCTCACTCTTTCGCTCTCATTTGCTCTCTCTCTCTTTCGCTCGCTCTCTCTCAAGACATCGTTACCCACCGTTGTCTAATACTGGGCCTGCCTACTCTTCTCTACACCAGACTGGTCATTGACACTCGGTCACTGCTGTGTGTGTTAATGAGGGCTCCCGGTGGTGTGTAATTAACACAATGGCAAACGTTCCCAACAGGTGAGATTATGCTGAGTGTATTAGACACAATGGGGCCCAGGAGAGTGTGTTTGTGTGTGTGTGGTTGCCCGTCGCCCACCGCTGTCTATCTGCCCGTCCCCTCGGATCACTCGGCGCCCAAACAGGCTGGCAGGCTTCAGTCTGCCTATATCCCCACCACACACACAGACACAACCGACTCCTGGTCCAACACTGATAAACACATGCTGGGTAGATTATTAAGGGCCCTAGTGAAGGACAGACTGGAGCATTGTGTGTGGAATGTTGGCTTCCTGTCAAATCCAATATTGTGTCCCTCTGGGCATTCTGATACATGATTAGAGACAGGTAGTCTAAGATACTGACATACTGATCTGAAACGTTTCTTGATAACATTTCAGCTAGAACAAAACCCAAGGAACAAGGATCACAAAGCTTTCTGCTGTGATTACACACTGTGGTATTTCGCCTAAAAGATATGGGAGTTTATCAATGTTTGATTTGTTTTCAAATTCTTTGTGGATCTGTGGGAAATATGTGTCACTAATATGGTCATACTTTTGACAGTAGGTAAGGAAGTGCAGCACAGACTCCACCTAATTTTGTTGGCAGTGTACATATATCTTTCTGTTGAGAGTTAGGTCTGCCTCAATAGCAAGGCTATGCTCACTACGTCTGTAAATAGTGATCATAGTGGCAATAGTCTACAGTCATAGAGCCTCCATGTGTGGCAAAAGTTAAGAGATATCTAATCAGTGGAATATGGAATTAAAATGACAGAATTAAAAGTTAAAGTCGTGAAGATCTCTATCTCCATCTCTTTCTCTGAATGGAACATTAGCCGCTTGCTAGTTCTCAGTCAAAAGCTCTGATGCACACCTCTCTGACGCCCATAACCGCCCCCACCGCACAGGCATGTGGCGACGCAGCGGTCCCCATGGTAACCAGAGCTCGCCACAGTCCCGAACGCATGCGCGGGGTGCCACCTCTGTGCCATTGGGGTGTAGGAGGCAATCGAGGGGAGGTTGCAGCCTGTCTACTGTGTAGCACCAGGCCATCTGATGGCATTTCACTTCCTGAACACGAGGTGTGGGTCCGTGTTTGGAGAGAGGGGGAGAGAGAGAAGCATAGAGGGGAAGAGCACTCTTTTGAAGACCAGTATTATTAGAGAGGAAGGCAGAGATACAAAGTGGGACGGAGTTTGATGTGATAACCACACCAGCCGAGGCATTTATTGCTGCTTATGGAAATTAAAATGTTCCCGGGCAGATACATACAGCGCCCTACTTCCAAGTTATTGGAAAGTGAAGAGCGGAGAGATTGCTAAATTAGCACGCTGTTACTCTGCAAGTTATTACTGTGTTTTCACATGTTGAAGGTGGAGGGTTTTTTTTAACATGAGAGGGGGCTCTTACACTGGGGCAGGAGTCAGGACATGGGGCCTAACACACTGTCCAGTACGACATGTTTCTGTGTGTAAACATATTGTTCCCAGTGCTCCAGCATGCACCCCAGTGTTATGTCTATTATAATTCAGATAACATAAGGTCAAACACCCTAAAGGGGTTATCCTAAATCTGGATATTTAATGAGAGAATTATGCTTGATGTCGAGCTCTCACAGCCCCAGCCTAACAAATTAAGCCGAGTTAATTTAGCACATTATCAAAACTTTGAATAGCTTCTTGCCAGCAAGTACACAATTCAGCAGCAGTTGGTGTCGTTGAACAGATTAGAGCTGGCAGATTAAGTGCATGGTGGGAGATCCCATTGGGTACTTCACTATGGTTGACTCTGACTGCCATCTTTTTTATTTTAGTAATTTATTTTATTTATTTCACCTTTATTTAACCAGGTAGGCAAGTTGAGAACAAGTTTACAATTGCGACCTGGCCAAGATAAAGCAAAGCAGTTCGACACATACAACGACACAGAGTTACACATGGAGCAAAACAAACATACAGTCAATAATACAGTATAAACAAGTCTATATACGATGTGAGCAAATGAGGTGAGATAAGGGAGGTAAAGGCAAAAAAAAGGCCATGGTGGCAAAGTAAATACAATATAGCAAGTAAAACAACTGGAATGGTAGATTTGCAATGGAAGAATGTGCAAAGTAGAAATACAAATAATGGGGTGCTTTAGTTTCTATACCCTCTCCAACCCTGGTTTAGTAGTCCGATGTCCTTTTCACAGCCAAGCCATGCCGATTTAAACCAATACATACTAGTAGAGTTTGGACTGGTACGATAATGTGAAAAGGGTACTAGTCAGCATCTCAGCACGGACATTCTCCAACACTCTTAACATGGCCACTTGGGAACAACACATCCACCTTCCAACAATTGGGTTGAAATGTATCCACAATATTGGCTGATTAGGCAAGTCCATACATTTTGATAGTTAGAGTGTTGGAAAATGGTTATGCTGATTTGGACCACCAGGGAAAGGTTTGAGCCCTGTAGAACTTGGACAATTTATCATTGTCAAGAATTTGGTTCTAGTTATTTTATTTGGCAGGGCTCTTGGAGAGAGAATACTTTTTCATTATACTTCATATACTTAAAGTGAAGTAACTATGTGTTTTGCCATTGCTACCCTTTGAGACATTCCTTTTAATAGACGGGGGTGATGCAAAAGGCTATGTTTTAAAAGCCTGGTCACATAGTGTAAGATAATTACTCTATAACACTGCAAGACAGCTTTTACAGATGTGTGTCTGTGTTTTCCTTCATTTGTGTGTGCTCATACTTGTGAGTGAGATGCGGTGGAGTATAGGTCAGTCAAGTCTGTATCCCACTTCACCCGTGCGTGTCTGACCTCTACAACAACTACAGGTCAAGGGGTCACAACCTTTGCCCTTTAGAACATACAGTGACCCAGGAAGTAACCGCTCTGTCAGGTGCCAGGTGCTTACTGTACCTCCACTGTTATGTTAGATTGTGTGTGTGTGTGCATGCGTATGTGTCTGTCATCTTAATACTATCATTTAACATCCAGCTTCACAGGGGATACTTGTCAGGTAAACTCTTTAGATATTAAAGTCAGGGTCATGCCAGTGTCATATGGAGACCAGAGATGCCTGCCTCTTGCTTTTGTCAGGTGGTTTAGCACATGGGGAAATCAAATCAAATGTTATTTGTCACATGCGCCGAATACAGGTGTCTTTACCGTGAAATGCTTACTTTTATTTTATATTTAACTAGACAAGTCAGTTATTTTCAATGAGGGCCTAGGAACAGTGGGTAAACTTCCTTGTTCAGGGGCTGAATTACAGATTTTTACCTTGTCAGCTCAAGGATTTGATCTAGCAACCTTTCGATTACTGGTCCAACGCTTTAACCCCTAGGCTACCTGCCGCCCCACTTTGCTGAATAAAAAAGGAAATAGTAACAAAATAGAATAACAATAATGAGGCGATATACACGGAGTCAATGTGCAGGGGTATGGGGTAATTGAGGTAATATTTACATGTGGGTAGGGTTAAAAGTGACTAAGGAACCAGGATAGATATTAAACAGAGTAGCAACAGCATATGTGAAGTGTGAAAGAATGTGTGTGTTGTGTCAATATGCATATATGTTTGTGAGTGTGTGTGTGTGTGTGTGTGTGTTGGAGTGTTAGTGTAGTATGGGTAGAGTCCAGTGAGTGTGCATCAAGCCAGTGAGTGTGCATCGAGCCAGTGAGTGTGCATCGAGCCAGTGAGTGTGCATCGAGCCAGTGAGTGTGCATCGAGCCAGTGAGTGTGCATCGAGCCAGTGAGTGTGCATCGATCCAGTGAGTGTGCAAAGAGCCAGTGAGTGTGCATTCAGTCAGTGCAAAAACAAGGTGTCAATGCAAATAGTCTTGGTAGCCATTTGATGAACTGTTCTGCAGTCTTATGGCTTGGGGTCGAAGCTGTTCAGGAGCATTTTGGTCCCAGACTTGGCGCTCCGGTACGGATTGTCATGTTTTAGCAGAAAGAGGAACAGTCTATGACTTGGGTGATTGGAGTCTGACAATTCTTAGGGCCTTCCTCTGAAACAGCCTGGCGTAGTTCCTAGATGACAGTGAGCTCGCCATACACCCTACCCTCTGTAGCGCCTTATGGTCGGATGCCAAGCAGTTGCCATGCCAAGCTGTGATGCAGCCAGTCAAGATGCTCTCAATGGTGCAGCTGTAGAACATTTTGAGGATCTGAGGGTCCATGACAAATCTTTTCAGACTTTTGAAGGGAAAGAGGCGCTGTCGTGCCCTCTTCACAACTGTTTTGGGTGTTTTGACCAATATAGGTCCTTAGTGATGAGGACACCAAGAAACTTGAAACTCGTGACCTGCTCCATTACACCGGGTCACGAGTTTCAAGTTCCTTGGTGTCCTCAAATGGGGGCGTGCTTGGCACTCTGTTTCCTGTAGTCCACGATCAGCTCTTTTTTCTTGCTGATGTTGAGGGAGAGGTTGTTGTCCTGGCACCACATTGCCAGGTCTCTGACCTACCGCTGTCGTGTCATCGGCAGACTTAATGTGGTTAGATTTGTGCGCTGCCACGCAGTCGTGGGTAAACATGGAGTACAGGAGGGGACTAAGCACGCACCACTGAGCGGGCCCCGTATTGAGTATCAGCGTGGCAGATGTGTTGTTGCTTACCCTTGCCACCTGGGGGTGGCCCGTCAGGAAGTCCAGGATCCAGTTGCCGAGGGGGGTGTTTAGTCCCAGGGTCCTTAGCTTAGTGATAAGCTTGTAGGGCACTATGGTGTGGAACGCTGAGCTGTAGTCAATGAACAGCATTCTCACGTAGGCGTTCCTTTTGTCCAGGTGTGAAAGGGCTGTGTGGAGTGCAGTAGAGATTCCGTCATTTGTAGATCTGTTGGGGCGGTATGCAAATTGAGGTGGGTCTGGGATGATGGTGTTGATGTGAGCCATGACCAGCCTTTCAAAACATTTCATGGCTACAGATGTGAGTACTGCGGACCGATAGTCCTTTAGACAGGTTACCTTGGAATCATTGGACATAGAGACTATGGTGGTACGCTATAAAAAAGTGGGTAATAAAGACTAGGTCAGAGATAGGTTGAGAATGTCAGTGAAGACACTTGTCAGCTGGTTAGCGCATGCTCTGAGTACGCGTCCTGGTAATCCGCCTGGCCTTGGGCCTTGTGAATCTTAACTTGTTTAAAGGTCTTACTCACATTGGCTATGGAGAGCGTGATCACAGTCGTCCAGAACATGCTGGTGGTCACATGGATGTTTCAGTGTCGCTTGCCTCGTAGGCTCACGTCACTGGGCAGCACGTGCCTGGTTTTCCCTTTTGTAAATCCGTGATAGTTTGCAAGCCCTGCCACATATGACCAGCGTCAGAGCCGATGTAGTAGGATTTGATCTTAGTCCTGTATTGACACTTTGCCTGTTTGATGGTTTGATGGAGGGCGTAGAGGGATTTCTTATTGGAGTCCGGATTAGTGTCCCGATCCTTGACATCAGCAGCTCCAGCCTTTGGCTCAGTGTGGATGTTGCCTGTGTCGTGGCTTTACTATTATTAAATTGAAGACATAGTTTTTATCAAAGATTCTCTGTAATTAGTATTACGCGATCAACTGATTAATCATGTACATGTAATTAACTAGGAAGTCGGGGCACCAAGGAAAAATATTCAGATTACAAAGTTATCATTTCCTAAAATAACTTTATAGATCTTTTATCTGATCAATTAGTCTTCAAATTAATTAATTATTTACTTTACCTCAAGTTAGTCTCATTCCAAACGTCGTAAATTGTTAGTTATCTGCACAAACCCTGTCTACACTATGAGTCATCCATACATCAATTGTCTTAAATAATTTATTTATTACTAACTAAGTAATTCACAGAAATGCATAAACAAACAGTCAAACAAGGTAAATGTGGTTACAAGAAATGATAGGGGAATGTGCCCTAATGGGCTAAACCGGCATCGCGGCTTGTTAGACAAAAGGGAAAATGGGGGTCGACTAAGAAGTCACTACAGAGTATTAATTATAACAATTGAAATGCTAATCCCTTGCACATTAATGCTCATTCGGGAACAATTGCAATCAATATATATATTTACACTCAGTGTGTCGTCTTGATCGCTGGTGAAAAGTTTGTTTCTTTTGTAGAATTGTCCGTCTCTCTCTCTCTCTCTGTCGTGGTTATTGTGGATAGTTCAGAGTGACATTCATTTGTTTCGTTATAGAGTGGATGTTTCGGCGGTTGTCGTTCTTCGCGTTCAATGATCCTGAATTTCTAGCTGCAGACTAGTAATTAATATCAAAGACTTGTTCATATTCTGTCGGTATCGCTAGTCTAAGCGTTTAACCACGTGGTATGGTTAAAAGATTCAGCAATGGTCCACAACTTTTGTCCTCCCCTAATGGAGAAAAACATGGTCTGGTGATAATTTCTCAAAGTTGGGTTTTATTCGGAATGGCAGAAAAGGGCTCCAAAATCACATTGTAAAATTGTGTAAACAGTATCATACTCACTCATTCATCTTATACAACAATTAGATGTAAACCTCATATCTGAGGCTATTATATGAACAGCGTTATGGTAATATGGCCACACCGTCTCCCATGAGCTTCCCTAAGTTGTGACAAACGGACCAGTTCGTAGCTGGATTCTTCAGTGATCTTTTATACTTTCTCGGGAACATGAAATTTGTTCGTACCTCAAGTTCTGTGAGGTGGAAGGAATTGATTTGTTCTCTATGAAAATTTTCTCTGCCTCTTATACTATGTGGCCATGTGGCAGGGTCTTCTCGGGAATTTACGACCTCTCTGACCACTGCAACGTAGTTGAAGGAGGCAAGGGGGACGCAGGGAGAGGGGGATGGGGCTTGCTATACCCAAAGAGGCCAAGGTCATGACATCTGTAATCCATGGCTTCTGGTTGGGATATGTACATACGGTTGCTGTGGGGATGATGTCATTGATGCACTTATTAATGAAGCTGGTGGCTGATGTGGTAAAATACCAGATGAATCCCGGAACATATTCCAGTCGGACTAGCAAAACAGTCCTGTAACTTAGCATCTGCTTCATAGGCCGACTCCCTTATTGAGTGTGTCACTGATACTTCCTGTTTGAGTTTTTGCTTGTGTAAGCAGGAATCAGGAGGATAGAATTATGGTCAGATTTGCCAAATGGAGGGCGAGGGAGAGCTTTCCATGTGTGCCTGTGTGTGGAGTAAATGTAGTCTAGAGTTTTTTTAGCCTCTAATTGCACAGGTGACCCGGCTTTAAAATCACTGGCCACAAGGAGTGTCACCTTTGGCTGAGCATTTTCTTGTTTGCCTATAGCCCTATACAGCTCATTGAGTGTGATCTTAATACCAGTTTTAGATGAAAACTGTCTTGGTAAATAGTATGGGCTACAGCTTATCATTAGGTATTATATTTTGAGCAGAACCTCGAGAATTCCTTAAAATTTGAGATCAAGCACCAGCTGTTGTTAACAAGGAGACACACACCACCCCCCTTGAGTTTACCCGACGCTGCCGTTCTGTCCTGCCGATGTATAGAAAAAACAACTTGATTTCTATTTTCCTTGTTCAGCCATGACTCTGAGAAACATATGATACTACAGTTCTTCAGATCATATTGAGAGGATAGTCTCGAACAGAGCTCATTCAGTTTATTCTCCGGTGATTGCATGTTCGCCAATAAAACGGAGGGAACTTGTCGATGTTGTCTCGTCAGGTATCCCACACGCCGGCCTCTATAACGCATCCTTTTCCTTTTTTCGAGTGTCAGGGATTTGGTGACTGGTCTGGGATGAGCAGTATGTCCTTCGCCGCCGACTCATTGAAGTAGAAATTCTCATCTAAATAGAGTTTAGGGATTGCTGTTTTGATGTCTCTGGAGAAATGTGTCTTGTCATGTTTGATTGTTAGAGATGACTTAGGTTATAATGACCTGACGAACTGTATGTAGTTGTGTGGACTCATTGATATGTTATTCCGTGATTCCTCATATATCCTTTTCTAAAAGGTACAGTCCCAGTTCAATCAAATGTAGAGGAAGGACTTCCACTTGATGGTTTCCACTCAGCATGTTTTCAGCCGTGTTTTAACGATACGATCAATTGATTTGGGGCCAAATACTTTTATCCGTAATTTGAAATATTGTCTTCAACGTTTTCTGTTATAGTCTTCACTTTTGACTTTCTGCAAGCCCTCTCTCTAATAATCACTGCTTTCTGTAAGACAATGGAAGGCTCCCACATTACATTGTCTCCTCCAGCAATCCCTCTCTTCTTCCAGTTCCTCCTTTTCCCTGGCTGCAGTCATGGATATGTCTTAGCTATTGGACTTGACTCTTACATTGATCTGCCCCGTACTGACATGTTCATCTTCTCATGACGTGTCTCAGTGGTTTATGCGTGGTGTGGAGGAGTCTAAAATGTTAGGGTTTGACTACACCACTCTAGATCTAAATACAGTCTATATCTGATCTGCATCGGTAGCCTTACAATGATCACATATGCTGAGTAAATGTACAAAATCATGTCTATGTTGTCTATTTCTATGCTCCCTCCGGTTAAAATGAGTCCATAATGGTATAACCCTACATTTCTTCTACTTGTAAGGAAGTGAAGATATATACTATAGTCATGTATTTGAACCAGTGGAGAGTTAAGTGAGACACTCTGAACATCGCATATAGAAATTAAATGAATAGAGCTGCCAAAATTCCCTATCCTGCAAGACAGACATATTTCTATCTGAGCATTCTGTAACATTGTACCCTTCTGAACAAACCCCAGGTATTCTCTCTCATTGGCATGTGGTTTATGGAATGTTGCAGATAGGAATGTAATGCATAGAGCTGACATGTTTCTCTATTCTACAAGGCACAGACAGTCATATTTTTTCTATATGATCTATTTCTAACCCCAGGTGTTGTCTCTACCAGTAGGGGGCAATGTGATACAGGCCAATGACTGGTTTGGTATCTATTGCTCATGAAGAGACATGTACTTCCCCTCTGAGCCTCAACACCTCTCTATGTAAACCATACACACACCTAGCAAAACAAAATACCGTATTTCCCCCACACCAATGTAAACATTACATATTTAGGGATTGAGGGAATTTAGATTTATGGCTAATAACAGCACACAAATGTTGAAGTTAGACATTTGAATGGTTTGGACTTGGGATACAGAGGGAATTAATGGAGCTTTTTTTCACGGACACCAAAGTATTAATTTTCACACACTTGACGTCCCCGGGGACAAACGGGGAGTGAGTGGATTTCAATGCCACTAGCAATCTGGTCTTTCTCCCGTAATGGTTTCTGCCAAAACCAGTTTAACCTTCATCTCAGGTGCACGTGTCTCTGTCGGCGAGGCTTGATTCAGTGTTGGATGACATAGGGACTTTTAAATGCGTTTGGCAACGGATGGCCCACACGTCTTTGTTTGTAGATAGACTTCTCAGTGCTTACAACAGCCAGTTGAAATGGAGGTCAACTATGTTCCTCAACCTCAGGTTCGCCTACTGTAATGGTTGGTGCTCAACATGATTTTAATGTAATTACATTAATAATAATACATAACAGTATAATTAGGAAATTGGTGTGTAGGCTATTACACACCAGTCAAATGGTATGTTTTTATATCTGTAATGATGTAAAGAAGATGGATTTATGTTCATGCTGAATTGCACTCCTGCACCCATGTTAATTCTTTACTATAGCTTGTTTCATTATACACTCCCTAAACCACTTACAAGTACTCTACAACACATACAATCACTCACAGGTAATCCAGCAAACACACACAATTGATTTGGCATGGGGAACCCATTTGACCTCATTAACCCATTGATTTGTGTGGGTCACTGAAGCAAAACATAGATGTGTAGATGGAAAAGCACCATACAGAGTTAGACACGGGGGATAGGGTGGTACAGTAACATTATGCTATTCCATTTGTGATCATCTACCTCAGAGTTTCCCAAACTCGGTCCTGGGGTCCCCTGGGTGAACATTTTAGTTTTTGCTCTAGCACTACACAGCTGATTCAAATAACTAACTCATCATCAAGCTTTGATTATTTGAATCAGCTGTGTAGTGCTAGAGCAAAAACTAAAATGTGTACCCGGGGGGCCCCAGGACCGAGTTTGGGAAACCTTGATCTACCTGGTGCTGCAAGTGAACAAGTCTTACGGGCAAGTATTCCTTAAATATTTTATATAAATATAGTCTAACTGCAAGATGGAATATATTGTCTAGGGAGAAGAATATATTGTCTAGGGAGATTAATATATTGTGTAGAGAGCGGAATATATTGTCTAGGGAGAGGAATACATTGTCTAGGGAGAGGAATATATTGTCTAGGGAGAGGAATATATTGTCTAGGGAGAGGAATATATTGTTTAGGGAGAGGAATATATATATTAATATATTGTGTAGCCCAACTAGAGATTTGAATCCAATTATCCTTTATTTTTATTATCCTATATTGTGTAAGTTGGTAGTGATTTTGCGATTGACATTCGTGCTGCTGTTATGCCATGTTTGGCCTTTCCCATTTCAAACAGAAAGCATACCGGTGATGATGATATCAGCGAAGTGAGGAGGTTAACATAATCTGAGTGATACTATTAAAGGTTCCTGTGGGTTCATACAGGTACCTCCCCCTCTATAACTCCTGCTGTCTACGCTATCATTTCCCTGTAAGGGACCTGTATCCACCTCTATCCACTCTGTGTGTCCTCTGAAATTTACTCTATAAGGAGGGGAAGGCAGGCAATTAAAAAGCTTCCACTCCTGGTCCCCTACCTGGCCCCATAGTAAAAAAAAAACACACAAAAAAACACAATCTTCCCCGGGAATACGCTTTACATCGAACTAGCTTGCGAGGGCAATTTAAGAGAGAGAATTTTATTTCAGGGGGAAGGAGGAAGAGATACCTGGCGGATTGAGGCTCCTCTCGCCTGACTCCTAAACCCTCTTAATGATAGCCCACTGGATGGATGGAGGGAGGGAGGTAGGGATGGATGGAGGTAGCGATGGAGCATATTCAGCTCCGAAAGAGAAATAGCCATCCTCCCTGTTTTTCCTGCCCACTCCTCTGCTCATTTTCAATGAGTCTCCTGTTCTCTTTGTCTCTCTCTCTCCCCCTCTCTCTTTCTCTCTCTCATTTTCTCTGTTTTTCTCTCTTTCCCTCTCTTTTCATCTCTCTCTCTTTCTATTCTTGTCATCTGCCTTCTAATGTGGCTCCTCATGGCCCGGCTCAAGCAAGAGGACGAGATAGCTTCACACTGGAAGACTGAGAACATTCAGCCAGGGAAGCAAACACACTCCAAGAAAATGTATATTGTTTTGCTTTTCTATCCCTCTCTCGCTCTCTCTGTCTCTTTCTCTCTCTCTCTCTCTCTCCAATTTCCTTCCTTCCCTTCAGCAGAGCCCAAGTGTTCATGGGAAGTAAATGACCAGAGAAGGTAAATATGGGCCTCACTCTCACACACAAAATTACCCAGCATTCTCGGAGGTAAACACACAGCGTGGCTATTTGCAAATATTGAGCTTGGCATATCTCTTTGCCCTTCTGAGTCATTTTTTGACGGTTCGCTCAGAGCGGGATAGGATATAGGATATATTCAGACCTACATCCATCATTGGGTTCATATTACTAGCACAAAGCACTGGATGTTCGTCAGCACGTGGACTATACAGCTAACACGCTCTTCCTTTGTTAGCACCATTGTCTCTAGACATGGCTGAATGAATGAATTGAAGTAGCTCTTAATGTTCACCTTTTATGGAGCATATAATTACAAGCTCTCATTTGACAGCATGTTGCTTTCAGCGAATGTGGAACTCCACCGGGTAAACCAATTTGGCCTCATTACTCCAACCCCCTCTCATTACTCCAACCCCCTCTCATTACTCCAACCCCCTCTCATTACTCCGACCCCTCTCATTACTCCGACCCCTCTCATTACTCGACCCCTCTCATTACTCGACCCCTCTCATTACTCGGACCCCTCTCATTACTCGGACCCCTCTCATTACTCGGACCCCTCTCCGTCTCTCACTTGGTAGGACGGTAAAGTACCGTAGGAACAGCAAATCCCGCACCGGCCCGTCAGTTGTTGATACTTTTTACTATATGGTTCCGAATGGCTTGTGGTGGGATTTCATCAGATGACTAATAAGCACAACAAAGCTGCTGCTCCATATTAGACCAGTCCAAGTAACCGTTGTCCCCCTGTCTGATGTGCTGCCAATACCTGCTAGTTTTCTCATTTTTCACCACCCATTAAAACCCAGGCAGCTTTGTGTTAATAATGAATATGGTATTGGCACACAGTGGGCAAGAAGTCTTAGTTATACAGACGGGGATCCTCATATTGTTTCTGCCCCTTTTCCTTTCGTGTGAGAGGGAGAGGATTGTCCCCCCATTTCTTTAATTAGCCACTGAGGGTTGTGTGCGGTTGAAAGACGTCTTTTAGAAGCCCCTGGTTGTGTTACAGCACCAGAAACTTCAGGGGGTGTGTTTCCTGTGTCTTAACACTCTAGAGAGATGGGCTGAGGATATAGCGGGATATTGTCTCATACATTGGTGTGTGTTTGAAATATCATTACAGCCAGCAGCTTTCACTGCAAATTACTTCAAAATACTTTATAGTGTTACATTTTCAGAAGGGTGTGTGATACCCATGCACAGGTGAGGTTGCTGGCTGTGTATGGGGTGAGATGGGCTCTCCCAGTGCTACTCCAGGTTGACAGGGGCAGCACTCAGTCCCAGGGAGATGAAGAGACGAGGGCAGGCTAGACCATAGGGTATAGGGAAGTGTGTATAATTCCTTTCCTCCGTAGGTGAGATTTAGTCTTTGTGTGTGCATGTGTGTTCGTGCGTCTGCATCATTACTGTCTGTGTGAGTGCGTGTGTCTGTGTGTGCAGATGTGTGTTACTAGGTTCTGTGAGTGTGTATGTGAGTGCGTGTGTGTGTCTGGATCATTACTGTGTGTGTGTCTGTGTCTGCAGATGTGTGTTACTCGATTCTGTCGAGTGAGTGTGTGTGTGTTCCATAGTCTGTGTGTTTGCTCTGTGTGAGAGCCCAGCTGGTATGCCACAGGGCTTTTTGTTTCAGGGCACAAGAAAGGTGACTGTACCTCGGAACAGTGAGTTTTCACCTAATTAAGCCCATCGGACTACCCCAGTGAAAGTCACTCCTATAATTTGACATGTGTGAGCTAACATTACCATACAGAGTGGGCTTCAGTAGTGGAATGACATGGCTCATAGAGCTTTTTGCTGGCAGTGATATCCACATTGGATTTACAAAAAACCGATAACTTTTAAAGGATTTCTAGAAGATTTCCAAAATCAGGCGGGAATATGTGGGAAATCTAGAATCCTCCAACCAGGATTTCTGGAAAACCAGGGAATTTGGGTAAAGTTCCTGGAATTTTACAACCATTTATAGGTGTATTGTAAAGGCCCTCAAAGCAACACCAAGCCTGCTTCCAAAGAAGGCTTGTAATGTGTGTGTGTGTGTTCTAGCGTGCATGCCTGTGTGTTCATGTCTTCTCATGCTTGCCTTCCTGTGTGTTAAGTCCCTCTGCTCAGTGTGGTGCCAAATATCAATCTGGGAGCAATCTGTCTGTGCTCTCGACCGTCCACTCGGCATACAAACAAGGCTGCGTCCTATATGGCACCCTTTTTCCTACCAAGTGCACTACATTTGACCAGGGCCCAAATATGTCTTGTCTAAGGTGGTGCACTATAAAGACGATAGCGTGCCACTTGGGACTTAACCCAAGGCCTCACTGCTGCGGTGATCAATGGAGCTTTCCCGTCGAGAATATTTCATCAACTTTGGTGTTACTCTCCACCTGACGACTCATGCGTCCGGAGCAAGGCTGCTTAGGGGGGAAATAAAGATGTCTGCCAGTTATAGATTGTTCATTTAAAGAAAAGGAAAAAATAAAGAGAGAAAGTGATACTCTGCTAAACGAAGCTGTTGAAGGAGTGACTGCTGGCTGTCCTCCTCTGTTTCTCATCTCCTGTGGTTATGGGACAGAAGGGATGTCTACGGCTGTATAAGGTCCAGGCCACTGCTCTTAACTGCTGGTAATGTTGATATCCCTCTACATCCATCCTACTCATTCTGGTAGCCCAAGGGTATTGTGCTCTTAGATTCTGCTGAGGTGTGTGTGTGTGTGTGTGTGTGTGTGTGTGTGTGTGTGTGTGTGTGTGTGTGTGTGTGTGTGTGTGCGCGTGCGCAGTCCCTGACCCTTTTGAAGAGATGTCCCTGCCACGGGAGGTACATAGGGCCCCTCCAGGGATTCAACATCCATTTGAATTGTTTGTGCAGCACCTCGATGGCAGAGCCCAGGACTTTGTTGCAGTTTTAATGCATGTTTGACCTAGATTCTGCATCACAATGTTTAGCGAATGTGTGTGATGTGTGTCAGTCTTCCTGCTGTCAGCTGAAGAAACAGACTTGCTGTTGATGGAGGGGATGTGGGGTGAAGGGGTAGAGGGGAGGAGTGGATGAGGAGAAGAGGGGTGGGGGAGGGGAAGAGAGGAGATGAGGGGCAGAGAGGAGGGGGAGGGGTAGAGAGGAGGAGTGGTGAAGAGAGGAGGAGGGGACGAGATGAGGATAAGTGGAGGAAAAGAGAGGAGGGGAAGAAAGTAGTGGAGGAAGGGAAGAGATGAAGTGTGTAGGAAGGGAAGAGAGGATGTGAAGAGAGGAGGAGTGGAGGAATGGAAGAGGAGGAAGAGTGGAGGAGGAGAAGAGGAGTGAAGGGGTAGAGAGGAGGAATGGAGAAGAGATGAGGAGGTGAAAGGAGGAGTGGAGGTGAAGAGAGGAGGGGATGAGTGGAGGGGAAGAGAGGATGAGTGGAGGGGAAGAGAGGATGAGTGGAGGGGAAGAGAGGATGAGTGGAGGGGAAGAGAGGATGGGTGGAGGGGAAGACAGGAGGAGGTGAAGAGAGGTGGACGAGGAGGGGAAGAGAGGATGAGTGGAGGGGAAGACAGGAGGAGGTGAAGAGAGGAGGTGAGGAGGTGAAGAGTGGAGGAGGTGAAGAGTAGAGGAGGTGAAGAGTAGAGGAGGTGAAGAGTGGAGGAGGGGAAGAGTGGAGGAGGGGATGACAGGAGGAGAAGAGAGGTGGAGGAGGGGAAGAGATGAGGTGGTGAAGAGAGGAAGAGTGGCGGAGGGAGGGGAAGAGTGGCGGGGGAGGGGAAGAGTGGCGGGGGAGGGGAAGAGTGGCGGGGGAGGGGAAGAGTGGCGGGGGAGGGGAAGAGTGGCGGGGGAGGGGAAGAGTGGCGGGGGAGGAGGAGTGGAAGAAAGGAGGGGAAGAGGATGAGTGGAGGAGGTGAAGAGAGGATGAGTGGAGGAGGTGAAGAGAGGATGAGTGGAAGAAGGGAAGAGGAGGAGGAGGAAGAGAGGAGTAGTGGATACAGCTGTTTTGGTTTTGTGTTCTAACCCATTCCCTCTCTTTTTTTTGCTAGTACAGCCAAGGACCCCTTTAATCAGGAAAGACAATGTCTAGTAAAGCCTTCTCCATGAATACGGGTATAATTATCTTATTCTGACTGAGACTCTCGACCATCATTCTCTCTCTTTCTCTTGCCCAGTCTACCCTCTCTCTGCCAATAACTAGGAATGAATCTGCTTCCGTCTATATTGAATGGTCCTCTCTGGCCTTGAGTTACCCTTTTTTACAACTCTCTTTTATGTCAAATGTGGTGATGTGTCATGATGGCCAGACCTTCGAGTCAAATTAATCAACGTTTAGTGTAGTGAATAGTCTGCTTAGGCTTTGTGAAGCACTATCCTCCCTGACCCTGAAGTTGTTTCGTGGTGGCTGGTCAAACTCACCGTACTGTTTCTGGAACCGAGGCCCACTCTCCAGCACCTAATTAGGCCGTTTCCTAGTACCGCCACACAACAGGTCAGAGGTAAAATCTCTTTGTCTGCAGCAACAAAAAAACATGCTTCATTACCTGAATTGCTGACTCATCGTTGCACTTCCAGCATCTCTACACTCTCCAGTGCAGTAGCCTACGGTAGCCTAGCTAACGTGGCCTACTGTTGATGCTGGCAGTGGAGTAGTGAGACGAAGCGAGATGACATCCAAGGAACAGTGGGAGTAGAGGACAATGAGGAAGGCTTCCTCTTCAGTGATTAAAAATAACCTTTACAGCCTACAGAGAAGCTGTTAGCTGTGCCCTTTCATTCCCCTTGCAAATGCCATTTCCAAACTGCAGGTCTAATGATGCTACAATGGTTTCAAGGCAGTTACACCATCTCCAAATTGATACCAAATGATTGGGCTGCGGCACTGAGAGGCTTTCCTGCCTGGTGGTGGTGCTAGTGTGGTGGGCAGGCAGACACAGTCCTATATCATTTAGACTCATTAGCTTCTCTGTTAGCCAACAAACAAAGCCAGAAGATGTTGGGTGTCCTTAACGGGGCCTGGTCTGAGAACAGCGTACAGCTGTCCCCGGGTGCCTGAGCAGAAACAAACGACAGTATCTTGAAGCGGTAGGACATCACGGTGCCAGGTCAATACCTATGCAGCCCACTCCTTCCCAGCCCTCTCATGTCTGCGAGCCTTCTTTGGTCCTTTAAAAACCTGCTGTATGTAAGATATTGTGCTATAGCTTGGAAAATAAATACTTGTGACTCTAGATGACAACATAATGTTTCCAACATTAATGGCTGTTTTCCTGAAGAAGTTAAATCAGCTCTGTGTTTTGTTTCCTTGCCACAATAGTAACCAGTATGGTGATACTGGTAATAATTATGGACTCAGCTCTACTGGACAGGACTGGACCTCTGTGGGCCTAATTCCAGGGGTGGGATCAGCCATAATAATGGGAGAATGATACCAGCGGTAGCCTATATAAACAACACCCTCTGAGACGAGCCATTTTTGCCCCTAACTTGCAGACTCAATTTTCTGCTTTTTCCGTGTGGTGCTATGCAGTGATAAGCCAGGCTGCTCTGCAAGCGTGCAGTATGTCGTATGTGGGACCGGCGTTTCCTCCAGACAGACAAGTGTGTAGACACACACCAGCTCCACACATGCACAAACTCCACACACACTGACTCCACACAAACCCAGTCAGTCTGTGCCAATTAGGCTCCAGGAAATGGCGGGTGAGACAATGTTTTTCATGACAACCAAAAATAATATTCTCTCTTGATCCTTTATTGTAGTGTTGTACATTTCATCAGCAGAGGATAATTTACCCTTAAAGAACAATGGAACAAAAATGATCAAGTAGATCTGATCTACAGTGACAGAGCCTAGCTGTATCCGTTGTGAATTAAACAGAGCCTTGTCCTTAGAAAACAGTGGAAGATGTTTCAAGATTTTTTTGACCTCTTCTCTGTTCATCATTCCGAGGCTGTGTAGCGCTGAATATCCCACTTTGGTAATAAGTCATTGGATTGAACATTAAGCAAGGTCACAGAAGAGCTGTTTGGAGGCTCTGTTTAATTTGTTTTTGGCAAAATGTTTGGATTTATTCTCTCTCCCAAATGTTTACTATATTCCACTACAACTCTCCCCATTTTGCTGTAAAGTCTTCCAATCTGGTGCTCAGTGTTGCTGTGCCGGCAGAGTGTGTTGCTGTGCCGGCAGAGTGTGTTGCTGTGCCGGCAGAGTGTGTTGCTGTGCCGGCAGAGTGTGTTGCTGTGCCGGCAGAGTGTGTTGCTGTGCCGGCAGAGTGTGTTGCTGTGCCGGCAGAGTGTGTTGCTGTGCCGGCAGAGTGTGTACTAGCAGACATAGCAATTCTATAGATGATAACATAAATATTGTTCTCCTTACACCAAGCATTGTTAACACATTAAGCATGATACTGGTCCTCCCAGTCTTCCAAGCGGATAAGGCCTATTTTCAGATTTATACCAACATGTCATGTCAGTGATAAGAATCTTCAGTCAAAAACGTTTGAATCCAACCCTTATCACCTGGTTATGGAAATGGTATTAACAATTCATTGATCTCAGAGATACCATCTTGACATCTAAGTTTGAGACTTGGAAATGTGTCTGTCCTGCCGTGGCTATGGCTTATCTGCTCCAATCCATCTGTACAACAGGCATTTACAACCACCATTAACAAAATTCCATCTGCCCACTGAAAGCAATGACTGTCCAACTGCTTTTAGAACTTCCACTCAGTCCAGCCAATGAATGTTGACTCCTTTTAGAATACATTGTTTAACTGTGCGTGGGACTGATTGACATTTAACATTCAGTGTTGCACTGGAAACATGTAGTAACATGTGTTGAAGCTTCCGAAATGTGTGGCGATACATGTGGGTAGGATGTAATGGGATGTGTTCCCTACTGCACCAGAGAGAGCAGGCCTTGATACTGAACAGACGTCTTCTCACTCTCTTCTCACCCCCGGGAGGTCTCTGATGATGGTCCAGGCTGGACAGACAGATAGACTTCCAATCAGGTCAGTCACCAGATCTGAAGATGTCAAGGATCAGCTTATCCTATCCTAGCCCATCAGATGGGCAGAGTTTGAACTTGACCTTAGATCAGCGGAAGGGGGAAACCTCACCCTAGTACAGCTATAATCGATTACACTTTATATGGAAAATAGAATTCCACTGGATGGATGGTGTAAAGAGATAGATGGGAGAAGATCAGTGGTTCTTCAAAGAAGCCACCCTTTGCCTTGATGACACCTTTGCACACTCTTGGCATTCTCTCAACCACCTTCATGAGGAATGCTTTTCCAACAGTCACTCTGCCCAGGCCATCTTTATGTAGAGCAACAATTCATTTTTTCACATCCTCAGAGAGTTCTTTGCCATGAGGTGCCATGTTGAACTTCCAGTGACCAGTCAGTATGAGGGAGTGTGAGAGCGATGACACCAAATTTAACACACCTGCTCCCCATTCACACCTGAGACCTTGTAACACTAACGAGTCACATGACACCGGGGAGGGAAAATGGCTAATTGGTCCCAATTTGGACATTTTCACTTAGGGGTGTACTCACTTTTGTTGCCAGCGGTTTAGACATTAATGGCTGTGTGTTGAGTTATTTTAAGGGGACAGCAAATTTACACTGTTATACAAGCTATACACTCACTACTTTACATTGTAGCAAAGTGTCATTTCTTCAGTGTTGTCACATGAAAAGATATACTCAAATATTTACAAAAATGTGAGGGGTGTACTCACTTTTGTGATATACTGTATATATAATCAAAAACCTACCACACAAGGCAAAATATTCCATTACCCCATAGCCTACTTTTCAACAGTATGTTTGTTATATAAAATTTTCAGTAATTGACCATATTATATTATCATTGTAATGCATAAATTGATGTCAGACATGCACCTACCCCAATGCTCTATTGCTGATCACTGGGATGAATGCAGGAGCAGATTTAAGGAGCAGGACAAGACACCCTCCTTTTGATTGATGACAGACATAAGGTCATGTACGTGATAGGCTTATCTGGCTTATATAATTATGATGGTCATAATGCTTCTTGACAGTGTCAGTGTATTTTCTTAGTCCAAGTAAAGTGACACAGGATGGTCATAATGCTTCTTGACAGTGTCAAAGTGTATTTTCTTAGTCCAAGTAAAGTGACACAGGATGGTCATAATGCTTTTTGACAAAGTGTATTTTCTTAGTCCAAGTAAAGTGACACAGGATGGTCATAGTGCTTCATGTCAGTGTCAGTGTATTTTCTTAGTCCAAGTAAAGTGACACAGGATGGTCATAATGCTTCTTGACAGTGTCAAAGTGTATTTTCTTAGTCCAAGGAAAGTGACACAGGATGGTCATAATGCTTCATGTCAGTGTCATAAAGTTTTTCCTCAGCAAGTTATTTAAAATATGATGTGAAAAATAAACGAACTACAACAACAACAAAGGACGTAGGAAAAAAACTTTCAAGCGAAAGGAAACTTCTTTGCAGTAAAAAACACATTTGAATTAATGTGGGCTTTGACTCTCTTAACCAGCCATAAAATAATACAATATGTCACAACAGGTCTAATTATATATGTCATGACAGTTTTATCATCATATTATGACAGGTTATGACCATGTCATAACGTGTTATGACGCTGGGTGTCAGTGTTACCGATTCATATTAAAATCAAATGGATTATATAGTGTTGTATCCTAGATTTCATTAAATGTGATTTGGTATGAATGGGGCAGGGTGTTGAGTGTTAGCAATGAAGCAGGGGTCTGGTGCTCCAGTGAACTGAGGTGGCTGCTGAGTTCTGCTCCCTAACCTCATACCCTGCTAGGCCCAGTGTGACCATCTGGCTGAGTACAGTATACATGGCCAGACCTCTAGGGAATGACAGTCGGCTGCCCTCTACACCAGGGGTATTTAATCAGGGGTTGGCACCCCCTAGGGTTCTACAGAGGTACAACAAGCCAACACATGACACATTTGTTTAACAAGCTAACAAACTGCTCTTAGCGAAAAATGTGTTTGAAGTTATCTTTCTAGCTAATATGCTATGCAAACTTTCCACCTCTTCCAATTATAATGTGGGGAGGTCAGAGTAATTTACAACTATACACCAAATATATTAATTTTAAAATGGGTGGAATGTCCATAGGGGAAGTTGCTGGGTGTAGGGTGGAGTAGGCAGCTGATTAGTGGTAGCTATTCAGCATACTACATACAGTAAGGCATCTTGTCCATTTAGTGTGCCATGTTTCTAGCTCCCAGCCAACAGAGTTCTGTTTCTAGCTCCCAGCCAACAGAGTTCTGTTTCTAGCTCCCAGCCAACAGAGTTCTGTTTCTAGCTCCCAGCCAACAGGCAAACATAGTTCGGTTTCTAGCTCCTAGACAAGAACGTTCTGTTTCTAGCTCCTAGCCAACTAGCCAACCTAGTTCTGTGAGGTTTTTTGTGTTATGCCTTACTTTATTTGCTCAGAATGTTTCTGGTTTCATCTCCTACGATCGACAATATGTCCTGAAATCTCTGATATTTTATTTTGTATTTTTAAGTATTGTTATTGTATTGCTAGATATTACTGCACTGTTGGAGATATAAACATACGCATTTCGCTGCACCTGCGATAACGTCTGCAAACCTGTGTACCCGACCAATAAACTTTGATGTTATTTAATATTTTCAATCAGTTTCATTAAGTTTATCTTATTCCACCATAATTCCACCATCATCGCTCTAACAATGTTTTTGAGTGATTGATACTCTCCATCATATACCCTAGTTGGTATAGGTCACCATAAATCAACTGTAGGCTTTGATGCGCAACATCTGCTCAAACTCTGCAACTCTTTCTCCCGAGCCTCAGGTTCACTTCAGTGGTCTGCGTGCAAGTCCATTAATATCCACTTTATTGAAGTTGGTTGGTAAGTAATATCCTTTAGGAGGTTTTTATAGTCTGTCAAGCACATGATCAAGAATGAAGGTACAGTCATTCTTTCCAGGTGTGCTGTATTTTCTCAGCTAAATATACCTTTATATGTAGGCCAATGAGAGACTGTGTACATCTCCAAGTTCTTAACAATCCCCCCCCCCCAAAAAAAAAAACTGATTTGTAGGCTATTCACACATGAAAGAAAGGAGCACAATTTGCAAGACTGCAACGGCTGATGCAAAAACTCAATTACTGTATTCCCCGCTTTGTGCTCGCTTGATCAATGATTACTGCACATATGTAGTTTGTTTGCAAACCTACATGCCCACTCACACACACAAACACACACCAACATGCATACGTTATCATTTTATTTCACATCAAAAGGAAATACACAAACTGCTTCCAAGATTTCAAACACACATTATTCTGTGTAGATTGACTGGAAGCTGTAGTAGGTAGGAAATATTTTTATTGATAACAAGCTTATGCATACTCCCTAGCGTAGAAATTCTTCCCCAGAAAATAAAGACTACCACTGCACCAAACAGTTGGAGTGCTTTGAGGTTCATCGCTGTCCCTCTGAATTGCTCTCTTATTATTTATTCCATCATTGAGGATGCTAGTTAGCAGTATTTAGCCTTGGCTTTGGCATAAATGGGTAGGGACTGGGGTGTGGGTATTTCAGGTGGGGACACACACGGGAGACATGCCTTGCCTTAAATTTGCTGTGTTGGGAGAAGCGGGAGGACCTCCTTGGCTGTGCTGTTTTGAAAGAACCTTCCAGCATTACACTCCTTAGACAACTGCAGTCTTATCCTCACTCCCTATCTAACACACACACAAAACATGCCACAGACCCAGGCGTCCTCCCCCGTCCTCACACACACACACCACGGACCTAGGCGTCCTCCCCCTTCCTCACACACATACAATACACACCCACTCACTACTACCGACACCCTCCGTTTAATCATCTGGGAAAATATTTATTCATAGTCATTATTTCCCTGGGACGTGTTGATTAGGTTGTCGTTTATCCACCCTCTCACTTGGCCCCATGGTCCTCTGACTGCCTCCAAGGTGAAACGTTGGAGAAGTGGAGATTCTTATCACATGGCACTTGTTTAATGGTTCCAATACATGCAGTCTTACACACTTTGTTTCTTTTTCAGACAATGGATGAGTGTGTTTTTTCATGCTTTACATTTGAAAGGAAAGTCATGCAGACGCGTGTGTTCACATATCTACTGCTGCAGTAGTACTGATAGCATCCATATTAACCATAAAGTCATATGTGAAGACACTATCTACATACTGTGTGATAGATACATACTGTGATCCATAATATAACAAGAGAGAATGCATTTAAACTTTACTAGAGGAACAACCGTGATTTCTGCAGGCTGTGATAAGCCATCAATATGAGTTCCTCTTATATGAGCCTAGAACAGGCTTGGCCTTGTGTAACCACCTATTGTGGAGTGGTTTAGTGTTTCTGAAGAACTTGTACTTGGGATACTCTCTAGAAACTCAGGTGCTGGGCTTTTCAATTACCGTTCTCTTGAGCGCCGGAATACTACAGGCTCACAACTGCTTCTGCTAATTATGGAACTGAGACACCAGGTATGTGGACTCCCACTAATTAGTGACATTAATTGGTACATTTAACTATGAGGTGGTCAGGCAGAACATAAAACCCTTTACTCACTCTTAAATTCTCAGAAGAAGTTTTTCATATTTGCCATGGTTAATGGTATAATACACATTTTGCCTTATGCCGTGCACTTACAAATCCTGAAAGTTTAAACTATACAGTTCTAACGTTGTTTCTGTCTCTCCCTACTGCAACCTACTGTATGAGACTTAACAACTGTTATGACGTGTGACCCGCAGAGTTGTGTAGTTGAAGAGTAATAACTTGGTGTAAAGCTGCAGCACAGTTGAGCACTACCTCTCACTTGCTAATCTTAATCCTATGAATAGGGATACCAAGGGTCGACCACTGTCGTCGCAGCATTTACAGATCTCCTCTGCCCCGCTGTACATTGTACATCTCCAACACGTTGTCAAATCTGTTCAGGGGATGCAATCTGCCTTATTTCCTTGAATGACTACCCCTCCCAGAATCCTCTTATGCATAATAACGTACTTTGCGTTGCTCACTCACGGAAATAGCATCCGCAAAACAACATCCCTGCCAGGCACTTAAGTCATTTGAAAAGCATGAAGCGACATCCCACGTTTTTCAGTCGTGCACACTGTCACTGAGCAGATTTGTCACGAAAAAAAGGATGAATGCTACAGCACTAAAAAGGTGGGGCTATACACTTCCAGTCAAGTAACTCTTAAATATTAGCACAAATAACAGGAAATTGTCTCCCGGGCGCTCTTTGACAAGGCCACAGACCTGCCGTGTTGGTTTATTTTCCATAGTTTGACAAGTCTTCAGTTCAGAATAAGAGCTGGGGTCAGAACACTGTCAGAGCTCGGTACTCTGCTCGGCTGTTTTCCCCGGGTACAAAATCACAGAGCAAGTGCTTCTGCCCTGCCCAGAATGACCTTTTAACTGCTCCGTGTCCACAAACTCACACAGACAATTAGAAAGTAGCATTCAAGGGCTATTTTTTTCTCTCACTGAGTTTTTTTCTTCTTCTTAGAACTAACTGCAGGTCAGAAAGAGCCTAGGGAGTGCTTATCCGTTTGTTTGGAACGTCTGGGCAAAGGGCATTGACTGTGTTGAACAGGGTTAGAGTTTTCAAATGATGAAAAAGTACTTTAGTTGCAGTTATAGGTTTGTGGATCACACTATGCTTTATTTTGACACAGTTGAGTAAAACCTTATTTGTATTTGTGCTGTGTTTGACATTTCCATTTTAGTCATTTAGCAGAAGCTCTTATCCAGAGAGACTTACAGTTGGAAGACATTTAGCATACACTCTTATCCAGAGGGACTAACAGTCGTGAGTCATTTAGCAGACACTCTTATCCAGAGGTACTTACAGTAGTGAGTCATTTAGCAGACACTCTTATCCAGATGTACTTACAGTAGTGAGTCATTTAGCAGACACTCTTATCCAGAGGTACTTACAGTAGTGAGTCATTTAGCATACACTCTTATCCAGAGGGTCTTACAGTAGTGAGTCATTTAGCAGACAATCTTATCCAGAGGTAATTACAGTCTTGAGTCATTTAGCAGACACTCTTATCCAGAGGTACTTACAGTAGTGAGTCATTTAGCAGACACTCTTATCCAGAGGGACTTACAGTCGTGAGTCATTTAGCAGACACTCTTATCCAGAGGGACTTACAGTAGTGAGTGCATACATTTTTGAAACCACAACCCTGCCGTTACATGCACCATGCTCTACCAAATGAACCATATTTATGAGTCATATAGCACAGCATACAAAGGTGTTGCATGTCATATCTTCTCAAATAACATGCTACCAGAGTAATCTACTGTAGCTCATTGCTCTCCTTACAAGTACTCATGTAAGTGCACACCTGTTCTAAGCCAAAATAACACAAAATCATCAAGTCCTGTAAGAGCTAGTCTACCACGATTCAGGGGTGGTAAGAGTTAGTCAACCACGATTCAGGGGTGGTAAGAGCTAGTCAACCACTATTCAGGGGTGATAAGAGCTGGTCGACCACGGTCTGTTACAAAATGAAAACTCATCAGTTATCAATCAATAACGCAAAATGAATATGAAATATGACTTGGCTGAGGCTCTCTCTCCCATTTTCAAGCCATCCATCATTGACAGCAAAATGAATCCAGAAAATCATCAATTAAGACTGCAGGGCCCTATTCCTTATTCATATTAAGTTGGTTAATTTCCTGTGGCTGCAGATTTGTCTTGTGTCACCGTAAGGCAGATGTATGATTCACTCTTATGTCCACTCTCATGATTCACTATCATATTCAGTCTCACGTCTCCTCCCTGTTCCTCAACTGTTTGACCATACACCACTTTCATACGCACATATTTTATTATTCTAAACTCTGTAGATCTATGTTGTGCATACACAACATGACCAAAAGTATGTGGACACCTGCTCGTCAAACATCTCATTCCAAAATCATGGGCGTTAATTTGGAGTGTGTCCCCCCTTCGCTCCTATAACAGCCTCCACTCTTCTGGGAAGACTTTTCACTAGATGTTAGAACATAGATGTGGGGACTTGCTTCCATTCAGACACGAGCATTAGTGAGGTTGGGCACTGATATTGGGGGCGATTAGGCCTGGCTCGCAGTCGGTGTTCCAATTCATCCCAAAGGTGGTTGGTGGGGTTGAGGTCAGGGCTCTGTACAGGCCAGTCAAGTTCTTTCACACTGATCTCGACAAACCATTTCTGTACACGGGGGCATTGTCAGGCTGAAATTGGAAAGGGCCTTCCCCAAACTGTTGCCACAAAGTTGAAAGCACATAATCGTCTAGAATGTCATTGTATGCTGTAGCGTTAAGATTTCCAATCACTGAAACTAAAGGGCCTGAACCATGAAAAACAGCCCCAGACCATTACTCCTTTTCCACCAAACTTTACAGTTGCCATTATGTATTGGGGAAGGTAGCATTCTCCTGGGCATCCGCCAAAGCCAGATTCGTCCATTAGACTGCCAGATGGTGAAGCATGATCCATCACTCCAGAGAACGCATTTCCACTCCTCCAGAGTCCAATGGTATCGAGCTTTACACCACTCCAGCAGTCAACGCTTGGTATTGCACATGGCGATCTTAGGCTTGTGTGTGGCTGCAAGGCCCTGGAAACCCATTTCATGAAGCTCCCGATGAACAGTTATTGTGCTGACATTGCTTCAAGAGGCAGTTTGGAACTCTAGTGAGTGTTGCAACTGACAAATAAGTTGGCGGTCCCGTTCTGTGAGCTTGTGTGGCCTACCACTTCGCAGCTGAGCAGTTATTGCTCCTAGACGTTACCACTTCACAATAACAGCACTTGCAGTTGACCTTGGCAGCTCTAGCAGGGCACAAATTTGACAAACTGACTTGTTGGAAAGGTGGCATCCTATGACCATGCCATGTTGAAAGTCACTAAGCTCTTCAGTAAGGCCATTCTACTGCAAATGTTTGTCTATAAGATTGCATGTTTGTGTGCTGAAATATATGAATATACTAATTTGAATGGGTGTCCACATACTTTTGTATATATAGGGTATTATATGCACCATGTCATATTTAGGTCCCATCACACCACCTGTAGATATCACAGGTCAACTTCAATGTTAACCCAAAGCGTCACCTCAAGTCGTAGTCAACCTGGGGTCGTCAGACTGTCCTTTAATTTTTAAAAAAAGTGATAGGCCATCTGTTCGCTCGAAACTGAGGCTACAGCACAGACCCGTCCAGCTCATTGATTGGCTTAGCACCACGGGGGGCTGACCTAGGTGAAGGCAGCGCTGATCCCTCTCTTTGTTGGTGAAACGAGAGAGCATTGAGGGAGTGGTGGGCCAACAATTGACTGACGGGGAAGTTGGAATGGAGGCCAAATGTTCTGTTTAAGCAGCAGGAGCAGAGTGTAGCCGTGGGGCAGGAGGGCCCCAGCTCATCGACCACAGCAGTACTGTACTCACTTTAACACAGCCAACGGTCAACCCGCTCCCCACTAACGTCCTGCTCCACATGGGCATTCCCTGGGCCCAGCCAAGCCTCATCTGGACTCAGACGCAACACTTCCACGTGTCATTGAGCAGCCGTGTTCTGCTTTGTTTACTGCCGAGGTGTTTTGGACTCCTCTATTCCCAGAACACAGTGTACTACTGTGACTCAACTTCTTTCACTCTCTTTCTACAACAGAAGGCTTCATACTCTCTCAGTAGCCATATAGCGCTTAGGAACTTCCAACCAACCAGGCTTTCCTTGGCCTGCCATTAGGCCTGCGAGGAGCAACATCAATCCCTGAACCAGCCAGGAGGAAAGGTCATCCTCAATTGAGCTCCTGACAGCGGAGATGTCACAGGGCTTTCATAGCCCATCTGGAGACACCAACACCGGCCACTTGTATGTCATCGCCCACCGTGACATCATCATTTTCCTTAGTCTACTGACACATCCATCACCGGTGTACGGCTGTACCCTTGTGCTAATGGCAGGCGCTGAAATATCAGCTGGCCTTTAGCCCAGTCACCCACCGAGGATTCATTAACCAGCCGCGGGACCTGAGCCAGAACAGTGTGAGCCCGGGCACAACGTGTCTCACTGGTCTCCACTTACCAATATACAGTGCATTCGGGTAGGGCTGGGCGATATGGAAAATAAAGTATCACCATATCTATATATTTTTTCATTCGATAACGATGATTTTCCCGATATTAATCAAATAATGTCTAAAAGGTGCATATCTGCTTCAGACTCAAGAATGCCTAATGCCTGAACAAACCTCTAGGCAGGCAGCCTAGTGGTTAGAACGTTGGGCCTGTAACCGAAACGTTACTAGATCAAATCCCTGAGCTGACAAGGTAAAAATATGTCATTCTGCCCCTGAACAAGGCAGTTAACCCACTGTTCCCTGATAGGCTGTCATTGTAAATAAGAAGTTGTTTTAACTGACTTGCCTAGTTAAATAAAGGTTACGTTTTTTTATTATTATGTACGTTACACATACAATTACACTTGAAGGAAAATTGTTCCATGTTTGTGGCCAGGGAACACATACCTGGGGTCAATTAAATTGATAAGCCTCTTGAAACCTTACTTTTCGACTGGGCTAATTGGTAGCAAGTCCTTAGCAATGCAATGCATAATATAATTTGTGATATTTTTGTCTTTTCGATGTTTGTTTGTAGGGCATAAACGCTGTCAGTGTTGACTGCTTCGGGCAAACGTCCCTAGATTGGCTGGTGCTTGAGGGGCGTTTATCAATACCGTGGCGCAGACTCAAACTTACTGCATGTTCCAAAGAGTGATTTTGCTTCAGATTTGTCATATTTACCAGATTTTGTCATATTACAAGTTTTGTCGTATTACCAGATTTCGTCGCCACCTGTCTACGGCACAATTTGCACCGAACATTGCTCTGCTCTTTTTATTTTTTTATTTTATTTCACCTTTATTTAACCAGGTAGGCTCGTTGTGTCGGACTTCAAAAAGCAAAACCAAATTACTGAAACATTTTAACCGTTTTTATCAATCATTTTTTGGTTGGAAGCTGCTCCTTCGCCATGGCTATCACTGCCACTGTTTTCACCTACATCACTCATTTTTTGTGTTTAATATTGGCTACTCCATCACTCGGTGCTAAGTGGTTTTTAGTGGGTGTATTCCTCTCCACGTGCAAACTGTCACTTCTCTGCACGTTCCTGCTGCGTCAGAGGTGAAATGGACTGCTGTACTTAATTATTCTATGTCGACATTATCGCAAATTTATCTAAACATTTTATATAATTATTGAGGGAAGTAATTACCTCAATAATTATTGATTTATCGCCCAGCCCTACATTCGGGAACGTATTTAGACCCCTTGACTTTTTTCACATTTTGTTACACTGCAGCCTTATTCTAAAATTGATTCATGTTTTGTTTCCCCTCATAAATCTACACACAACACCCTATATGACAAAGCAAAAACTGGTTTTTAGACATTTTTGCAAATGTATTAAAATTAAAAAACATAAGTATTCATACCTTTTGCTATGAGACGTGAAATTGAGTTCAGGTGCATCCTGTTTCCATTGATCATCCTTGAACTGATTAAAGTGGGGAAAAAACAATGAAATCATTTTTAGAATAAGGCTGTAACGTGGATAAAGTCAAGTGGTCTGAATACTTAACGAATGCACTGTATCTAACTCTTAGGACTATAGGAATGAGGGGGAGGGGGTTGTTGAGGTTACTCGCAATAAAATATGTGGGCTTTCCTTTGAAATATTGTGGTGTGCAAGCTATGTGTTTACATTTAGCAGTAATGATGCTAAATAGCTAGCAGGACCAGTTGTGACTGGGAGATTTATATGTCAGCTGATGTGTGGTGGCAGAGAGCTGATTCTACAAGAGACGCCACACTGATAGTGATGAGCGATGGTATTATTACTCAGGTTCTGTACCTGTGGCAACATGGTTTCTCAGCAGGTCCCATAGTAGAGAAGAGCTACATGGGCTTTCCATAGCAGGACCAGTGTTATACCAGGGTTATACCAGTGTCATGCCAGGACTATACCAGTGTCATGCCATGCCCAGTGTTATACCATACCAGTGTTATACAATGACCAGTGTTATACAATGCCCAGTGTTATACAATGATCAGTGTTATGCCAGTGTTGTACCAGGACCAGTGTTATACCAGGACCAGTGTTATACCAGGACCAGTGTTATACCAGGACCAGTGTTACACCAGGACCAGGGTTACACCAGGACCAGTGTTGTACCAGGACCAGTGTTGTACCAGGACCAGTGTTGTACCAGGACCAGTGTTGTACCAGGACCAGTGTTGTACCAGGACCAGGGTTATACCAGGACCAGTTCTACCAGTGTTATACCAGGACCAGCGTTATACCAGTGTTATACCAGGACCAGGGTTATACCAGGACCAGCGTTATACACGTGTTATTCCAGGACCAGTTCTACCAGGGTTATACCAGGACCAGGGTTATACCAGGAGCAGGGTTATACCAGGAGCAGGGTTATACCAGGACCAGCGTTATACCAGGACCAGCGTTATACCAGGACCAGGGTTATACCAGGACCAGCGTTATACCAGGACCAGGGTTACACCAGGACCAGTGTTATATACATGTTATTCCAGGACCAGTTCTACCAGTGTTATACCAGGACCAGTTCTACCAGGACCAGTGTTATACCAGGACCAGCGTTATACACGTGTTATACCAGGACCAGGGTTATACACGTGTTATACCAGGACCAGGGTTATACACGTGTTATACCAGGACCAGGGTTATACACGTGTTATACCAGGACCAGGGTTATACACGTGTTATACCAGGACCAGGGTTATACACGTGTTATTCCAGGACCAGGGTTATACACATGTTATTCCAGGACCAGGGTTATACACATGTTATTCCAGGACCAGGGTTATACACATGTTATACCAGGACCAGCGTTATACACATGTTATACCAGGACCAGGGTTATACCATGACCAGGGTTATACACTTGTTATTCCAGGACCAGGGTTAAACCAGGACCAGGGTTATACACATGTTATTCCAGGACCAGGGTTATACACATGTTATACCAGGACAAGGGTTATACCAGGACCAGGGTTATACACGTGTTATTCCAGGACCAGGGTTATACACATGTTATTCCAGGACCAGGGTTATACCAGGACCAGGGTTATACACGTGCTATTCCAGGACCAGGGTTATACACGTGTTATACCAGGACCAGGGTTATACACGTGTTATACCAGGACCAGGGTTATACACGTGTTATACCAGGACCAGGGTTATACACGTGTTATTCCAGGACCAGGGTTATACAGGTGTTATTCCAGGACCAGGGTTATACACGTGTTATTCCAGGACCAGGGTTATACACGTGTTATTCCAGGACCAGGGTTATACACGTGTTATTCCAGGACCAGGGTTATACACGTGTTATTCCAGGACCAGGGTTATACACGTGTTATTCCAGGACCAGGGTTATACACGTGTTATACCAGGACCAGGGTTATACACGTGTTATACCAGGACCAGGGTTATACACGTGTTATTCCAGGACCAGGGTTATACACGTGTTATTCCAGGACCAGGGTTATACACGTGTTATTCCAGGACCAGGGTTATACACGTGTTATACCAGGACCAGGGTTATACACGTGTTATACCAGGACCAGGGTTATACACGTGTTATACCAGGACCAGGGTTATACACATGTTATTCCAGGACCAGGGTTATACCAGGACCAGGGTTATACACGTGTTATACCAGGACCAGGGTTATACACATGTTATTCCAGGACCAGGGTTATACACATGTTATACCAGGACCAGGATAATACCAGGACCAGGGTTATACACGTGTTATACCAGGACCAGGGTTATACACGTGTTATACCAGGACCAGGGTTATACACATGTTATACCAGGACCAGGGTTATACACATGTTATACCAGGACCAGGGTTATACACGTGTTATACCAGGACCAGGGTTATACACATGTTATTCCAGGACCAGGGTTATACACATGTTATACCAGGACCAGGATAATACCAGGACCAGGGTTATACACGTGTTATACCAGGACCAGGGTTATACACGTGTTATACCAGGACCAGGGTTATACACATGTTATACCAGGACCAGGGTTATACACATGTTATACCAGGACCAGGGTTATACACATGTTATACCAGGACCAGGGTTATACACGTGTTATACCAGGACCAGGGTTATACACGTGTTATTCCAGGACCAGGGTTATACACGTGTTATTCCAGGACCAGGGTTATACCAGGACCAGGGTTATACACGTGTTATACCAGGACCAGGGTTATACACGTGTTATACCAGGACCAGGGTTATACACGTGTTATACCAGGACCAGGGTTATACACGTGTTATTCCAGGACCAGTGTTATACCAGGACCAGGGTTATACACGTGTTATACCAGGACCAGGGTTATGCACGTGTTATTCCAGGACCAGGGTTATACACGTGTTATTCCAGGACCAGGGTTATACCAGGACCAGGGTTATACACGTGTTATACCAGGACCAGGGTTATGCACGTGTTATACCATGACCAGGGTTATACACGTGTTATACCAGGACCAGCGTTCTACCAGGACTGCTATTATACATGTTATACCACGACCAGTTCTACCAGGGTTATACCATTGAATTGTTTTATTTCCGGCAGGTAGCTTAGTGGTTAGAGCGTTGGGCTAGTAAACGAAAGGTTGCTAGATTGAATCCCCGAGCTGACAAGGCAAAAATATGTTGTTCTGCCCCTGAACAAGGCAGTTAACCCACTGTAATATTTGTGGTTATATTCGCAGGACAGGAAGGTTGAATAAAGACAAAGCAGTACATAAAAAAGCCATGAATGTATCATTTGGGTGCAGTTCATATCTAAAGGCTACATTGAGTTTTTTTTTTTTCATAATTTTTAATCTGGTGTTAGTGTGTAGCCTAAGCCTCAGCATTAGGGCCTAACTGTAACACTCCAAATGCTTTTGGGAACTTTGGCAGAAAAGGACGATGTCGGAGTTTAATTCGATAAGAGAAGTGAAATGGAGAATTGAACATAAATCGAAGGAGGGCCAGAACAGTAGACTAATGTTGTTTGGGAAAGATTTGTTGAAGTGGTAAAAGTGAATGATAGCAGTGTCGGCTATGTTATGTGTGATGATTGTGAGGCGCTATTTAAATTCCTCACAGGACGGGGACTTCAAAATGGCACATCAAGGGAATTGTTGGCTACTGTTCAGATGGTTTAAATGGAATAATAGCCTGAAATCTGGAGACTGACTGTAGGTCTATGTAATATTTCTGTAATATTAAGCATTTCTTTCAGTAAAGTAATACACAAAAATGTAAATTTGACTCAGGAACAGGATTTGGGAAATATGATTTACATGTTTCAGCATCTTCAGAGAATGAATGAGTGATTAGGGATGTATATAAATGTCTGGTATCTTTTTCAGCATCATAAAAGCTGATAGTATGTTGGGTAGTTTTCACTCAGCATAAATTGGAATTTTACACAGAAAATTTTTAGATCCCCAAATGTCTTTGCTGCGCCAGAGAAGCAGAGATGAAAATGTACTGATGTCAACTAGGTTGAATCATTAGTTTTATCAATTCATGAAATTCTGATGAGCAAGAGTTTTAGTATTCTAGGGCAGCAAGTAATGACAGAAAAGGAGTTGCTTGTATCTAATTATAGATATGTTGACTAACAAATAGCCTACCAAAATGTCAGAAATTATAAGCAGAAACATAGACCTATCTAAAAAGCCTGTCAAGAAATATTGCTCCGCCATCTCTGACTGCAGCTCATTTTCTATATTTACGGGTTTGAGTCGGGTGCAGGCTTTACATTTTCACTTTATCACATATAGTCGGGCGGTTGCGGATAGGTTATTAGCAATTGCGAGTGGGTGGGAGTGATCCAACAGCTGACCCGCAGATCACTAATGTGTGTGTGTGTGTGTCACGATCATTTAGAAATGGATTGGACCAAGGTGCAGCGTGGTAGGCATACATTTTTATTTTATTTAAATGACACCGAAAAAAACAACAAAATACAAAAATGAATGTAAAGCTACAAGCAGTGCAGAAAGCAACTACACACAAACAAGATCCCACAAACTAAAGGTGGAAAAAAGGCTGCTTAATAAGTATGATCCCCAATCAGAGACAACGATAGGGAACCATACCTGGCCAACAAAGAAATAGAAAAACTAGAATGCCCACCCAAATCACACCCCGACCTTACCACCAAATAGAGAAATAAAAAGGTCAGGGCGTGAAAGTGTGTATGTATGTATATATATATATATATATGTATGTGTGTGTATGTATATATATATATACGTCAATTTAAATGTTTGAAAATAAAATTATTTGTGATGGGATGAAATGTGATTTTAGCTTCTTTTTAGCTTCTAAAAAGTGAGATGTGGGTTTTCATAAGGTAGGGCTCTGCTCAATCAGTGGCCCGCCCCTGTGAAGGGACATGGGCTATAAAACTTTTCAAACACACCCTCCTCTCCCTTCCTATATAAAGCCTTGACGACAATATAACCTCCTGTTCCCAGGATTTGAGGACGACAGTCCGATGTCAGAATGGTTCAGATAATAACTACAGAACGAAGCCAACATCAGCGTGAGCTTTAGTTGTGAATGGCATGAACTTTGACCTCTTATTCAATACAGAAGTGATACCTCCTAGCCGTTGAGTTAGCAACAGCAGCTGCAAACGCAGGTTAGGAAGGAACAGACAGAGTATCCCGTCTATCAAACAACGACGTTACTACAACCTATCCAATTGACCACCAGAGACATTTTTCAAAAGACTGGGTTTGGCAACACGGCCTTCCATCTACCACCAACCTACTGAAGCGCAGCTCAGAGTAAATATTTATTGCATTTTCCTTTTCCAAATGTGCGGTAATTTAGAATGCATAAGATACTGTATTTACGATAGCACCGCTTCTCCCTGTGTCCCTCAGTCTTCCCGCTCTTTCACTCAAACCCAGCCCCTTTTCTTTTGTGTAACCAGCTGTCATATCTGTTCCGCCAGCAAGGGACGTTTTCCTTTGACGTAATTTGTAATCAAGTTATGATTTAATTATGTGTATTTCTGTGTGATTAGTTAGGTATTTAGTAAATAAATAATTAAACCCAATTTTGTATTGCTGTTTCAACTTGTTAGCCAGGGTTCGTGCAGATAACCAAGAATTTACAACTTTCAGATGAGACTGAATTAAGATGACGATTAATATTGACGGCTATTGATGTAAAATATTACTAGGTCTTAAAGAGTTTATTCGGAAGATAATAGCTCTATAAATATTATTTTGTGGTGTCCTGACTCTCTAGTTAATTACAAATACATGACTAGTTCAATCAGGTAATATTAATTACGGAGAAATTAATTTATATAATAGCATGTCATATCACTTAATCCGGCATAGCCAAAGACACGACAATCCATACCAATTTATTCTTAAACCCCTTTCTTACATGTTCCACATTTTAACCCCTTGTCACTCTTCACATTATTCAGGAGGTAAAAATAAAGAGATGAAAACATTGCTCCAAACAGATTTTATTCAGTGGTGGAAATAGCTGGGAACAGTAGGCCTCCCACTTAAGAGCAATATTTGCCAAATTGTTAGTGACAGCCATGACAGTGAGGAGAATTGTAGGGACTGTGCTGTTATTGTGTGTTCCGCATTATTAAGGCAGCGAGTGCTGCAGCTATACATATTCTAATCGGATTCCATTGCTGTAGTGTAACCCCATATCATATTTTTGTATAAGTGAGCAGAGCCGTCTATATTTATTTATGTGTCTTCAAGTGAGTAGCAAAGGCATAGTTTTAAACCCAACTAGGAATGGCACAGTGAACTGACTAAGTTGAGGCAATGGCAGTCAATGCTCTGCTGGAAAACAAATGGACATTAAGGTACTCTAGTACAGCTGCCGTCATGGCAAAAAAGTGCGACCAAAGCTGGAGCGTGGTCAGCCATGTGCCTGACAGACTGAACTGTGGGGGAAGAAAAGAGGATATTTGTCGTCAGTGGCGAAGGTCTGTCTGGGCTCGACCGCCGCAATAATGACGTGTTGCCAAGATACATTGGGACAATTGTCTTCACCTAAATGGATTTGGCGAGAAAGTGGAGGGGAGGGAGCGAGGGAAAGGGGGCGATAAGATGAGGCTACATGAGTCAGTCCAGGATTTATTTGTGTGTATACTTGAGCCTTTATGGCAAGTCAGTCGCTCCCTTTCAATGGCCGTTAGCTTATGTGTCACGGAAGCCACTGTGCAAATATTCGGTGTTCCCCCAGCACCTGCTACCATTGTGGTGCCCCACATCCCCTCCTCCTTCTCCACATTGTATCAGTAGCCACTCCATTTGCCAGCTATACAAATGAGCACAGACTCACAATGGAAGGGCATTCCAGCACCGCTTGGCCCTCCGCTGGTGTCCTGACATGGGCAAACATGGAGAGATGGAGTTCCTAATCTTCCAGGGTTTGTCCCAGCAATGCTTGCATCTCGGCTGGCGGTGGTCAGCACACTAGAGGATTGTGGTTCATTCAGACATCTTCCAGGGTACGGCTTTTGGACGACCTCTGTTCTCATCTGCATACTTACAGTTTGTTAAAGACAGGACTATGTCCAAGTTTTTGGCGTGATGGGAGGATTACATCTCCCCCCCTTGTCCTGTCCTTTTCACCTCAGTCGTATACAGTTTCGTATTCACTCTCCGGCATGTTCAAATCCGATTATTGCTCCCATTTTCCATCAATATCCATTTTCACTGCAGCTTTTATTGCGTTTTGAAGAAGCATGTTTTTGTCCACTAGCTAGACGCACAGGTCATGCATTCCCAATCCAATTGTGAAAAGTAGATGATGTATGAATTAGGGTTTGATTGTTAATGCAGATGGCTGGTGTTTTAACTTTGTTCAGAAAATGTATTGTCCATAGCTAAAGCCTAAAATACAGTGCCTTCGGAAAGTATTCAGATCCCTTGACTTTTTCCACATTTTGTTACGTTACAGCAATAATCTAAAATTGATTTAATCATTTTCCCCCCGTCATCAATCTACACACATTATCCCTTAATGATAAAGCAACATTTAATTTTTTTTTTTTTTACAATTTCTAAATTATTTTTTCAAACGGAAATATGACATTCATGTAATTATTCAGACCCTTTAATCAGCACTTTGTTGAAGCACCTTTGTCAGTGATTACAGCATTGAATCTTCTTTGTGTATGGCGCTACAAACTTGGCACACCTGTATTTTGAGAGTTTCTCACATTCTTCTCTGCATATCCTCTCAAGCTCTGTCAGGTTGGATGGGAAGTGTTGCTGCACAGGTGTCTCCAGAGAAGTTCGATCGGGTTCAAGTCCAGGCTCTTGTTGGACCACTCAAGAACATTCAGAGACTTGTCCCGAAGCCACTCATATGTTGGCTTGGCTGTGTCCTTAGGGTCATTGTCCTGTTGGAAGGTGAACCTTCACGCCAGTCTGATGTCTTGATTGCTATGGAGCAGATTTTCATCAAGGATCTATCTCTCTGTACTTTTCTCTGTTCAGGTTTCCTCCAGATGTGATGCTTGGCATTCAGGCCAAAGTGTACCATCTTGGTTTCATCAGACCATATAATCTTGTTTTTCATGGTCTGAAAGTCTTTAGGTGCCTTTTGGCAAACACCAAGTGGGCTGTCAGGTGCCTTTTACTGAGGAGTGGCTTCCATCTGGTCACTCTACCATAAAGGCCTGATTGTTGGAGTGATGCAGAGATGGTTGTCCTTCTAGAAAGTTTTCCCATCTCCAGATAGGAACTCTAGAGCTCTGTCAGAGTGACCATCGGGTTCTTGGTCACCTCCCTGACCAAGGCCCTTCCCCCCCGATTTCTCAGTTTTGCCGGGCTGCCAGCTCTAGGAAGAGTCTTGGTGTTTCCAAATATTCTTCCATTTAAGAATGATGGAGGCCACTGTGTTCTTGGGGACCTTCAATGCTGCAAATATGTTTTGTTACCCTTCCCCAGATCTGTGCCTTGACACAATCCTGTCTCGGAGCTCTACGGATCATTCCTTTGACCTCAGAAACATGTCAAAAAGTTTTTTATAATCAATCCTCGGGTTGTTTTTAAAATATATAATCGATAATATATCAACTGCAACTGTCTTTCGCAGAAGGAGAGGCAAAGGCAATGGCTGCCCAAACTCTGTTGGGCCAAGCAAAATGTTGCTGGCACACGGCCATGCAATGACGCAATGTTATCTTTCTCTCTCATTTTTCAAAATAAAAGCCTGAAACTATGTCTAAAGACTGTTAACACCTTGCGGAAGCGATAGGAAAATTAATCTGGTTGATATGCCTTTGAAAGGAGCAAAGGCAGGCTATGGAACATGGAGTTTTCAAAATAGCAGCCACTTCCTGTTTTGATTTTCCTCAGGGTTTCGCCTGCCATATCAGTTCTGTTATACTCACAGACAATATTTTGACAGTTTTGGAAACTTTAGAGTGTTTCCTATCCTAATCTGGTCCTGAGAAATAGGCTGTTTACTTTGGAAACGTTATTTTTCCAAACATAAAAATAGTGCCCCCTTTTTACACACATACATGGACACAGCGGTCTAAGGCACTGCATCTCAGTACAAGAGGCATCACAACAGTCCCTGGTTCGAATCCAGGCGGTATCACATCCGGTCATGATTGGGAGTCCCATTGGGCGGCACACAATTGGACCCGTGTTGTCCGGGTTTGGCCACACACACCACGCTGTCCAAAAACGTATTTTGTTGGCATTTACATATTTCCCCATTACCAGTAAAACATCATCAAAACCTATTTCTTTCACTTACTTGCTGTGCTGTTTCGTTGTTCATTTATTCAGTTTCATTCTCAACCAGGATTTCTATGGAACGTCGTTTGGGCCTTTGCGTGTCAAAAAGATACGTGTCAAATAATACTTTTTGACATGTCAAATAACCTTTTTGACCAATCAGGATCTGAATATGCTTACACATCACATAATAATTTAACGTGTTTATACATATTTTACGTAGTTATTACACTCATATGTCACAACGATTAATCAATACGTATGCTATGATGCTGGTAAAGTTGTCTCGCTCACCTACAATGCTGGTCCTACAAAAAAAAAGCTTGCGAGCTCATGGATGCAAACAATGCTCTTCCCCAAAAGCATAGCAAACATCCAACATCTGTTTCAGAAGCTATAGTTAGCTAGCTTCTTGAAACTCCCCATCCCGGATCTGGGTTTGTGACTAAAGCCTCAGGCTCATTAGCATAACGCAACGTTAACAATTTCTGAAAATCGCAAATAAAATGAAAATAATGCGCCTACTCTCAAGCTTAGCCTTTTCTTAACAACACTGTCATCTCAGATTTTCAAAATATGCTTTTGAACCATAGCAATTCACTAATTTGTGTAAGAGTATGCTAAGCTAGCTTAGCATTTTGAGTAGCATTTAGCACGCAACATTTTCACAAAAACCAGATAACCAAATAAATAAAATCATTTAACTTTGAAGAGCTTCGGATGTTTTCAATGAGGAGACTCTCAGTTACATAGCAAATGTGCAGTTTTTCAAAAAATATTATTTGTGTAGGACAAATCGCTCCGTTTTGTTCACGTTTGGCTATGAAAAAACCTGTATACAGTTATAGCCTGAAGCTCATTAGCATAATGTAACGTTAACGATTTCTGAAAATCGCAAATAAAATGAAAATAATGCGCCTACTGTCAAGCTTAGCCTTTTCTTAACAACACTGTCATCTCAGATTTTCAAAATATGCTTTTGAACCATAGAAATTGACTAATTTGTGTAAGAGTATGCAAAGCTAGCAATGCATTTTGAATAACATGTAGCACGCAACATTTTCACAAAAACCAGATAACCAAATAAATAAAATCATTTACCTTTGAAGAGCTTCTGATGTTTTCAATGAGGAGACTCTGTTACATACCAAATGCGCAGTGTTTCCTGAAAGCGTCTGTGTGTAGGAGAAATCGTTCCGTTTTCCACATTGCGTCTGGCTACCGAAACGAACCGAAAATTCAGTCACCTACAACGTAAAACTTTTTCCGGATTAACTACATAATATCGACCGAAATATGGCAAACGTTGTTTGGAATCAGTCCTCAAGGTGTTTTTTCACATATCTCTTCATTGATATGCAGTTCGTGGAAGCTTGCTTTACTCTCTGTATTCCTTGGAAAAATAGTGGCAGGTGACTTTTGCGCACCAATTTCGGCGCAGGACACCGGGCGGACACGTGGTAAATGTGGTCTCTTATGGTCAATCTTCCAATGATCTGCCTACAAATACGTCACAATGCTGCAGACACCTTGGGGAAACGACAGAAAGGGCATTCTCATTCCTCTCGCATTCACAGCCATATAAGGAGACAAGGGAAAACAGAGCCTCAAAAATCCTGTTCATTTCCTGGATGCCGTCTCATCTTGGTTTTGCATGAAGCTCACGTTCTAGGGCACGCATAGAAAATATCTTTGTATTTCTGGACACGTCAGAGTGTTTTCTTTCGAATCGTAGCAATTATATGCATAGTCGAGCATCTTTTTGTGACAAAATATCTTGTTTAAAACGGGAACGTTTTTCATCCAAAAATGAAATTGCGCCCCTAGAGTTTCAACATGTTAAGTTTTCAGGCAGGCCTTGAAATACATCAACAAAAACACCTCCAAATTGACTCAAATTATGTCAATTAGCCTATTTTTTTAATTTCCCAAGCTGTTTAAAGGTACAGTCAGCCTAGTGTATGTAAACTTCTGACCCACTGGAATTGTGATACAGTGGATTATACATGAAATAATCTGTCTGTTAACAATTGTTGGAAAAATGACTTGTCATGCACAAAGTAGATGTCCTTCCCGACTTGCCAAAACTATAGTTTGTTAACAAGAAATTTGTGGAGTGGTTGAAAAACGGGTTTTAATGAATCCATCCTAAGTGTATATAAACCTACGACTTCAAATGTACATTGTAATAGTAACATTAATTCACAGCAAAATCATATTTTAAAGTTAATGGTACACTAATTACAGAAAATGGCTTACGGTTGTGAGTGTGACTAAATGAAAGCAGGGCATTCTATCTGAGACTTTTAGAACTTGGACACTGTCTCGTTGGCCTAACGTTATATCTTAATTTGACTTTGGTGCAGGTCATGTTGTTGTTCACATTACCGTCTCTGGTAAACACACACTTTCAACTAAAATCTAAGTTTGTCATGCACGGCATACATAAGTTGTAAACGGTACGTTGAAATGGTTACATGCAAAGTGGAGTCTTCTGTTTAGACATATAGCTAGCTAGCTAAACAATGAACCTTAATCCCAACTCATAACGTTACTAACATGCTTTTATCTGCAGGTAGCTAAAGATAACCAACTATTAGGCTAAAAATAGCAATGCAAATGGATTTCTGAGATGCAAATAATATTACTACACAGATCATACAAGTCAATTTAGCTAGTGGAGCCAGCCAGCTAATGTTTGCTAGCTAGCTAACAGTACACTTGGCTCAGGACAATACTGCCCCCTTTGGAGGAATTGCATGCCCATAGTAAACAGAAATAAAATCTGTCCAAAATTGCTCATATATGCATATAATAATTATTATTGAATAGAAAACACTCTAAAGCTTCTTAAACCGTTCAAATTATGTCTGTATGCAAAGCAGAACTCACAGGGCAGCCATTCTCCCAAACTCTCTTTCTCATCAGAAAAGTTGCCCCAACTTTGACGTCATCGCCCCCACCCTTCACAACCAGCTACGGATCTGGGAACAGTTTCTGTGTCTTCAGCGTGATGTGTTCTCTCAATAGGGCGAGTAATGGAGAAAATCCCGCGAGCTTTGGCCCGTTGGCGGGCAAAATACTGAAGTATCACGAGAATATAGCTGCGCGTCCTGGAGCAATTGTACACAGGGCATTCTTTGTTCCAGCTCGTCTGAGAAGAGTTGCGTTCTTTTGGTTGAATCGCCAATTGTTTTGTACGTGAATAACATCCTAAAGCTTTATTCTGCACTTAGTTTGACCAGTTTAGTCGACATATAATATGTAATTTTGAAGTTTTGATGCTCAACTGTGCGGGACCAGAAGTCATTTTGGGTGCATTTCAGCTGAAGCTGTTAGCATATGCTAATACAAAGACACACAACCTGAAACCAAACGATGTATTGTGTAAGTATGACTCATTCCACTACATTCTGATCGAAGACCATCAAAGGTAAGGGAATATTTATGTTGTAATTTTGTATTTCTGTTGACTCCAACATAGCAGAGAAATATTGCTTACGTCTGAGCGCCGCCTCAGATTATTGCCTAGTGAACGAATTCTGTAATGTTAAAAATAAATGTAATACAGCGGTTGCATTAAGAAGCAGTGTCTCTTTCTAACTATATGTAGAACATGTATATTTAGTCAAAGTTTATGATGTGTATTGCTGTTATCTGGCGTTATCTGGAGGCGCTATCTATAATTTCTCCGTACATTTCTGTAGCATTTTTTGAACATGGCTCAATGTAAACGGAGATTTATGGATATAAATTGCATATTATTGAAAAAAACATGTACTGTGTAACATCCCATTACTGTCATCTGATGAAGATTTTCAAAAGGTTAGTGAATTATTTTTCTTTTAATCCTGCGTTTGTGATTGCATCTTTTGCTTGACAAAATGGCTGCATATCGTCTGTGTGTCTGTAGTGGTTTGACATAAATATGTGCTATGTTTTCGCCGTAAAACATTTTAGAAATCTGACTCGCTGGGTAGATGAACAAGGTGTTTATCTTTCATTCGTGCTATTGGACTTGTTAATGTGTGGAGGTTAAATATTTCTAAGAATATTTTTGCATTCTGTGTGCCACGGTTTGAGTTGAGCGGGGGGGGCTTGGTTCCCATTGGGGAACCTGTAGCGTGAACAAGTTTTAACTTGCAATGAAAACAACTTTCTGACAAAATTAGAAGTATATAATATCTGAAAATAAAACTGCTTCTCTCTCTCTCTCTCTGTCACGAATGCCATGGTTGCCCTTCGTTTGAAGATGTAATCCGGAAACTTATGCTTTATACAACAGCCTTCTGTGTGTTCTCTTTCAACTCCTTCTGGATATTTGCAATCAATCACCATAATTTTCTCCATCTCCTTAGCGATCATACTCTGCTTCCACTGGGCATTCCACTGATTTCAAATCTTGGTCATCCAGAAAGTACAGGGCATTACCAACACTTTTGCAGTTCTTTGTTATCTTCTTGATACTACCCATCCCGCATGCGGGAGCGTAATGATAGCCTCAAACTAATTAGCATAACGCAGCGGACATAAATCTTCCTAGAAAATTTTCCTATTCATGAAAATCACAAATGAAATATATTGAGACACAGCTTAGCCTTTTGTTAATCACACTGTCATCTCAGATTTGTTTAAATATGCTTTACAGTCAACGCTAGACAAGCATTTGTGTAAGGTTATTATGGCATAATGCTATGGCTAGGCTCTGCTAGCATCAGGCAACATTTTCACGAAAATAAGAAAAGCAATCAAATTAAATCATTTACCTTTGAAGAACTTCGGATGTTTTCACTCAGGAGACTCCCAGTTAGATAGCAAATGTTCCTTTTTTCCCAAAATATTATGTTTTGTAGGCGAAATAGCTCCATTTGTTCTTCACGTTTGTCTGAGAAATCAACCGGAAAATTTAGTCACTGCAACACCAAACTTTTTTCCAAATTAGCTCCATAATATCGACAGAAACATGGCAAACGTTATTTATAATCAATCCTCAAGGTGTTTTTCACATATATATTTGATAATATATCCGCCGGAATAAGTGGTTTCTCATAAGAAGCGATTGGAAAAATGGCTACTTGTGTACTTTATGCAAGATTTTCTGCCGGAGCCATCATGTGACCACTTGCTAAATGTGGTCCCTTATGGCTTTTCTTCAACATACAGTGCCTTGCGAAAGTATTCGGCCCCCTTGAACTTTGCGACCTTTTGCCACATTTCAGGCTTCAAACAGAAAGATATAAAACTGTATTTTTTGTGAAGAATCAACAACAAGTGGGACACAATCATGAAGTGGAACGACATTTATTGGATATTTCAAAGTTTTTTAACAAATCAAAAACTGAAGAATTGGGCGTGCAAAATTATTCAGCCCCCTTAAGTTAATACTTTGTAGCGCCACCTTTTGCTGCTATTACAGCTGTAAGTCGCTTGGGGTATGTCTCTATCAGTTTTGCACATCGAGAGACTGAAATGTTTTCCCATTCCTCTTTGCAAAACAGCTCGAGCTCAGCGAGGTTGCATGGGGAGCATTTGTGAACAGAAGTTTTCAGTTCTTTCCACAGATTCTCGATTGGATTCAGGTCTGGACTTTGACCTGGCCATTCTAACACCTGGATATGTTTATTTTTGAACCATTCCATTGTAGATTTTTCTTTATGTTTTGGATCATTGTCTTGTTGGAAAACAAATCTCCGTCCCAGTCTCAGGTCTTTTGCAGACTCCATCAGGTTTTCTTCCAGAATGGTCCTGTATTTGGCTCCATCCATCTTCCCATCACTTTTAACCATCTTCCCTGTCCCTGCTGAAGAAAAGCAGGCCCAAACCATGATGCTGCCACCACCATGTTTGACAGTGGGGATGGTGTGTTCAGATGAATGAGCTGTGTTGCTTTTACGCCAAACATAACGTTTTGCATTGTTGCCAAAAAGTTCAATTTTGGTTTCATCTGACCAGAGCACGTTCTTCCACATGTTTGGTGTGTTTCCCAGGTGGCTTGTGGCAAACTTTAACCTCTTGAAACTCCCCATCCCGGATCCGGGATTGTGACTAAGCCTCAGGCTCATTAGCATAACGCAACGTTAACGATTTCTGAAAATCGCAAATAAAATTAAAATAATGCGTTTGCTCTCAAGCTTAGCCTTTTCTTAACAACACTGTCATCTCAGATTTTCAAAATATGCTTTTGAACCATAGAAATTGACTAATTTGTGTAAGAGTATGCAAAGCTAGCATAGCATTTTGTGTAGCATGTAGCACGCAACATTTTCACAAAAGCCAGATAACCAAATAAATAAAATCATTTACCTTTGAAGAGCTTCTGATGTTTTCAATGAGGAGACTCCCAGCCACATACCAGATGCGCAGTGTTTCCTGAAAGCGTCTGTGTGTAGGAGAAATCGTTCCGTTTTCTACATTGCGCCTGGCTACCGAAACGAACCGAAAATGCAGTCACCTACAACGTGAAACTTTTTCCGGATTAACTACATAATATCGACCGAAACATGGCAAACGTTGTTTGGAATCAATCCTCAAGGTGTTTTTCACATATCTCTTCATTGACATGCAGTTTGTGGAAGCTTGCTTCTCTCTCTGTGCCCCATGGAAAAATACTGGCAGGTGACTTTTGCGCACCAATTTCGGCGCAGGACACCGGGCGGACACGTGGTAAATGTGGTCTCTTATGGTCAATCTTCCAATGATCTGCCTACAAATACGTCACAATGCTGCAGACACCTTGGGGAAACGACAGAAAGGGCAGACTCATTCCTCTTGCGTTCACAGCCATATAAGGAGATCATGAAAGACAGAGCCTCAAAAAATTTCCTGGATGCCAAGTCATCTTGGTTTTGCCTGAAGCTCACGTTAAAGGGCACGCACAGAGAAGATATTTGTATTTCTGGACACGTCAGAGTGTTTTCTTTCGAACAGTAGCAATTATATGCATAGTTGAGCATCTTTTTGTGACAAAATATCTTGTTTAAAACGGGAACGTTTTTCTTCCAAAAATGAAATAGCGCCACCATAGGTGTAAGAGGTTAAACAACACTTTTTATGGATATCTTTAAGAAATGGCTTTCTTCTTGCCACTCTTCCATAAAGGCCAGATTTGTGCAATATACAACTGATTGTTGTCCTATGGACAGAGTCTCCCACCTCAGCTGTAGATCTCTGCAGTTCATCCAGAGTGATCATGGGCCTCTTGGCTGCATCTCTGATCAGTCTTCTCCTTGTATGAGCTGAACGTTTAGAGGGACGGCCAGGTCTTGGTAGATTTGCAGTGGTCTGATACTCCTTCCATTTCAATATTAGCGCTTGCACAGTGCTCCTTGGGATGTTTAAAGCTTGGGAAATCTTTTTGTATCCAAATCCGGCTTTAAACTTCTTCACAACAGTATCTCGGACCTGCCTGGTGTGTTCCTTGTTCTTCATGATGCTCTCTGTGCTTTTAACGGACCTCTGAGACTATCACAGTGCAGGTACATTTATACAGAGACTTGATTACACACAGGTGGATTGTATTTATCATCATTAGTCATTTAGGTCAACATTGGATCATTCAGAGATCCTCACTGAACTTCTGGAGAGAGTTTGCTGCACTGAATGTAAAGGGGCTGAATAATTTTGCACGCCCAATTTTTCAGTTTTTGATTTGTTAAAAAAGTTTGAAATATCCAATAAATGTCGTTCCACTTCATGATTGTGTCCCACTTGTTGTTGATTCTTCACAAAAAAATACAGTTTTATATCTTTATGTTTGAAGCCTGAAATGTGGCAAAAGGTCGCAAAGTTCAAGGGGGCCGAATACTTTCGCAAGGCACTGTAAATGCGTAAAAAATCGTCACAATGCTGTATACACCTTGGGGAATACGTAGAAAACGTAAGCTCATTCGTAGCTCATTCATAGCCATATAAGGAGTCATTGGCATGAGGCGGTTTCAAAAAATGCGGCACTTCCTGATTTAATTTTTATCTAGGTTTCGCCTGTAACATCAATTCTGTTGCACTCACAGACAATATCTTTGCAGTTTTGGAAACGTCAGAGTGTTTTCTATCTAAAGCTGTCAATTATATGCACAGTCAAGCATCTTGTCGTGACAAAATATCCCGTTTAAAACAGGAACGTTTTTGATCCAAAAATGAAAACACTGCCCCCTAGTAATAAAAGGTTATTTCTTTAAAAAAATCTGCATTAAAAAGGACACACTGAGCAACTACATGGCAGACCAATCCTAACTCATCTCTCGGCATGTCCAGCCCATCCATTATCTCAGCCGATCATAGCTAGCGGGAGGGTTCTCGTCTTTTTCCGTGATAAAAAAAAAAACTAGGCTCTTAATTTAACAAATGCATCCATATTTACAGATGCCATGCAAGTTTGTTATTAAGGCACATGAACGTTCACTTGTTCCAGGTGGCATTTCTGACCAAAAATGCAGTTGTGATGTACAACATACAGCAAGTTTCCTGAAATTAGTTTGATCACTGAACTTACAAATCCAAACATAACTTACTGAACTTCCCAGTCACTCTTCTTTGTGCCTGCCCTATTGCGCTCATAGTAATTATTTTCACTCAGATGTTCTAAGGATTAGTCAATCTGCTTTTGGCACGTCTACACCATCCACCCCAGTTCTCCATGGGTTTGTTTGAGCATGAAGGTTAATGTTAGCACTCATACTGTGAAAGATGGGGAGCGGAGAGGGGTTTGAGGGCTACGCTTGAAAGCAGTGTAAATTATTGATAAGTGACAAAGGATTAGGCCCCAAGGTGGTGCAGAGAATCGACTGTGCCGGGGTCAAACCGTGCTAACCGTTGTTCATTGAGACACTTGTTTGACAGATGCTAGATGCATTCAATACTATGGGGGGGAATCAGACGGCCCCCTTTCAATCCCACCACCTTGCCCTCCCACATGCCTCCATGGATGTGTTTATACACACACACACACACACACACACACACACACACACACACACACACACACACACACACACACACACACACACACACACACGATAAGCCTGCTGCAGCAGGGTTGCAGGGCATTGATTTAATTCAACCCAGTGTTTTAGTGTGATGCCATTTGACTCCTCCTGTAGCTGTAAGTCCCTCACTGTGATGCCACTTGACTCCACTTGTAGCTATGTCCCTCATCAGGATGCCACGAAATAACCCAAATAAAACATTGATGTTAGTATTTACTTTTGTTCCTTTTCTGTAGCTTAGTATCATTTCCATTGTATATACCAGTGCTCCATGTTTGTGATAGCCACAGGGATAGTATATTTTCATGTATGTTTTAACCAGTTAATTTATGGAATTGTAAGGGTATGATTTACTATGCATTATGTCGTGTCTTTGGCTATGCCGGATTAAGTGATATGACATGCCATTCTATAAAATAATTTATCTGTAATTAATGTTACCTGATTGAGCTAATCATGTAAATGTAATTAACTAGAGAGTCAGGGCACCACTAAATAATATTTATAGAGCTGTTATCTTCCGAATAAACTCTTAAAGACCTAGCAATATTTTACATCAATAGCAGTCAATATTAATCGTCATAATTCAGTCTCATCAAAGTTGTAAATTCTTGATTATCTGCACGAACCCTGGCTAACAAGTTGAATCAGCAATACAAAATTGGGTTTAATTATTTATTTACTAAATACCTAACTAATCACACAGAATTACACATACACATAATTAAATCGTAACTTGATTACAAATTACGTCATAAAGGAAAACGTCCCTTTCTGGCGGAACAGATATGACAGCTGGTTACACAAAAGAAAATGAGCTGGGTTTGAGTGAAAGAGCGTGAAGACTGAGGGACACAGGGAGAAGCTGTGCTATCGTAAATACAGTATCTTATGCATTCTAAATTACCGCCCATTTGGAAAAGGAAAATGCAATAAATATTTACTCTGAACTGCGCTTCAGTAGGTTGGTGGTAGATGGAAGACCGTGTTGCCAAACCGAGTCCTTTGTCCTTTGAAGAATGTCTCTGGTGGTCAATTGAATAGGTTGTAGTAACATCGTTGTGTGATTGACGGGATACTCTGTCTGTTCCTTCCTAAACTGCGTTTGCAGCTGCTGTTGCGATCTCAACGGCTAGGAGGTATCACTTCTGTAGTGAATAAGAGTTCAAAGTTCATGCCATTCGCAAACAAAGCTCACGCTGATGTTGGCTTCGTTCTGTAGTTATTATCGGAACCATTCTGACATCGGACCGTCGTCCTCACATCCTCGGAACAGGAGGTTATATTGTCGTCAAGGCTTTATATAGGAAGGGAGAGGAGGGCGTGTTTGAAAAGTTTTACAGCCCATGTCCCTTCACAGGGGCGGGCCACTGATTGAGCAGAGCCCTACCTTATGAAAACCCACATCTCACTTTTTAGAAGCTAAAATCACATTTCATCCCGAATAATTTCATTTTCAAACATTTAAGTTGAACAACAATTCCATCTGAATCCGATAACTGATGTGTAGACTTTCCACTGTAGAGTTTGTCATCTTATTATTGATGAGAATGTCTCAGATGACAACCGATCTGACATCATATTCATTAAGTACCACCGCATATGTTCAATTGGTTAGGTTACCAGAATATAGTTAATTTCCCCCCACCTTCTGATGTTCCCAGAATCTCTATGTTAACCAAGGGTTTTGCAAATGTAACATCAGTAGGGTAGAGAGAAGAACATGGGGGGAAGAGGTATTTATGACTGTCAAAAACCTACCCCCACGCCAACGTCATGACAATATTTTGTGAATAGATCATATTTGGCCGGGGTCCAGTTGAGGCTTTGGCGATTTTAGTTTAATTGATAATCTCCCATCATCATTTTACTCTACTTGGTGTCCTAGTCTTGTTCTCCATCGCTCTCTCTGAATTCAATTTCAATTAAAATCTCTCTCTCTCTATCTCTCGCTTGTCATGACGTCCTGTGAGGATCCAAATAGGTCAGATCAGCTTTGCAATATATAACTTAAACCTATACCCCTCTCACCTGCAGAGGGAGGAGGAGGGAACTAGTGGGGGTTAACACCTCACACCCTTTTCCAAATCAAGGAGAGAAGATTCAGGTTTCCCTCTCCAAATTCACCAGTTGAATGTACCTTTTGTTTTAGACAAAACTCTTAACACGTTCTAAAGTGAATACTGGAAAAATATTTCTAACATAGAACATGGGAGGCGATCTAAGGTACACTAATGTCATATTTGATTTTTATTTGTGATGTCATATTTATTTTTATAAAAGAATACTGTGACTTTAAAGTATACTCACTATATGTGTGATTTTAGGAGCCGTAAGAGAGAATAGAAAGTGTGTCAGAGAGCGTGTCTGCCTGATGGAACTGTCCATCTTGACCAATCTGCATCAAATTATGGGTTAAGAATTAACATATCAGACCAGAGAGACGGAGAGCTGCAGCTCACTTTTAAAGTGGTTTGAACTCTGAATCTCAACACAAGGTAGAGGGGATGAAGTCACCTCAAAGGACAATCACTGGTACAGCTGATTAGCTGTCCTAAGTAAAGTATTTAGAAAAGTTAATTTTAAGGGGGTCCATTCTACAACTCTGTTCAAACAATCGTATTCCACTACTCCCATCACTCCACTGGGAACCATCAACACGGCTGGCTAGCCCATCTTCAAAGAAGCATCTTCCAAAGCGAATGGAAGGCGAATAAACATGTAGTTCTGTTCAGGACTACACGACAAGTCATCGGATACTGGACGACTGCGGTTGAGAACAACATAAAAAAACCTTTAGGACCATCAGAGCCTTAGAAGCGTGCCGTGAAAGGCTGCCCAGTTCAGAGAGAGATACACGGCGAACCAAGGCATTTCACGTAAATACATTCATGATTTATTTCTCCAAGCTGGCGGCGGTTCATGTGCAAAGTAAGAGTGGTACATTTAGAAACTAATGTTTAGTTTCTCTATCCCTCCCTCTCTCTCTCCATGTCTTTTGTAACACACAGCCATATTGTTGTCAGTCCGCTAGGGACCTATTTTTATTGTATTAAATGTGTATGTTTATCCTGTGTTTCCATTTAGTTAGCTAGTAAATAAATAATTAAACCAATTTGTGTGGTACTGAATCATAAGGCTGAGGTTTTTGCAGATGTAATGAGGTTTCGACAGTTCAGAATGATGAGACGAGGTTATGATTAATAAGTTGACTGTTTATGTATGTAAGAGGTAAAGACCTTTCGAGTTTAATTTGGGAGATGGTAACTCTTTAAAGAACCACTCTCGTGGTGCCCCAGATCCTAATGAGTTAATTGTTACATGATTAATTTAATCGGGGAACAATTAAACATATTTAGGTTGATTAGATAAATAAGTCTTCAGATTAATGTTTAAAGTCAAGTCACGACACGTGTCTCGCTCTCGCTTTCGGTATCTCTCTCTCTCTCTGTGTTGTGTGTATGTGCATATGTGTTTATTGCAGAGAGGAATGGAGGTCTGGTTCACTCCTGTCTCTGTTGGCTGAGGTGAGTTGCCCGTCAGCTATAATGAGTAATCACGAACACAGAGACATGTGCATAGAGCTGTGGGGACCCCCTCCTGTTTTTGTGCAGGAGGGGAATTTCTTTGTCTAAAACAGAGGCACACTGTCAGCTGACTACTCACTTCCTCCCTGTGTTATAGTCTGACTGCTTCAGAGGGACAGGACATTTACCCTGTGTTATAGTCTGACCACTTCAGAGGGACAGGACATGCACTCTGTGTTATAGTCTGACCACTTCAGAGGGACAGGACATGCACTCTGTGTTATAGTCTGACCACTTCAGAGGGACAGGACATTTACCCTTTGCTATAGTCTGACCACTTCAGAGGGACAGGACCTGTACCCTTTGTTATAGGCTGACCGCTTCAGAGGGACAGGGCATGCACTCTGTTATAGTCTGACTGCTTCAGAGGGACAGGACATTTACCCTGTGTTATAGTCTGACCACTTCAGAGGGACAGGACATGCACTCTGTGTTATAGTCTGACCACTTCAGAGGGACAGGACATGCACTCTGTGTTATAGTCTGACCGCTTCAGAGGAACAGGGCATGTACTCTGTTATAGTCTGACTGCTTCAGAGGGACAGGACATTTACCCTGTGTTATAGTCTGACCACTTCAGAGGGACAGGACATGCACTCTGTGTTATAGTCTGACCACTTCAGAGGGACAGGACATGCACTCTGTGTTATAGTCTGACCGCTTCAGAGGGACAGGACATTTACCATTTGCTATAGTCTGACCACTTCAGAGGGACAGGACCTGTACCCTTTGTTATAGGCTGACCGCTTCAGAGGGACAGGACATGCACTCTTTGTGTCATATGGTTTGTGTTAGTTACGTCAGTGTGTGCGTGTGTGCATGTTTGTGTGTGCGTTTGCAGTTCTTCCAGACATACACTACCATTCAAAAGTTTGGGGTCACTTGATTTTGAAGGACAACCCCATTTTTTGTCCATTAAAATAACATCACATTGATCAGAAATACAGTGTAGACATTGCTAATGTTGTAAATGACTATTGTAGCTGGAAACTTCTGATTCTTGATTCAATATCTAAGTATAGAGGCCCATTATCAGCAACCATCACTCCTGTGTTCCAATGGCACGTTGTGTTAGCTAATCCAAGTTTATCATTTTAAAAGGCTAATTGATCATTAGAAAACCCATTTGTAATTATGTTAGCACAGCTGAACACTGTTTTTCTGATTACATAAGCAATCAAACTGGCTGCCTTTAGACTGGTTGAGTATCTTGAGCATCATCATTTGTGGGTTCGATTACAGGCTGTCCAGAAACAAATACCTTTCTTCTGAAACTCGTCTATCTATTCTTGTTCTGAGAAATTAATTGCCAAGAAACTGAAGATTTCGTACAACGCTGTGTACTACTCCCTTCACAGAACAGCGCAAACTGTTTCTAACTAGAATAGAAAGAGGAGTGGGAGGCACAGGTGCTCAACTGAGCAAGAGGACAGGTACATTAGAATGTATTGTTTGAGAAACAGACACCTCACAAGTCCTCAACTGGCAGCTTCATTAAATAGTACCCGCAAAACACCAGTCTCAGCGTCAACAGTGAAGAAGCGACTCCGGGATGCTGGCCTTCTAGGCAGAGTTGCAAAGAACAAGCCATATCTCAGACTGGCCAATAAAAATAAAATATTAAGATGGGCTAAAGAACACATACACTGGACAGGAACTCTGCCAGCATCCCGGAATTGCCTCTTCACTGTTGACGTTGAGACTGGTGTTTTGCGGGTACAATTTACTCTCGACACCCTCTGCTAATCAAAGGGGCGCTGGTACCAAGACAACGTCAATTAATTGGCCGCAAATCTCGTGCTTAAAGAAGCCATTAAGGCAAGCACATTGATTTAAGTTTGTATTATATACTGAGTGTACAAACATTTGGGACACCTGCTCTTTTCATGACATAGAATTAATCCACATGAAGGCAATGATCCCTTATTGATGTCACCTGTTAATCCATTTCAATCAGTGTAGATGAAGGGGAGGACACAGGTTAAAGAAGGATTTTTAAGCCTTGAGACATTTGAGACATAAATTGTGTATGTGTGCTATTCAGAGGGTCGAGTACCTTTTGAACGGGGTAGGTTTGAATGTGTCAAGAACTGCAACACTGCTAGGGTTTTCCTGTGTATATAAAGAATGGTCGACCACCTAAAGGACATCCAGCCAACTTGACAACTTTGAGAAGCATTGGAGTCAACATGGGCCAGCATCCCTGTGGAAAGCTTTCAACAGTGGTCGAGTCCAGGGGGTGCAACTAAATATAAGGATGGTGTTCCTAATGTTTTGTAAAAAAAAGTGTATAATTAATTAATAACGTGTTTGTGATGAAATGGAGACGTATCAAACAAGCCCTTGCTCCCATTAAGCCAGAAACACTCACAAGGCAACATCGCTTATTAAATTTGGTCCTGAAACATTGCTTATGGCCCCGCAGAAAGGGAAAGAAAACATTAAGAAATGCAGAGGCATCGAGAAAAAGCAATGTGTTTGTATAATTAAGGACAATTAAGAACTTTTAATCCAGCAGAGAGAGAGTGTGTGGTGGGAGCAAACTACTTTCCGTGTTTTATTTGGCTCCTGAAGGAGAGAGGGGGGAAGGCCCCAAAGCACACATCTAATAAAGATGCTCTCGTAAAGAAAATAACAGTCGTGTCTGTGGAGTGGGCTCGAAGACTATGTTTCGTTGTGTGTCTTGAGAAAGCTTTTGTTGGACATGGGAGTCGTGTATGTTGACTGTTTTTTTTTATTTTATTTTTTATTTTACCTTTATTTTACTAGGCAAGTCAGTTAAGAACAAATTCTTATTTTCAATGACAGCCTAGGAACAGTGGGTTAACTGCCTGTTCGGGGGCAGAACGACAGATTTGTACCTTGTCAGCTCAGAGATTTGAACTTGCAACCTTTCGGTTACTGGCCCAACGCCCTAACAACTAGGCTACCCAACACTGTGTTGTCTTCTGTTGCGAGTTGTGGGTACCCTTTCGTTGTTTCGTCTTTGAAGAGTGTTTTTTTTTTGTCTCTAAGACTTTACGCAAAGGGGCATAGGCTACATAGGCATTCGTAACACTTTTATGAAACCATAACACCTTTATGAAACAGTCATGACACCTTTATGAAACCATCATAACACCTTTATGAAGCCATCATAACACCTTTATCAAGCCATCATAACACATTCATGGGTGTTGCCATATCATCCCTCACAACATAACAACGCAAGACCCTGAAAACAACACTGAAACTGATGTTTAAGTCTTCAAACCACTGTGGTGCATCCTCATGGCCCTCTCACTGTTTTTCATTTAAGGTTGAGAGTTGGCATCTGTTCTGGTCTTATTGCTGGCAGGGCTGACCTCTGTCAGAGACATGAGACACCACTCGGCGAACCTGCACAAATCACACTGAGAGCTGCTACGACTGTCCACATCAATGTGTCAGTGACTGAAACGTTTGGGCGTGCGGTGCATGTGTAAATGTACGGTGCATTCGGAAAGTTTTCAGACCCCTTGACTTTTTCCCAAATTTTTTTACGTTAAAGCCTTGATCTAAAATTGATTAAATCATGTTTTCCCTCATCAATCTATGCCCAATACCCCATAATGACAAAGCAAATTTATTTGAAAAACTAAATGGAAATTTCACATTTACATAGGTATTCAGACACTTTACTCAGTACTTTGTTGAAGCACCTTTTGCAACAATTACAGCCTCGACTTCTTGGGTATGATGCTAAAAGCTTTTCAAACCTGCATTTGGGGAAATTGTCACCGATTCTTCTCTGCAGATCCTCTCAAGCTTTGTCAAGTTGATTGGGAGCATTGCTTCACATCTATTTTCAGGTCTCTCCAGTGATGATTGATCGGTTCAAGTCCAGGCTTTGGCTGGGCCACTCAATGACTTTCAGAGACTTGTCCCAAAGCCACTCCTGTGTTGTCTTGGCTGTGTGCTTAGGGTTGTTGTCTTGTTGGAAGGTGAACCTTCACCCCAGTCTGAGGTCCTGAGTGCTCTGGAGCAGGTTTTCATCAAGGATCTGTCTCTACTTTGCTTCGTTCATATTTCCCTCAATCCTGACTAGTCTCCCAGTCCTTGCCACAGAAAAACATACCCACAGTATGATGCTGCCACCATCATGCTTCACTGTTGGCAGGGTGGCAGGTTTCCTCCAGATGTGTTGCTTGGCATTCAGGCCAAAGACGACTTTGTTTCATCAGACCAGAGCATCTTGTTTTTCATGGTCTGAGAGTCCTCTAGGTGTATTTTGGAAAACTCCAAGCTGGCTGTCATGTGCCTTTTATTGAAGACTAGCTTCCGTCTGGCCGCTCTACCATTAAGGCCTGATTGGTGGAGTGCTTCTGGAAGGTTCTCCCATTTCCACAGAGGTACTCGGGTTCTTGTTCACTTCTACCAGTGCTCAGTTTGGCCGGGCAGCTCGCTATAGGACGAGTCTTAGTGGTTCCAAACTTAAATCAAATCAAATTGCATTTGTCACATGCTACGAATACAACAGGAGTAGGCCTTACAGTGAAATGCTTTCTTATGAGCCCCTAACCCAAAAAATAAGAGGTACAAGTAACAAGTAATTAAAGAGCATCAATGAAATAACAATAGCAAGACTATATACAGGGGGGTACCGATACAGAGCCTATCTGCAGGGGTACTGGTTCGTTGAAGTAGTATGTACATGTATGCAGAGTTATTAAAGTGACTGTGCATAGATGCCAACAGAGAGTAGCAGTGGTATAAAGGGTGGGGGCGGCACTGCAAAAAATCTGTGTAGCCATTTGACTAGATGTTCAGGGGTCTTAAGGCTTGAGGGTAGAAGCTGTTTAGAAGCTTCTTGGACCTAGAATTGACTCTCCGGTACCGCTTGCCGTGTGGTAGCGGAGGAAACAGTCTATGACTAGGGTGGCTGGAGTCTTTGACAATTTTTAGGACCTTCCTCTGACACAACCTGGGATAGAGGTCCTGGATGGCAGAAAGCTTGGCCCCAGTGATGTACTGGGCTGTTCGCACTACCCTCTGTCGTGCCTTGCGGTCGGATGCTGAGCAGTTGCCGTACTAGGAAACCCGTCAGGATGCTCTCAATTGTGCAGCTGGAGAACATTTTGAGGATCTGAGGACCCATGCCAAATCTTTTCAGTTTCCTGAGGGGGAATAGGTTTTGTCGTGCCCTCTTCACGACTGTCTTGGTGTGCTTGGACCTTGTCAGGTTGATGGTAATGTGGACACCAAGGATCTTCGATGCTCTCAACCTTCTCCGCTGCAGCCCCCTCGATGAGAATGGGGGCGTGCTCAGTCCTCTTTTTCCTGTAGTCCACAATCATCTCCTTTGTCTTGATCACATTGAGAGAAAGGTTGTTGTCCTGGCACCACAAGGCCAGGTCTCTGACCTCCTCCCTATAGGCTGTCTTGTTGTTGTCGGTGATCGGGCCAAACACTGTTCTGCCATCGGCAAATTGAATGATGGTGTTGGAGTCGTGCCTGGCCGTGCAGTCATGAGTGCTCTGCGTTCAACATCATAGTGCCCTCAAAGCTCATCACTAAGCTTAGGACCCTGAGACTAAACACCTCCCTCTGCAACTGGATCCTGGACTTCCTGACGGGCCGCCCCCAGGTGGTAAGAGTAGGTAACAACGTATCTGCCATGCTGATCCTCAACACTGGGGCCCCTTAGGGTTGCGTGCTCAGTCCCCTCCTGTACTCCCTGTTCACTCATGACTGCATCGCCAGGCATGACTCCAACACCATCATTAAGTTTGCCAACGACAAAACAGTGGTAGGCCTGATCACCGACAATGATGAAACAGGTTGAGAGCTTTAAGTTCCTTGGTGTCCACATCACCAGCGAACTATCATGGTCCAAACACACCACGACATTCGTGAAGAGGACCCAACAACGCCTATTCCCCCTCAGGATACTGAAAAGATTTGACATGGATCCTCAGATCCTCAAAAAGTTATATTGTTGCCCCATTGACTCTGTACTGGGCCCCCCTGTGTATAGCCTCAATACTGTTATTTTACTGCTGCTCTTAAATGTTTCTTATTTGCATTTTTCTCAAAACTGCATTGTTGGTTAAGAGCTTGCAAGTAAGCATTTCACTGTAAGGTCGATCTATACCTGTTGTATTCTGTGCATATGACAAATAACATTTGATATGATTTGAATGATGGAGGCCACTGTGTTCTTGGGGACCTTCAATGCTGCAGATGTTTTTTTGCTACCGTTCCCCAGGTCTGTGCCTTGACACAATCCTGACTCTGAGCTCTACGGCAATTCCTTTGACTTCAGGGCTTGGTTTTTTCTCTGACTTGCACTGTCAGCTGTAGGACCTTATATAGACAGGTGTGTGCCTTTCCAAATCATGTACAATCAATTGCATTTATCACAGGTGGACTCCAATAAAGTTGTAGAAACATCTCAAGGATGATCAATGGAAACATGATGCACTTGAGCTCAATTTTGAGTCTCATTGAAAAGGGTCTGAATAGTTATGTAAATATGGTACTTCTGTTTTTTATTTTCAATACGTTTTCAAAAAATGTATAATAACCTGTTTCCGCATTGTCATTATGGGGTATTGTGGGTGGATTGATCAGGATTGTTTTTATTTGAATCACATTTAGAATAAGGCTGTAATGCAACAAAGTGTGGAGAAAGTCGAGGGGTCTGAATACTTTCCTAAGGCACTGTATGTAAGTGTGTAAATGTGTGCCAGCACTGCCGATTGTCTGTCTGATTACATATCGAAATGAAAGGGTACAACTCCACTGGGATCTTCTCACGGTTCAATAACCTTAGGGGATGATAGATCGCTATGTCTCTCCACACCACACAGAATGAGAGACACACATTAGTTTGTCCCCCGCAACACTGGATTTCAAGGAGAACATGTATAATGGAGCTCATGCATACTGCTAACAGCTTATTATCTTGCTTTGCTAATCTGGGCATTTTGATGCTGCAGGCAGATGCCTTGCTGTGATGGAGAGTGGATTAAGTTCGGTGTCTAATAGCCAAGTCTTGCATCATATCTTCCACAGGCGGACAACTTTTCCCTTTTTTCTCCCCCTGCCAAATCTTATGCCTTCCATTATTTAAGCTTTCAAGTGAGATTTTTTTTTGCTTTCACAAATAGTTCCGTAGCCATTTAGAGCTTTATCAGCTGAATAATTAGAAATACGAATTGTAGGAAAGGGGCCGTATTGGGAGGGTACATCGGGGTAGCTGGAGTTCAGGTTTCACCAGAAGCCATTTTGTGTTGTTGTTGTAGTACAGGAAGTTCTGTTGCTTTTCAATGCCACAGAATCCAGGAAGGCTATTTCTGTGTGAGACAATATTTCATTGTTGTGAAAGAGAGTACTGTATTTTCCCGGTAGAGAAGACTTCTCTCTTTCTCTTGTATTTCTCTCCCTTGAGTGATTCTGTCAGTGAGGAAGAGATGTGTCCTTGCAGCAGGTCAATGAAGGAATACCTAGAGAGAGTAAAACAATCAAACCGACTCAATTCAAAGTTAAGAAGTAAATGGCCATTATTCTTAATTCTAACTGTATCTCCATTATTTCAAGATGATTAAATCCTGATATGCAGAAAATGAAGCTTGATTCTATCACTGTAGAACAGCCCTTATACACATATATTGCTGGAGGGAGTGTTCAGCTTTGAGTGAATACCATATGGCTTATTTCAACCTCTGTCATCCCCAGCCAATAGCCTTCATGCCTCCATAGCACTCATGCCTCTCACAATGTATGGACTACCGTATAGCCTATTTTGAAAACATGAGACAGTGATGTGATGCTGCCATATAGGATTGTCTAGGAGAACTGATTTACATCCATAACTCTCCAGGTGATAAAAAACTAAAATGTGTATACAGTGCTTCTGACACTCCATAACCATTATCCTCCCCATCAGAAGGTGATATTTTTTACTCCCCATATCCTGAGAGGGCCTCGAATAGCCCGCTGAACCCCACCACAACCCCCATCCTCCCTGCCTGACATCCTAAATGGAAAGCAGACATTCTAAGTGATGGGGAGAGGAGGAGAGCTGCCGAGGAGACGAGAGGAGAAAAAATACATGTACAACCATCTTCACAGTGTGGATTGGCACTGCTGGAAAGCAGTGATAATGCAGTCTCCCTAGAACATCTTAAACAGGATTGACATCATATAGTATGAGGCCCCCCTAAATCGATCCTTTACCTGTATTGCTGCAGCAATCAATATGGTGTCTGCCGGGTAAGGCTCAGCTAGCTTTAAATGGAACAGATGTTTTTTATTGGCTATTGGAAGGAGGCGCTCAGCTGTTTTAGAACACATTGTCTAAGGTAATGCCCCCCGTTGTTCTGGGGAGACACATCAGCCGTGTTAGTATGTTTACCCTAACATGGGGAGGCAAGTGGTCTCATTGGATGATTGTGGCGGGTGATTGCTGTTGCTAGAGGGCCTACTTAACCTAGCTCCCTGTGGTGGCGTGTGCTCTCTGTCTGTGGTGGTGGTGATGTGCATTAACCTTACAGGGCAGATATACACTGAGTATATCAAACATTAGGAACACCTTCCTAATATTCAGTTGCACACCCTTCATTTGCCCTCAAAACAGCCTCAATTCATTGGTGCATGGACTCTACAAGGTGTCCAAAGTGTTGCACAGGGATGCTGGGCCATATTGTCTCCAATGCTTCCCACAGTTGTGTCAATTTGGCTGGATTTCTTTTGGTTGGTGGACCATTCTTGATACACAAGGGAAACTGTTGAGCGTGAAACCCAGCAGCGTTGCAGTTCTTGACACAAACCGTTGCGCCTGTCTAGGGCTGTTGCTGTGACTGTATTACCACCACATCAGCAGTTATGAGTTATAAAATTCCATGTGACAGTTGAGTCACAGTAATCTCCTCTTATGCACTCTGGACATGTGTTAGTAGGTCCCAACTCGCTAATGATCATCAGGTGGATAATGGCCTGGTACTCAGGGCTCTATTGTCCCTCTAACCACTGACATCAAGGCAAATGGAATGGAAAATCACATCAAACACTTATCATCAAAACATTATATTCCTTTAAAAACTCACATCAATTTGATTTCAATTTGAATAAAGAAGGTTGAAACTGAGTGTAAAACATGGTCATTGTGGATGTTCTTACAAAGCCTGACACAATGAACTGGACAGCGCTTTCTAAGGTGATGATTCATTAAAAACACCTATACACATATCACAGCTTATGCATACACTTAGGCCTGTATATGAGCACAAGCCTGAAATAAAACATGGAATTAATGTTATGATTGTGCCATTATACAACACATAGCCTACTGCATATTACCCATGGCATAAAAATAATAAATACAACGGATTTAAAATGTATTTGATACATAATTGGTCTAGAGACAATATGGCAAAATGTAACAAATTCTAGTAATCACCATTGAGTGTGTACTGTATTAGTATGTATACTGGATGGACTGGTAACCTTATGCTACTCTCCAAAATGTCTGTCCATGAGTCTGTGAGAGAACCTATAGCCCTAGGCGATGGTGTTGGTTCGTTGATTGTGTAGGGCTGCTTACTATTATAGTGCACTTGATTTTGAAGAGCCTAGTAATAGGGAATGTTTTATATTTTCATCATTATTTGGTTGACACATTACCCTTAGCTACAGAATATCTCACCCCCGTAAGTTACTAGCTCCTTTATTCCTTTCTCGTGCGCACAGTCGAGCTGCCAGCAGTTTAGTGAAATATGCTTCGTTGTGAAAACATGTTATTATCGATGTTCCGGAACATATTTCAGTTGATTTACCATATTAAGCACTGGGTAGCTGCAGGAACAAGGTTGGAGAGCCCATGGCATACATCGAGAACATTGTCCTCAAACAGTGGTTGATGCCTGGAGTGAAATAATTGTTCTTATTTTTATTTCTCAGCTGCTCATATAAAGCACATGCTCTGCTGTAAAACGTAGCCTACAAAACGTGATCATGGGAGAGCTCACGGCCTCCATTCACTATTCAAGTGCATACAGATTACGTCTTTTTCCCCCTGAACTAATTTAACATAATAGTAAAGACGAGATTAAATTGAGAATTGTCTGATGGGTGAAAATATGATCACTTGATGAGAGAACAGCTGTGCAGCCGGAGGCAAGGATCAGAGCACAAGCTTTTTTTTGCAAATTTCTCATATCATAAATAGCCTGTAGTCGCATCATGCAGCCCATATATATATTTATTTCTAAGGCATTCTAAGGTTTGAATCATTCACAACTAAAGTTGCCAAATAACTCTAAATCTTGTTCAATTATTTTCGTCTTACTATAAAATCATATAATATAAAATAATGGCACATGACTTATAAGCATATCTTGTCTGCTAAATGAACAAGCCCACAGCCTATGGCATGGCACATAACTAGATAAAAAACAGTAGGCCAACTCATATTCTGTTTTTCGGAAATACATTTTCTTCATATATGTTTCTCTAGACCTGCCTAAAATAAATAATGGATTTATTGGGATGTTTATTAGATTGATTTATTATACTTTCTTAAATGTAGGTGTTCCAAAGGCTCACATCAGCGGGTTGTATGCAGCTTGTGTGCGTGGCCTGAAGATGCTAAACAATGTTAATTAACAGTCAATTACCGTTAGACTGGCAGTGTTTGGCATGACAATAACCAGCTGACAAAATATCATGACCACCACAGCCCTATACCTGGCACCTACTACTGTACCACTTCAATATTTTGTCTTGCCCATTCACCCTCTCAATGGCACACATACACAATCCTATTCTCAATTGTCTCAAGGCTTAAAAATCCCCCTTTAACCTACACTGATCATATCTTTCACCTGTAATTACCTGGTCAGTTTGTGTCATGGAATGTTTTGTATACTCAGTTTACCTAGACACCTCTCGTAGTTTTTTTGATAATTCATATTGCGATAAACAACATATTGATCAACAGCTCATTTGAAACTGTATGCATTGCATGTTCGGCACAATGCTTTGAAATTTTTTCAACACGAAGTAAGGTCTGTGTCTGATCTTGATGAAAAATAGATAGGCAAGCTAACCGATTAAAACATCAGCAATAACTGAAAGAAACACCACCCTTTGTCCAGTGTTATTTTTTTGCAGTTAACATTTGGCCAATAAAATAACCTTCGGGGTAGAATTTGTCATTGTTGTAGCTGTTTTTTATTGTTGGCATGCTGTTTTTATCTAAAGGGAGTTATGGTGAGCCCCATAGTTGTATGTCTGTACTGCGGAATTGTGTTCTATGAAAATAATCAGTTACGCCCAAACCATCTGTTATACATACAGTAATATCAGACTGTATGTGATCATATAGCGCCACAGGTTAATAAATTAGTGTCAATCTACTCTTTCTGGTATTATAACACCTGTAACGAAATGGAGTTCAGATTATTAGAATGAATGCAAAATGTATATTGATGTGTACTTATTTGATGCAATTCATGTAAAGTAATAGAACCCAGTAGAACTGCAATAGAAGCAATGCAGCTGGCAACAGCTGATGTGCCATGTAACCCAGTGTAATGTTTCTCACCGTAATGACTGGGAGCTCCACAAATTGTATTCTACAGCCTTATGCCATGTGCTTTGGTAGGGAGTGATTGTGGGCTTCTTTGCTGCTCCCATATCTCTGGAGTCCCATAAGGCCAGAGCCTTGGGGAACGTTTTTCGTGAGCTACATCTCAGATAAGAGAAACTACATGGGAGGCATAGGCACTAAGCGTGGGAGGGAGGGGGTGGGGAGGAGAGAGAGACTTCTCCAAAGAAATCAGAAATACAGACATTGTCATCCTACAAGAAACATGGTATAGAGAGATGGACCCACTGGTTGCCCTCTAGGTTACAGAGAGCTGGTCATCCCATCCACCAAACTACCAGGTGTGAAACAGGGAATGGACTCGGGGTATGCTAATTCGGTATAGAGTAGACCTAACTCACTTTGTTAAATTAATCAAAACAGGACCATTTTACATTTGGCTAGAAATTCTAAAGGAAATGATCTCAACAGAGAAAAATGTCCTCCTGGGTGCTACCTATATCCCCCCACCAGAATCCCCATATTTAATGAAGACAACTTCTCCATCCTGGAGGGAAATGTACTGGTCTGTGGCAACCTAAATGCAAGATGTGGACAATTTTTTTTTTACCTTTATTTTACTAGGCAAGTCAGTTAAGAACAAATTCTTCTTTTCAATGACGGCCTAGGAACAGTGGGTTAACTGCCTGTTCAGGGGCAGAATGACAGATTTGTACTTTGTCAGCTCGGGGATTTGAACTTGCAACCTTTTGGTTACCAGTCCAACTCTCTAACCACTAGGCTACCCTGCCGCCCCAGCACACAGGGGGACAATAACATGACACCCTCAGCACACAGGGGGACAAACACATACCTGGAGGTAACATTCCCTCCCCCATATGCCCCACTAGGCACAATTACGACAACATAACCAACAAAAACAGGTCACAACTCCTTCAGCTCTGTCACACGCTGGGTTTGTACATAGTCAATGGTAGACTTCAAGGGGACTTTTACGGTAGGTACACCTATAGCTCAACTCTTGGCAATAGTACTGTAGACTACTTTATCACTGACCTCAACCTAGTCTCTCAGAGCGTTCAGTCAGCCCACTGACACCCTTATCAGATAAGAGAAAATCACAGTTTATTTGAACAATACTCAATCATGAGGCATCAATGCCAAAATAACTGAATTAGATAATGTATATAATATATATATATATAATTAAATGCCATAGATGGAAGGAAAGTAGTGTGGAAACCACAAAATCAATCCTTTTTAGACAACTTTCTGGACAAAATGTTTCACTGTAATAGTGATGGTGTAAATTTGTTAGTAGAAAACCTAAACAGTATATATTTGACCTCTATCAAATATAACAATGGCAAACAGAACACCGAAGACTATTAACAACAATGACAAATGGTTTGATTAAGAATGCAGAAACCTAAGGAAGAAAATGAGAAACCTATCCAAACAAAAACATAGAGACCCAGAAAACCCAAGCCTACGTCTTCACTATGGTGAATCACTAAAACAAAACAGAATAGTTATCTATCCAAAATGTAGATGTATGGGTAAACCACTACTCATTTTTTTGGCCCTATAACAGAGGACAAGCAGCAAATACATATATACAGTACCAGTCAAGTTTGGACACACCTACTCATTCCAGAGTTTTTCAACTTACATTTTGGAATAATAACACAGATGAAATCATGTAGTTACCAAAAAAGTGTTAAATACATCAAAATATATTTTATTTTTGAGATTCTTCAAAGTAGCCACCCTTTGACTTAATGACATCATTGCACACCCTTGGCATTCTATCAACCAGCTTCATGAGGTTATCACCTGGAATGCATTTCAATTAATAGGTGTGCCTTGTTAAAATATAATTTGTGGAATTTCTTTCCTTCTTAATGCATTTGAGCCAATCTGCTGTGTTGTGACAAGGTAGGAGTGGTATACGGAAAATAGACCCATTTTGTAAAAGTCCATATTATGTCAAGAACAGCTCAAATAGGCAAAGAGAAGCGACAGTCCATCATTACCTTAAGACATGAAGGTCAGTCAATCCGGAAAAATTCAAGAACTTTTAAAGTTTCTTCAAGTTCACCCACATAAACCATCAAGTGCTATGATGAAACTGGCTCTCATGAGGACCACCACAGGAAGACCCAGAGTTACCTCTGCTGCAGAGGACAAGTTCATTAGAGTTACCAGCCTCAGAAATTTCAGCCCAAATAAATGCTTCACAGAGTTCAAGTAACAGACACATCTCAACTGTTCAAAGCAGAATCAGGCTTTCATGGTTGAATTGTTGCAACGACACCACTACTAAAGGATGTCAATAAGAAGAAAATACTTGCTTGGGCCAAGAAACACGAGCAAATAACATTAGACTGGTGGAAATCTGTCCTTTGGTCTGATGAGTCTAAATTTTAGAGTTTTGGTTCCAACCGCCTTGTCTTTGTGAGACGCAGAGTAAGGAAACGGATGATCTATGTTCCCACCGTGAAGCATTGAGGAGGAGGTGTGATGTTGTTGGGGTACGTTTTGCATCAAACAACTTTTGACTCAATTTGGCATGAGGATCTGCTATACAAATTAATGGAAAGTGATATTGTGGGGAAAACATAGAACATTATAAAATCCATATACTCAAAAAACAGGTGTGGTTAAAATCGACAAAAAAACAAATTTATTTACACATGGCCGTGGGGTGAGACAGGGATGCAGCTTAAGCCCCACTCTCTTCAACATATATATCATTGATTTGGCGAGGGCACAAGAACAGTCTGCAGCACCCGGCCTCACCCTACGAGAATATGAAGTCAAAATGTCTACTGTTTGCTAATGATCTGGTGCCAAGGAGGGCCTACTGCAGCACCTAGATCTTCTGCACAGATTCTGTCAGACCTGGGCCCTGACAGTAAATCTCAGTAAGACAAAAATACAAATTTCATCTCGACACCGTTGCCCTCGAGCACATAAAAAACTACACATACCTCGGCCTAAACATCAGCGCCACAGGTAACTTACACAAAGCTGTGAACGTTCTGAGAGATAAGGCAAGAAGGGCCTTCTATGACATCAAAAGGAACATAACATTTGAGATACCAATTAGGATCTGGCTAAAAATACTTGAATCAGTTATAGAACCCATTGCCCTTTATGGTTGTGAGGTCTGGGGTCTGCTCACCAACCAATAATTCACAAAATATAACAAACATCAAATTGAGATTCTGCATGCAGAATTCTGAAAAAAAAATCCTCTGTTTACAGCGTAAAACAAACAAAAAATGCATGCAGAGCAGTATTATGCCATTACCCGCTAATTATCAAAATGAACCTGAAAAAGAGTCCCCTAAGCAAGCTGGTCCTGGGGATCTGCAAACTGGAATGCTATTTGGCCCTAAACAGAAAGTACACAGTGACATAAATACCTGACCACCGTGACTGACCCAAACTTAAGGAAAGCTTTGACGATATACAGACTCAGTGAGCATAGCTTTGCTATTGTGAAAGGCCGCCATAGGCAGACTTGGCTCTCAAGAGAAGACAGGCTATGTGCACACTGCCCACAAAATGAGGTGGAAACTGAGCTGCGCTTCCTAACCTCCTGCCAAATGTATGACCATATTAGAGACACATTTCCCTCAGATTATACAGACCCACAAATAATTTGTTTGTGTGTTTGGTTATGACTGATAATACTGTGATGTAAGCTGACCACAGTGAGACAAGACTTAGATGTTGATGATACCATAAACACACACACAAACCAGAGTGTGATGTCTTTTTAATACCACTCCCAGAAAGAGAGAAAGAGAGAGATATGGTTAGAGAGAACAAGCAAGCAATGGAGACCACTCATCTTTGGTTTGATGAAATTGGTAGTCAGGGAAAGTGCTCTGTCGTTCAGTGATGGCCTACTTTCAAAGTGAAATACCAACTATTGGAAAAATAGAATGCCAATACAGTACTTAATATGCGTGCATATCTGGCGAGCGCAAGGCGGTGGGGCTGCACATGAGTGGAATGTGAATTGGATGCCCAGGTGCTCCATTCCCAGAGAGCCTTGAGGGGGGGGCTCTAGGAGGGGAGGTGAAGCAGAGAAGTCACCAGGAGAGAGACATGATTGTTGCCTGAATGTCTGAGTTTTAGCCTGTGTGAAATTAGCTTGCCAATATCCTGGTCAGAAAGAAGTATTTCTGTCTTGGAAGTTTTCTGACTTATTTTTTTGTGATGTTTTGATTTCCACTGATGGTGTTTGGCTGTTGGAGAACACTTAAAGAATATGGAGTTCTTAGATTGTGGGAACATTTTTGTAGTGGAATGTACATGTTTTTGCTGATCTGCAATCTTAAAAATCCATGTTCGTCCCTGTTCTTCTTATGTGTTTGGTTGAAGTCGTATTCCTTTAAAAAACTGCCAAGCAGTCTGCATGTCGATTATGCTTGGAAACCCTTTGTATCCTGCGTAGCTATCTGAGTTCTTGCCAAAATCATCCCCTGTTACATAACTGTTGATTGAGCAATGCAACAGACAGTTCCACTATATTCAAACACTTGGACCATACCATTGCTTTTTACTCTCAGCAGTTTAATATATTGTTGTCTTCTACAGTTAAATATACAATCTGACTTGCCCCTGAAAGAAAGCAAATTATATCGCCCACAAAAAAACATAAAAACCCTCAATAGGATGCTAAGTGTTTTCTGGGGGAAAAAAATATGAATTTAAACTGGATTCCATTCCCCATTCTGTTTCAACATAAACTCCCTTTCAAATCCAAATGAAGGGGATGTGCGAGTCAGTGTAATGATTTGCCAGGGGGGGGGGGGGGGGCAAATCTCTCACTCTTTATATCACTATCCTTCTTTCTCTGAAGCAATTTACATTTTTTCGACAATCATCACAACAGGCTTGCTCCCGCCGTTTCCTGCATGTCTTGCGAGCGACCTCGCCTCAAAAGGCCAACCTGCAGCTGAGGAACAGCCTGAACGGCCTGAGATACTATAGAAGTTAATAGGCTGGGTGAGGCATGGACGGTACTGTCTACTACCTCTACTCAACTCCCAGCCAACTTTTCCTCCAACCTCATTAATTATGGGCATCCATCTCCCTTTCAAGATGAACCCTGACCTTTTCTCTGGCTGCCACTTTGAATACTTAGATTCAATCTCTGTGTCTGCTGCATGCATCATAGGATCTTTGAATGTTCCCGAGCACCAGTCCCGTCACTCCTAACGGATCAATATGAATCAGGTTAAGACTTAGTCTGAGGAAACAGCACTAGGGCTGGGCGATATGGGCCATTCACAATATATACAGGGCCTTCAGAAAGTATTCATTCCCCGTGGCTTATTCCACATTTTGTTGTTACAGCCTGACTTCAAAAATTGAATAAATAATTATTTTTTTTTATCCCCCATATACACACAATACCCCATAATGACAAAGTGAAAACATGTTTTACTTAATTTACTTCAAATGAAATGAGTCAATACATGTTAGAATCACCTTTGGCGGCGATTACAGCTCCAAGTCTCCAAGAGCTTTCCACACCTGAATTGTACACTATTTGCATATTATTCTTTTACAAATTCTGGTTGGTTTTTGATCATTGCTAGACATCCATTTTTAAGTCTTGCCATAGATTTTCAAGCCAATTTTAGTCCAAACTGTCAAACTGTAACTAGGCCACTCAGGAACATTCCATGTCACCTTGATAAGCAACTCCAGTGTATAGTTGACCCTGTGTTTAGGTTATTGTCCTGCTGAAAGGTAAATTTGTCTACCAGTGTCTGTTGGAAAGCAGACTTTAAAATGTTTTTTTTTGTGATGCTTAGCTGTAGTCTATTTATTTTTGTGCTTCAAAATATGAAGAGTGTTACTCAGGACACAAACCAAAATTCATGGGGAAATCACTGAGAGTGATTTCCTTCCTCTCCGGCAAATGAGTTAGGAAGGACGCCTGTGACTGAGTGTATTGATACACCATCCAACGTGTAATTAATAACTTATCCATGCTCAAAGGGATGTTCAATGTCTGCTTTTTTTTACCTATCTACCAATAGGTGCCCTTCTTTGTGAGGCATTGTAAACCTTCCCTGGTCTTTGTGGTTGAATCTGTGTTTGAAATTCACTGCTCAGCTGAGGGATGAGGTAGCCAAAAGACCCACTAGTAATTGTATTATTTTATCAAAATGTGACCCGATTCAGGAAACTAGTCATATGTCACAAGTCACGATTTCACAGGAGAGCTGTTTGAATGTAACTTTTGTTTTTATCAAAATGCGTTTGTTTGGCAGAAATGCCTTCTCGAACATGTGCCTTAATAACAAACTTGTATGCAATCTGCAAATATGAATAAAATTGTTAAATTACGAGCCTTGTTGGTTCAGCCACAGAAAAAGGTAACAACCTTCCTATAAGCCATAATTGGCTGAGATAATGAGTGGGCTGGACATGCCGAGAGAGGAGTTCGGATTGGTCTGCCATATTGAATGCTTCTGTCTATTTGAGGTTGTCAGTCTGTGTTGGTAATCATTTTGAATGCGTGTTTTTTTATGGATTGTGTAGTGGAGCTGCATAGGTGTTGCTCTCCACTTTCTGGAGGATCAAGTTTTTAAATCAGTGGAATTAGAGTGATAGCTAAAGATGGCGAAAACACCTGTCTCCAGATTACATCTTCAAACTAAAGGCAACCATGGTATGGCATTCCTGACAGGGAGTCGCCTCCATCATGCATGATGATGTATACAGTTAAGATAGACTACAAGTTTCTAATTTTGACAAAGTGGTTTCATTTCAAGTGTACTATTAGCTAGCTAGCTAACGTTAGATGGCTGGCTCCCTAGCGGACACTATTATGTGTTTCAAAGAGCCATTTGCTTTTCTAGTTAGAGCCTAATGTTAGCTAGCTAACATTGAACCTGTTTGATTAGCTCCCAGCACTGTGGCATTGTTGGTTAATACACATGAGTGGGCTGGACACGTCGAGAGAGGAGTTCGGATTGGTCTGCCATATTGAATGCTTCCGTCTATTTGAGGTTGTCAGTCTGTGTTGGTAATCCTGTTGAATGCGGCTTTTTTATGGATTGTGTAATGGAGCTGCATAAGTGTTGCTCTCCACTTTCATTGTTGTTTTACTAGGTAACGTTAGCTGGCTGGCTCGTTAGCTAACGTTACGTGACTTGTGTACAACAGCCGTTAAATATGGCCAGTAAACGCCTGCAAAAAAAGCGTAATGAAATTGTTGCCAGCAAAGCTGGTTAGGCTGTTTTCATGTTATCAAGAGGCTAACAAATCATCGGCCAGAGCGTTGTTTGCCCCCCGAGAGAGAAACTAGATGGGTGGGGCTAAAGCTTAAGCAGGTGTGAACGATGTTGAGGGACTCAAATCCTGGGGACTCAAATCCTGCAGTGCCAGACGTGTCCCCCTGCTTAAGACAGTACATGTCCAGGCCCGTCTGAAGTTTGCTAGAGAGCATTTGGATGATCCAGAAGAAGATTGGGAGAATGTCATATGGTCAGATGAAACCAAAATATATATTTTTTGGTATAAACTCAACTCGTCGTGTTTGGAGGACAAAGAATGCTGAGTTGCATCCAAAGACCACCATACCTACTGTGAAGGATGGGGGTGGAAACATCGTGCTTTGGGGCTGTTTTTCTGCAAAGGGACCAGGACGACTGATCCATGTAAAGGAAAGAATGAATGGGGCCATGTATCGTGAGATTTTGAGTGAAAACCTCCTTCCATCAGCAAGGACATTGAAAATGAAACGTGGCTGGGTCTTTCAGCATGACAATGATCCCAAACACACCGCCCGAGCAACGAAGGAGTGGCTTCGTAAGAAGCATTTCAAGGTCCTGGAGTGGCCTAGCCAGTCTCCATATCTCAACCACATAGAAAATCTTTGGAGGGAGTTGAAAGTCTGTGTTGTCCAGCAACAGCCCCAAAACATCACTGCTCTAGAGGAGATCTGCATGAAGGAATGGGCCAAAATACCAGCAACAGTGTGTGAAAACCTTGTGAAGACTTACAGAAAACGTTTGACCTCTCATTGCCAACAGAGGGTATATAACAAAGTATTGAGATAAACTTTTGTTATTCACTGTATCACAATTCCCGTGTCAAAGTTTACATCCACTAAGTTGACTGTGCCTTTAAACAGCTTGGGGGGAAAATGTCATTGCTTTATAAGCTTCTGATAGGCTAATTGACATCATTTGAGTCAATTGGAGGTGTACCTGTGGATGTATTTCAAGGCCTGTCTTCAAACTCAGTGCCACTTTGCTTGACGACATGGGAAAATCAAAAGAAATCAGCCAAGACCTCAGTAAAAAATGGTAGACCTCCACAAGTCTGGTTCATCCTTGGGAGCAATTTCTAAATGCCTGAAGATACCACGTTCAATGATTGGCCAAAATTACCATCGTTATTTTTTTAGGAAAAAGGGGGATGCTTGCAAGTGGAAGAACACCATCCCAACCATGAATTTTGGGGGTGGCAGCATCATGCTGCGAGGGTGCTTTCCTGCAGGAGGGACTGGTGCACTTTACAAAATATATGGCATCATGAAAGGAAAATTACGTGGATATATTGAAGCAACATCTCAAGACATCAGGCACAAAGTTAAAGCTTGGTCGCAAAAGGCTCTTCCAAATGGACAATGACCCCAAGCATACTTCTAAAGTTGTGGCAAAATGGCTTAAAGACAACAAAGTCAAGGTATTGGAGTGGGCATCACAAAGCCCTGACCTCAATCCAATAGAAAATGTGTGGGCAGAACTGAAAAAGCGTATGCGAGCAATGAGGCCTACAAACCTGACTCAGTTACACCAGCTCTGTCAGGAGGAATGGGACAAAATTCACCCAACTTATTGTGGGAAGCTTGTGGAAGGCTCCCCGAAGCGTTTGACCCAAGTTAAACAATTTAAAAGGCAAAGCTACCAAATACTAATTGAGTGTATGTAAACTTCTGACCCACTGGGAATGTGATGAAAGAAAGAAATGCTGAAATAAATAATTCTCTCTACTATTATTCTGACATTTCAAATTATTAAAATAAAGTGGTGATCCTAACTGACCTAAGACAGGGGATTTTTACTAGAATTAAATGTCATGAGTTAAATGAGTTTAAATATATTTGGTTACGGTGTATGTAAACGTTCGACTTCAACTGTATATTTCTTACCGAGCCTTTCCACAAGTCCCGCACATGTTTCTTCAACTGTCTTCTGACTATGATTAGAGTGACGTTGATGTTGTGCTGTGATGATTACAGATTGCCTTTGTCGATATCTTATCATCTTCATTCATCAGTCAGTCAATGGCTTGAATAGTCATCGACTCACTCAAGTGTTGAAAAGGGCGAGGAACGAGATGGAGTCACAATCCATGCCAGGCACACCTGTGAGCTCTGGGACTCCACCTCCGACAGGAAGAGTCAACATACGTGGTGGGTTCGTCAGGTCATTGGTTCACCCTGACATTTCCATTCCTCTCTGACAACATAACTTGACCAACTGCTCACCAGGCACAGCAAGGGCTGCCCGGACCACAGCAAGGGCTGCCCGGATCTGCTATTCCACGGATGTGTAACCGAAGAGAGAAACCACGAATGGGCACATAATTCATAGCCTTTCCGCTGTGGACATCTATTTCAGCACCGTTTCTCGCTGCTCTGAGACAAACATGGAGAAACAAAAATGTTAAAATATTCCATGATATTCTTAAAATGTGTTGACTGAATATATGAAAGTGATGCCTGCTAATTAATCAAGTTTGGTTTATCCAGAAATTAATCTTTCTAAATAACAAACTGTCCTTATTTACAAATGAGTGAGAATGTCTCACCCCATGTTCAAGATTTGCCTTTTTCTCGCTCACGCTAGGTTAAATAAAAATGAAATCTCCAAAATATTGTTACTTTTTAAACAAAGTGATTATTATGAATTAATTCTGAATTATTTAAAAGCCCCTTAGGATCTGTGAGAATATCTGACAATAACTAACAGATATTAATATAGATTCCTCCAATCCTCTAAATGTAATTATTGGTGGAGTCACATCCTTGATTTTTATTTTTTTAGATATACTAATAAAAATGGCGTAGGTCTTATTTATTTAAAGAGCATATTGAAGTTAGAAGCAATAGCCTAGAACTATTTTAGCACCATTTCGCGCTGCTCTGAGACAAGCATGGGGACTGGTCTTGATAAATTGACATTTTTATTTTCACTTAATCTCCGTTTGAGTGTTGGCTAGACAAGAATTATAACATTAGGGTGCATACATGTTATGCTCTTAGTGTAACTTTATTTAACTAGGCAAGTCAGTTAAGAACAATTTCTAAATTACAAGGACAGCCTCCCGTTGTACAACTTTTCCATTTCCATTCTAATGGCAACCCTGATGTTTTAGTTTTTCTCTGAATAGAAACACCATAATATTAATCAAATGTATTAAACCAAATTTCTTAAAATCAATCCCATATACTATGTTATTACAAAAAAAGTTATAAATTCTCCGGTAATGCCAATATGGAAGACTATCAAATGCTTCTTAAATATTCCCTCTGTTGGTCAAACTAGCAAACTAGCATGAACAGAAAAAATGGCTGACTAATGGATAACGTGCTACAGAATGCTGCAGCAGCCCGCAAGGTCTGCCGCAACTTTTAAAGGAGGAACCACTGTATATTTTGTAGCTTTCTTGCTTTCACTGCAATATCTGTGCTGAGAGGGGTACTTAAAGGAATGGTAGCCGTAACCATTGAAGGTCTTAAGTGATAATCTTACATGTTGAAGCACCATAATCCACTGCTTTTTGTGATTGTAACAGCGGTTTTCTAGCTGCAGTGTCTCCACAATAACAGTGTTCAAAGCAGATCAAATGCGTCACATTTCTTTCACCTCTAGCGTCGAGCAATCCCGTATCCGGGAGCGTAATCATAGCCTCAAGCTCATTAGCATAACGCAACGTTAACTATTCATGAAAATCACAAATGAAATGAAAGAAATATATTCACTCACAAGCTTAGCCTTTTGTTAACAACACTGTCATCTCAGATTTTCTAAATATGCTTTTCAACCATCGCTACACAAGCATTTGTGTAAGAGGTATTGATAGCTAGCATAGCATTAGCCTAGCATTCAGCAGGCAACATTTTCACAAAAACAAGAAAAGCATTCAAATAATATCAATTACCTTTGAAGAACTTTGAATGCTTTCAATGAGGAGACTCTCAGTTAGATAGCAAATGTTCAGTTTTTCCAAAAATATTATTTGTGTAGGAGAAATCGCTCCGTTTTGTTCATCACGTTTGGCTAAGAAAAAGAACGAAAATTCAGTCATTACAACGGCAAACATTTTTCCAAATGAACTCCATAATATCGACAGAAACATGGCAAACGTTGTTGCCTTTCTCCTCTGAACCGAATGGAAAAGTGGACACAGCTGGAGATTGCGCAATAATTTCGACGGAGGACACCGGGCGGACACCTGGTAAATGTGGTCTCTTATAGTCAATCTTCCAATGATATGCCTACAAATACGTCACAATGCTGCAGACACCTTGGGGAAACGACAGAAAGTGTAGGCTCATTCCTGGTGCATTCACAGCCATATAAGGAGACATTGGAACACAGATAATATCTTTGCAGTTTTGGAAACGTCAGAGTTTTCTTTCCAAAGCTGTCAATTATATGCATAGTCGAGCATCTTTTTGTGACAAAATATCTTGTTTAAAACGGGAAAAAAAAATATCCAAAAATTAAGAGCGCCCCCTATATCCAAGAAGTTAATGTGGGATGATTATTCTTCAGTATGAGATGTTTTAGCTGCTATTTTGACCTATTGTGACATATCTCACGCCTTGTAGAGACTGGCATTGGCATGACAGTGTGTGTAGGAGCTCAGTATATTGAGTGCTGTGTGTTAATATGGTACATGCAACTGTGTGTGTCTGTCTGTCACATGACTAATGGATAGATGGTTTGATAGAGTGGAATACAATGTATAGGTCTGTATGAATGCATGATGAATTCCTTCTCACTTGTTTGACAGATTTTGGCAGGCGTCACCTATTTATCTTAAACATGCACCTGTACTGTGTATCATGATCCAATGAGAGCATCCATGAAATGTACCTGGCAAGTGCCACTTGGCAGCATCTAAGCACATGGTTTTCAGATAAACCTACTTGTATGTCTAATTTATGGCCATCAAATGAACAGAGGTATGTAAAATAGAACGATGGACATAGATAGTGCTACATTTAATCTCTTGTTTATCATTACATGGGTGCAAAGGGCATATTTCTGTGTGTGTGTGTGTATGTGTGTATGGCCTGTGTGTGTAGAGGTTGCTTCAGTACAGCAGAGAGACCCATACCAGGGGGTCAGAAAATCCAAAGACTCCTGATGAGTTCAAGGCCAGTCAGAAGGGTTGGGGGGTGATTGTGGGTGGGGGTGTGTGTATGTGGGTGGTTGTGCATGTGTGAGGGTGCGTTCCTGTGTGGTTGTGCATGTGTGAGGGTGCGTTCCTGTGTGTGTGTGTGAGTGTTTAAGGGTGATTCTGGCATAGAGCTGCCAAGCTGTCATACATAACCCAGAGAGAACACACGTTCCAGTGATCATGGCCTGCCTTTGGGTGAGATTACCCTCAGAGGCTCCCTTCATCCAGCAGCTTCTTGTAAAATGCCTGGAGCAGCCAACGTTCTCATGTTTTGATCAGCCACCTATAACAAGTTATTTAGAGGGTGGGCTTCACTACCCATCACTAGCCCTCATTAGGACTTTCAATCACAAGAACCAAGTGGAGTTTCAAAGACGTGGTCACCCCCATGTTCATGGTTGTGCCCTAAATAACATCCTATTCCCTATATAGTGCACTACTTTTAAACAGGGCCCATAGGGTACTATAAAGGGAATACGGTGCTTATGAGATGTGTCCCATGTATCGTTTTGGGTGGAAGAAGGGGGGCAAGTGCATATGATTCCAGTGCCATCACATGGAGGTTAAGGGTGAGCAGCCATGAAAAGTCAAACATACATTTACTCCTGAGGTGCTGACCTGTTTCACCCTCTACAACCACTGTGATTATTATTTGACCCTGCTGGTCATTTATGAACATTTGAACATCTAGGAGAATTATCTGGCCTTAACGGCCATATAATCATGTCTCCACCAGCCACAGCCAGAAGAGGACTGGCCACCCCTCAGACCCTGGTTCCTCTTTTGGTTTCTTCCTAGTTTCCTGCTAGGGAGTTTTCCTAGCCACCATGCTTCTACAGTCGTGGCCAAAAGTTTTGAGAATGACACAAATATACATTTTCACAAAGTCTGCTGACTCGGTTTGTATGATGGCAATTTGCATATACTCCAGAATGTTATGAAGAGTGATCAGGTGACATGCAATTAATTGCAAAGTCCCTCTTTGCCATTTCAGCCCCGCCACAAAGGACCAGCTGACATCATGTCAGTGATTCTCTCGTTAACACAGGTGTGAGTGTTGACGAGGAAAAGGCTGGAGATCACTCTGTCATGCTGATTGAGTTTGAATAACAGACTGGAAGCTTCAAAAGGAGGGTGGTGCTTGGAATAATTGTTCTTCCTCTGTCAACCATGGTTACCTGCAAGGAAACACGTGCCATCATCATTGTTTTGCAAAAAAGGGCTTCACAGGCAAGGATTTTGCTGCCAGTAAGATTGCACCTAAATCATCCATCATCATCAAGAACTTCAAGGAGAGCGGTTCAATTGTTGTGGAGAAGGCTTCAGGGTGCCCAAGAAAGGCCAGCAAGCGCCAGGACCGTCTCCTAAAGTTGATTCAGCTGTGGGATCGGGGCACCACCAGTACAGAGCTTGCTCAGGAATGGCAGCAGGCAGGTGTGAGTGCATCTGCACGCACAATGAGGCGAAGACTTTTGCAGGATGGCCTGGTGTCAGGAAGGGCAGCAAAGAAGCCACTTTTCTCCAGGAAAAACATCAGCGGCAGACTGATATTCTGCAAAAGGTACAGGGATTGGACTGCTGAGGACTGGGGAAAATACATTTTCTCTGATGAATCCCCTTTCCGATTGTTTGGGGCATCCGTAAAAAATATTGTCCAGAGATGACAGTCAGCACTACCTTCAGTCCTGTGTCATGCCAACAGTAACGCATCCTGAGACCAGTCATGTGTGGGGTTGCTTCTCAGCCAAGGGAGTCGGCTCACTAACAATTTTGCCTAAGAACACAGCCATGAATAAAGAATGGTACCAACACATCCTCCGAGAGCAACTTCTCCCAACCATCCAGGAACAGTTTGGTGACAAACAATGCCTTTTCCAGCGATGGAGCACCTTTCCATAAGGCAAATGGAGCACCTTTCCATAAGGCAAAAATTATAACTAAGTGGCTCAGGGAACAAAACATTGATATTTTGGGTCCATGGCCAGGAAACTCCCCAGACCTTAATCCCATTGAGAACTTGTGGTCAATCCTCAAGAGGCAGGTGGAAAAACAAAACCCCACAAATTCTGACAAACTCCAATCATTGATTATGCAAAAATGGGCTGCTATCATTCCTGATGTGGCCCAGAAGTTAATTGACAGCATCCCAGGACGGATTGCAGAGGTCTTGAAAAAGAATGGTCAACACTGCAAATATTGACTCTTTGCATCAACTTCATGTAATTGTCTGTAAAAGCCTTTGACACTTATGAAACGTTTGTCAGTATACTCCAGTATTCCATAGTAACATCTGACAAAAATATCTAAAGACACTGAGTCAGCAAACTTTGTGAAAAAGTAATTCTCAAAACTTTTGGCCACGACTCTACATCTGCATTGCTTGGGGTTTGGAGTTTTAGGCTAGGTTTATGTATTAGCACTTTGTGACATCTGCTGATGTATAAAAATGGCTTTATAAATATATTTGATTTGAAGTGCTTCAAAGTAGATAACCACGGATCTGTGTCACTTGAAATCACAGCTGCCTTTGTGCAGGTGGTTCACCTCACAAATCTACCTGTCATTTAGTGGGGCTTTGAGCGTCAGGCTCTCTGTAGTTCAGAGATCAGAGAGAGACGACTCACACTGCCACTCAGACCCCCCTTCATTTAACCCATTGATCCTCCACGTGGCTTGAAAGGATCCAGCACTTTGGCACTGTCTTTCCTCGTCATATTCCCGAGCCGGCCAATGTCTTTGTTTTCCTCTCTAACCGGAATGCTGAATAGCGGGAGGATAAAACAATGTCTCTGTTTAGATTGGTTCGTTTCCTGAGTGGAGTTTGTCACTATGTTGCTTTTCCTTTGGTCCAGCAGTGACCTCCAAGGCATGTGCTTAGTTAAAGGTCCAGTTGTAACTCAATGTTGATTTTGCATTTGTTTTCTTCTGGAAAGCCACTCTCTCTGCATGAACTTGAAAACACTACTCTCTGTACCTGGAGTAACAGTCAACCATTTCATTTAGACAATGGAGAGAGAGGGAGAACGAGAGTGTTGGGGAGTGGAAATAAAATTGTTCTTCAATATTGTGATTGAACTTTCCAGTGGTGACTGTAACGCAATAAGTTCTGCTGATGATGGGAGTAGAACAGTAATGTAGTAGCAGGTGAAGTCCTACTTTGGCTTTGGTTTTTACTGAAGTTCTCCATTGGCCCGGAGACTGCTCTTTACAAGTTTACAAACAGAGCACTAAGTGACAGTCTCTGAACCTTCATCGCCCCCTTTACTGCTGCTGGTTAACACAAAATCCAATTCAGGAGTAACCAAGACTGGGATTTTAGCAGCAGGTCTCGTAAACACCTCAATCCAGGCCGCTGAGAGTGGGGTTGGAACACGATTCACACCCCCCCACCATGGACCATCCATACACGGAATTCCAATGCAGAGGAGGTCAGACACATATTTACAATCCTACCAGCACACTAATCAAGACCTCAGCGTGAGCAGGAAACAAAAGACCCACCCAACACGACAGTAACGGTGGTTGCTGCACCCTAATGGCTGCTAGGGCAAGTCTATCATTTTAACTCATTAAGTTTGACTAAAACTGTTATAACTCTTGTCATTAAACCAAACAAGGGAGACTGTAATCAAGGCTGCACTTCTAACAGGATGTAACGATGGGCTGCAACGTCGTTGGAAGCCAAATCAGAAATAATTGGCGGTTAGCTGCCAGCATGTCACAAAGCGGTAATGATGTTTTGAATGACACGTGAGGTCTCTTTCTTTTGCCTTATTATTTTCTCTTCTAGGTTGTCTCTCAGGGCCTCATCCACCCCCTCTCCCACCGTTCAGCTCTGGGACTCTGACTTTTCTCCTCTCTTTCTTTTTTTCCACACAAACCTGTCTCTGTTTTCTCAGGGGTTCTTTTGGCTGTGGCTGGCTGTCAGCAGGCCTGGAGATGGGAGCCTCACAGGAAGTGGTTAATGCAGAGGAGAAAGGCTGGGGAGTTGTGGTAGTGTGTGGGTTTGTGATGCGAGGCCTCGAAGGGATGGCCTGAGTAACATAAGCCATGAGCGCCAAGAGCTTTCTCTCTGTCTCTACTTCCATGTCTTTTCCTTGACCAGTTGGATCTAGCTCAGAGCACAGGGAGCACACACCCTACAGCACCACACCAGGGCCAATGAAGCCCCCTCTAAAACAACATCAAGCCTCCCCGCAGCACGCATTCCTACTGCGACTCCTGGCCCAAGCACACTCTTCCTATGTTTTCATTCGCGCTCTGATTTCGCTTTGTCCTCATCTTACATTCCCCTCCCCGAGGACATAACTGCCTCTTTGATGAGAGAGAGAGAGCGCGAGAGAGACTGAACCATTTAGTATGTTTGGGTACGACTGATATAACACTGTGTTCGCTTATAGAAAGTCAAGGCAGGTATACAGCGACAGACGCACATCAGATTCAAATGCAGTTCACGACCGAACACCTCTCTCTTCTCCCCCCCAGATGCTGAATAGTACATATTTAATCAGGGCATTTCTGCTTTGACACCTACATGTCACTGGAGCATGTTAGACAGGAGGCTGTCTGAAGAATAGTCATCAGGATGTGACACAGACAAAGCCTTTAAAGCCTCAATCTTGCTCTGCAGCCCAGCTGGTACGTTGCTTCACAATATACTCGGCACTCAACGGTTGTCAAAAATTGTTTATCGTCAGCCAGGGAGATCTGTATTGGTTTGTGCCAAGTGGCAAGGCAGGAATTTTAGCTGCAGCTGCTGTCTTTTATAGGATTGGGGACTTACAATTATACTGTACTATCTGCCCCTGACGGTGTTGATTCCCCGGGATAAACCCATTGCCGCTAACAAGCGTGGAGCCTCTCCGCCAGAATGGAAAAGTTTTCCCCCTCCTTATCCTTCAGCAAACCTTGACATTTCCCCATGCAGACATATGAAGTATTTCTTAAGTCCTTTCACACCTTCATAGACAAATTGGATCAACCTATCGGTTAACCTTCAAGTGAAGGGGATAATACTCAACCACATTTCTAAAACATAAACCTTGTAAAGCCGAGTTGCACCCCACTGTTTTTTTTCCCTTCCTTTGACAATGCTTCATGTTTGACTCTTTTTCTCAGTTCTTTTGAATAGAGAAACAGTCTGAATATGTATCTTAAGTCCAAAACACCAGTGGCTCAATATGAACTAAAAGGGTATGCCAGCAGGTAGACACTCAAGTCTACTCTGCTCACTATCAGAGAGATAGAACAGGTGGGCGGGGAGGTAGTCACACAAGCAGTCACACGGCCAAAGAAAGTGATGCTTTCAGAGCCAATTAGGAGCCACCGTACAGCTTGGGCCCAGAATACACCAGTTGCAGAGGCCGGTATCCCATAAGTCATTATTTCTTTAGTTGTTAGGCTGGGTTATGTGAGTGTGGCCTCGGGATCACTAGAGAAGACATGATCAGAAGGTGACGGGGGCAAAGACACAGGTGGCGGGAGAAGAAGCAAACAAACTAAAATTGAAGCTCTAAACTACCCTTGCAAAGACAACAAATGGACCACTCTCCCTGAGTCGCTCGCCGCTTTTCATCATGTCTTCATCTCCCAAAATGTTTGAGCAAGAGATGACAAAAGAGGAAAAAAGGCGCCAGGAGAGAAAGAGAGGGCAGATTAGGTTCTGTCAGATGACAAATGTACAGAAGGCAGACCTGTCGAGTAGACTCCAAAGTAGGGCGTTTGCCAACGAGATAAAGGAGACCACACTCTGTTGTCATATCAAACGGTGAGAGTGCAGTAGAAATAGTCCCACTAGTTGCTGTTAGCAGTTGATATTATTCTTCAATAACACAGACCCCAAAGCAAATCAGGGGTAGAAAAATAGGTTCATTCAAAGAGAACAAATCATAGTTGTTATGCTGGGAGGTACAGTTGAAGTCGGAAGTTTACATACATACACTTAGGTTGGAGTCATTAAAACTCGTTTTTCAACCACTCCACAAATGTCTTGTTAACAAACTATAGTTTTGGCAAGTCGGTTAGGACATGTATTTTGTGCATGACAAGTAATTTTTCCAACAATTGTTTACAGACAAATTATTTCACTTATAATTCACTGTATCACAATTCCAGTGGGTCAGAAGTTTACATACACGAGGCTGACTGTGCCTTTAAACAGCTTGGAAAAAAAAAAAATGATTTCATGGCTTTAGAAGTTTCTGATAGGCTAATTGACATCATTTGAGTCAATTGGAGGTGTACCTGTGGATGTATTTCAAGGCCTACCTTCAAACTCAGTGACTCTTTGCTTAACATCATGGTTGAAAAATGAGTTTTAATGACTCCAACCTAAGTGTATGTGAACTTCTGACTTCAACTGTAGCTATGAATCCCGGACCGAAGTTCCTCAAATGTCTCTGACCCATTAATCATTATTTCCCCATTATAGAAAAACAACTGTTTCTATTGATTGTTAATTCCCTCTTGACCTTTAGTCCTCTGCTTTGTGTATTTATCTTCACATATTTGTACATTGCCAACATTTATCCCAGTAACATGTGTCAGACAGAGCATCAGTCATGTTCATTGTAGTGTCAACACAAATACTGTTGACTGTTCTTTGAATTGTTATTATATACTTACAATCTAGCAGTAGCAAATGTATGGTCTTTATTAGAGCAAGAAATAAAGAATGAGAGTTGGAGACAATGGAACAGCAATAAGAGCTGTATGCATGCATCCCTGCATGTTTCTTTGTGTTTGTGTGTAACCATTGCGTCTGAAGGCTTAGTTGGGGAAACCGAGAGGGGAGTTAAGGGGAGCATGATGCTGCTTCTGCTAGCTGGTAGATATCTCTTCTCTAGCCCTGCTCTCTGTACTTTAGCACTCGGGCTGGGTCTGGGCCTGTGTACCGTAGAGCTGGGAGAGGTAATAGAGACTACTGGGACATAAGTTTTCCTGCCAGCTGTCTGAAGAGGCCTAGCCTCAAATCTCTGCTTCTCATCCCGGAGCTGTTACATGAGCCTAGGCTTCAGTGTTTCTCCTGCTGAATGCTTAAACCCAGCTAGGCAGGGCCTCCGCTTAATGGACGCTGGAGGCAGCCGTTTGTAGCATCAGCAACTGCCTCTCTGGGCACTCAAGCGCATTGGGTCATGGCGGGCTGCCCCGGCACAACCGGAAAACAAGTTCCTGGAGCTCATTGCTTGTCAGGCCCAGTCCTCAGGCTGCCCTCGAGCTCTCTTCATGGTCAACTAACAAGGCCTTACCACACTCTCTGCCTCTCCCAGAGAGAGAAGGAAGAGAACAACAATGTTCTCAAGGTCTCAACACTCCTAAATGAAACAGCAGAGATGTTAGAGGTTGTCTTGAAGCTCAGGTCAATTACTTTTTTTTCTACTTGTCATGCATTCATTTCACTTAGTTTTCCCAAGATATGTTCTGTGTTAAAAGCCATCCCGTTATTCTCTGTATAATGCATTTTAATTGTCTGCAGCAACACTGTGAGTAATGCAATATTCCACCTTTCCTTCATGGAAGACAAATCCGAATCCCCAGTCTACGAGATAAGCTATTAGCAGTAGGAGTCAGCACATATCCCCCAGGTGGAATATGCCATTTGTAATGCTCTGGCAACTCCTATATGAAACTGCTGGATGAGTGTGATCCATGAAAGCAATCACAGATGGATGAGTCATTGCAGGGTTAAATCCTGCCAAGATTTCGTGGATTCCTCAACATGCACTTCACATTTTCAGAATATTTGTAACGCGGAAGGTTACATCACTGCATTTCCATTTCTGATGGATGGTAAGCAAAGTATGAATGCAGAATGTCTACCTCTATGTTAGGGGTTAGCCATCCCTCTTCTTCCTTCTCATCTCTCAGGTCAAACACTCAGGTCAGAGTAAGAACAGAGTAAGAACAAAATGGGATATATATATATATATATATATATAAGAACATAACTAAATATGGAGGACATGAATGAGATCTGTATGAATGAGTTTCTCTCCCTCACACATGAGGAGGAAGATGTGGTGGTTATTCCACTGTGCTGTGTGTCTCCAGGCCCATCTCTGCATCTCTACCATTCCCAGCTGTGTGACTCAAGGCCTAGGCCCAGCTGTGTGTCTCCAGGCCCAGCTGTGTGTGTCCAGGCCCAGCTGTGTGTCTCCAGGCCCAGCTGTGTGTCTCCAGGCCCAGCTGTGTGACTCAAGGCCTAGGCCCAGCTGTGTGTCTCCAGACCCCGCTGTGTGACTCCAGGCCCAGCTGTGTGACTCAAGGCTGGGCCTCTCTACTCCTCTCCTCTTACCTTCATACTGAAGCCATTAATGCGCCATGGGTCATTATATCACCCTGGGAGATTCATCTCTCCTCCCAATGCCTCCTCCACCTCCGTCTTCAGTTAGCCCTGGACTGACTAGAACCAGCTGCTGAGGGGAAAGACAGGTGACCTTCGGAGAGCGTGAGAGGGACAGTTGAATTGAACACTCATGTTCACTCATGTGGACAGTCAGGCACACACACACACACACACACACACACACACACACACACACACACACACACCATGATTTCCATCATTATCATTACCAGCCACTTCCCAACTCCCTGTTATCATTAGACATGATGATGATTGCATGGATGAGAGTACAACCTCTCCCCCAGCTGCAGCTCGGTTCTAATTGCCTCACCTTGGGTTGTGGAGTGGTGAGACAGTCTGTCCGAAATGTTCCTACTGTGTGAAGGTCAAGCCTGGGCAACAAGGAAGATGTTATCCAAATGGCTGAAACTCCCCATCCCGGATCCGGGATTGTGACTAAGCCTCAGGCTCATTAGCATAACGCAACGTTAACGATTTCTGAAAATCGCAAATAAAATTAAAATAATGCGTTTGCTCTCAAGCTTAGCCTTTTCTTAACAACACTGTCATCTCAGATTTTCAAAATATGCTTTTGAACCATAGAAATTGACTAATTTGTGTAAGAGTATGCAAAGCTAGCATAGCATTTTGTGTAGCATGTAGCACGCAACATTTTCACAAAAGCCAGATAACCAAATAAGTAAAATCATTTACCTTTGAAGAGCTTCTGATGTTTTCAATGAGGAGACTCCCAGCCACATACCAAATGCGCAGTGTTTCCTGAAAGCGTCTGTGTAGGAGAAATCGTTCCGTTTTCTACATTGCGCCTGGCTACCGAAACGAACCGAAAATGCAGTCACCTACAAGGTGAAACTTTTTCCGGATTAACTACATAATATCGACCGAAACATGGCAAACGTTGTTTGGAATCAATCCTCAAGGTGTTTTTTCACATATCTCTTCATTGACATGCAGTTCGTGGAAGCTTGCTTCTCTCTCTGTGCCCCATGGAAAAATACTGGCAGGTGACTTTTGCGCACCAATTTCGGCGCAGGACACCGGGCGGACACGTGGTAAATGTGGTCTCTTATGGTCAATCTTCCAACGATCTGCCTACAAATACGTCACAATGCTGCAGACACGTTGGGGAAACGACAGAAAGGGCAGACTCATTCCTCTTGTGTTCACAGCCATATAAGGAGATCATGAAAGACAGAGCCTCAAAAATCCTTGTCATTTCCTGGATGCCAAGTCATCTTGGTTTTGCCTGAAGCTCACGTTAAAGGGCACGCACAGAGAAGATATTTGTATTTCTGGATACGTCAGAGTGTTTTCTTTCGAACAGTAGCAATTATATGCATAGTCGAGCATCTTTTTGTGACAAAATATCTTGTTTAAAACGGGAACGTTTTTCTTCCAAAAATGAAATAGCGCCACCATAAGTGTAAGAGGTTAACTAACTCGGCTCTCAGAGCGAGGATCATACCTATTCAGTCCGATAGACAGGTATTTAGTACCTACATCTCTTAACATCAACAAATGAGATGCTTCTCTAAGGAGTTGATCGCCCAAATAGCTTCAGATAATGGATTGGGTCTGATGGACGGCTGTTGCAGACACTAATTTCCAGACCACGTCATCAAAAATCCTCCACTGTTTCCAAATGTGGAATGTACATTAAGCACTTATCTTGCTCCCGGACTGTTTGTTATGCTGCCCCCAGATTCAATTTGTGCACTTTTTCATTCTTGACTGGCCTTATCTGATCAATGATGGTTCGCTAGCCTTAAAAAAAGAAGAAGAAAAAGAAACAATTTCAGGATTCCCGAGTGAAAGAAAAGTATTGCCTTTTTGAGAGTGGGAGCACGCTTTTGAGATCATAGATTGAGGGAGGAGTGGAAAGAGAGGGTTTATATCCCAACAGTAAATTGGCTTTGGGGTTGAGAGAGAGACCTCTGTTTAGCCCTAATCAATGGAAGAAATTGGACACAGCTGGAATTCGCTGGTCAAATGGTGTTTTCTAACCTTATGTTCTGCTCTCTATTTTGTGAGTTCTCGTGCTCGTCCATTGACCCTGGTCTTCAGGGTCGGATATCACATGTGTTTTTGGGGGTGACATCGAAGGAGATACAGTGCTTCAAAGGTAACAGCCCCTGGAACATGACTCTGTCATATGTTTGAGATGCACTCTGGGTACCTAACAGGAAATAACTGTTACTCTTCTAAATGACACAGAAAACAAGCCGATTTGACCACATGATCTCTTATTTTGAAAGAATAACATTGTGTCCACACAAACATCATAAAATGTTTTCCTACATGGCTATGTAGTTAGCTATTGTTGTATTCCATTACACGTCTAATAGAGAATGTACGCTTAAAAGCAGATGTCAACTGCTTGACACAGACAATTACCCTGTCTGTTATTACTCTTACACTGCCAAAACACATCCCTGTCTATTCCCTATAACAGCCTTGTTGGCTGGGCTAGATGCAAAATCAAGCAATCGTCCTACACTACATGGCCAAAGGTATGTGGACAACTGCTCGTTGAACATCTAATTCCAAATTAATCAGCATTATAATGGAGTTGGGCCCCCCTTTGCTGCTATAACAGCCTCCACTCTTCTGGGAAGGCTTTCCACTAGATGTTTGAACATTTCTGCTGATTCCATTCATTCACAAGAGCATTAGTGAGGTCGGGACACTGATGTTGGGCAATTAGTCCTGGCTCGCAGCTTTCCAATTCATCCCAAAGGTGTTCGATGGGGTTGAAGTCAGGACTCTGTGCAGGACAGTCAAGTTCTTTCACACTGATCTCAAAATCAATTTCTCTATGGACCTCACTTTGTGCACTGGGGCATTGTCATGCTGAAACGGGAAAGGGCCTTTCCTAAACTGTTGCCAAAAAGTTTGAAGCACATAATCGTCTAGAATGTCATTGTATGCTGCAGCGTTTAGATTTCCCTTCACTGGAACTAAAGGGCCTAACCCGAACCATGAAAAACAGCCCCAGACCATTATTCCTCCTCCACCAAACTTTACAGTTGGCACTATGCATTGGTGCAGATAGTGTTCTCTTGGCATCCACCAAACCCAGATTTGTCCGTCAGACTGCCAAGATGGTGAGGCGTGGTTCATCGCTCCAGAGAACATGTTTCCACTACTCCAGAGTCCAATGGTGGCAAACTTTACACCACTTCAGCCGACCCTTGGCATTGTGCATGGTGATCTTAGGCTTGTGTGTGGCTGCAAGGCCATGGGAACCCATTTCATGAAGCTCCAGACGAACAGTTCTTGTGCTGACATTGCTTGAGGCAGTGGTTCCTCAGCAGTTCTGTTCTGTGAGCTTGTGTGGCCTACCACTTTGCGGCTGAGCCATTGTTGCTCCTAGATGTTTCCACTTCACAATAACAACACTTATAGTTAACCTTAGCAGCTCTAGCAGGGCAGAAATTTGACAAACTGACTTGTTGGAAAGGTGAGCTCTTCAGTAAGGTCATTCTACTTCCAATGTTTGTCTATGAAGATTGCATGGCTGTTGACTCAATTTTATACTCCTGTCAGCAACGTGTGTGGGTGAAATAGCCAAATTCACAAATTTGAAGGCGTGTCCACATACTTTTGTGTCTATATAGTGTATATCCAAAGCCTCCCTTTAGAGAAACCAGCTGCATCCCAAAGAACCAATATCCTTGGAAATAAATCGGTATTTTTCCAATTCCGTTAAAATGTTTGAGTATTGCACATCTAGATGTGTGAGCTGCAGCTGAATCAGGCATCGGCAGAACCCTATGGCTTTGCCTCTCTCAGAATCCATCTCCTTTAGAGGGGCTGGCAGCTCTGGTGGCTCAATCCCCAGCGTGAGTCAGAGAGATGGAGGACGGAACACATGTTTGCAGGCAGATTGCACATTCGGTGGGGAATAAATTGCCTACTGGACAGCCAGACTCCACATTGTCTGGTCCACTCTACGTCAGACTGCCCTTAAATACATCTGTACAGGACCTGTCATCAATGCTTTCTTCAGTTTCTACTTTAGAAAAGGCCTCCCATCGCTCGGTGTTGTCGTCTGGTGGTTTGTTGTCTAGTGGTGGCTGCGCTTCGTCGGACCAGTCTCAGTCTCTGTCTCCGGAAGTTAACATATGGTAGTGTTTAGCTTTCTAATGCCCCGGGCCCTTCTGGCTGGTCTTTAGGGAGATATCTCATGGAAGACTACCAGCAAAATGATTGCGGCCCAGTCAACACAGCGAACGGCCAAGTGTGGAAGAACTCTGGTTATCAGGATCTCTCCAGAGCTAACCACCGTCCAAAACTCACATACAAGGCTCACACAGACGCCAAACCATCTTAAACTGTCCAAATCAGTTTATATTGCTTGTGTAGTTTATCTATTTTTTTTTCAATAAAATCCTTAATTCCATGGTGGGCTCCTTTGGCCTTAATAAGCTGTTATACTCCCCTTCCTCTGGTAATGAAGTGTAACTATTGTCCTGGGCTGGGCCTAACATGCATATGATTATCTTGGCAACGAAATAACTTCAGTGTTATTGTTTAACGGTCATTTGGAAACGTCTTTCTCTTTTTTGGTACCAGTCTCCTATGTGTTTCCCTCCCTTGATATGCCGTTCCAACAAAGCATTGGGAAAATCTCTCTGGTTATATTACACTGACACATTCTTGTAGTCTGACTGACATGGTCAAGATGAATCAGAAACCTCCTTTTGCCAAGTGCTCCATCTGGCCTTGCTTTAAACAATGCACGGTTTTTGCTGTGAATATTAACCGACATGCTGCTCTACAGAAGTCATTCATATTTTAGTGTTATTTGTGTCCTACATGTACTAGCATGTCTTACTCAAATGTAACTTATCTGTGTGTGATCGGAGTTGTCAATAAAAACTTAACGAGCCATCACTATTGGTTGTTTCAGTGAAAGGCTTTTCGCTATGCGAGGCCCAGCTGCTGTCTAGCTCAGTTTACCACGTGCCCTGAGGAACACAACATGCTCCCACCCTGCTCATTCCTGTCCAAATGGACCTACCTCCTGATCTCATCGATAGCTCTCGCATAGACGCTAAGTGCTACTTTTGGTTCGCCAATGAAAACAATTACCACAGCCTCTCGCTGTTAATTTGTGATTAAGATTGCATTATTGCCATGTGTCGGGCCTGACAGCCTGTCATAGGAATGATACATCCTGACGAGAAATGGGCCCCATGCTTTCATTGTGCCCGACAGCTCCAGCAAACCTGCTGGCTGCCAATTTCACCCCCTTCCTCTACCCACCACAAACTGCTCTCTCATAAATGGATTCATGGAAGATTGTATTAACAAATAAAGGGCTCGAAGAGAGGGATGGCGCTTGTTGTTGGAGTCTTACATCTTAGCCACTGGGCAGTCAGTAAAACACGTTTGGTGCTGGCAAGTGGTTTTATCAACTGTCAAGCCATAGCCTCAAGGGGAGGTTGAGCGGTTAAGGTTTTACTTGGCAATAGCATAACTCTATTTATTTGCAAACTTTTGGTTAGGATGGAAACGAGGCTGATGACTAGTATAAGTGCTTTTTGGTCTGTTTTCCCGTTGCTTTGAAATGGCCACATGTAGTTATCCTGTCCACACTGGACACTGAATAAACTGGCAGGCGGTATGTGATTTCCCCTTCCAGGCCCCATCAGTCCACACATGGAGATATGAGGAAACATGCGGCGTGTGGCAGAATTGAATCAGTGAGCATGTATACTAGCAGATAGCAGCTAGATCAGGGATGGGCAACTGGTAGCCCCCACCCATTTTGTTGGCCCCACGGACCAATACAATAAAAAAGTTTTGCACAAGGTCCTTTTTTTTCTGGATCTTTGTAGAATTTCGATCCATTTTGAGTCGCACAAAATCGTGTGTTCTCTACGACGACATTTAATCCACAGAAAGAAGGGGACACCTAGTTATTTTCTAGTAATCTCTCCTTCAGTAGTAGTAGTCTTCTTCTACGACTATGACTACTTCTTCTGTGTACTTTATATGTCAGTTGGCAACCAATTTTCAGGTGCATTATCACCAACAACTGGACTGGAGTGTTGACCTCAGTTCATCTTTCAATCACCCATGTGGGTATATGCTCCTAAAAAGCAATGAGGAGACGGGAGAGGCGTGACTTGCAGCACGCTAAGCGTAAAAAATAGAACTAAGTTACATTTTAGCAGACACTTGTTGATGTATGGATGTGGGTACCCAGATCCATAAGCCACTGCGGCCCCTCATGAGTTTCCCCACCCCCATCAAAGTTGCATATCTTTGAGCTAGATATAAGCTATCACCATCCCTCTCTCTAACCTATTCTGCTGCTGCTGCTTCTAACCCGAGTCCAGCAGGACAGGAAACGCACAATGGTGAAACACCTCTTGATGTACCCTTGAGCAAGGCACTTAATAATTCCATAATTTCTCCTGTAAATCGCTCTGGATATGAGTGTTTGCTAAATGTAAATTTTTTTTTTGAATGTGTCTGTTTTAGAGGATGAGGACTGTTTTAGAGGGTGAGGACAGCTGAGGGTGAGGACAGCTGAGGGTGAGGACAGCTGAGGCGCTGGCGAATGTTTCAACAGCGTCCCACAGAGAGTGTGAGGTACCCATGTGGAAGATCCAGCTCGCACAAGGTGTAGGGGGGGGGGTCCATGGCCCCGATATGGCCCCGATATGGCCCGTCGTTGTCCCACTTACTGCCTGCAAAAAAACATAGACCTCCCTGTGGGGAGATCAGTGATTCCTGATGTTCTATTTTATCTGGGCCTCTAGTTACTTTGTCTGAAGCTTGGTCTCCGTGAGAAGCTCTTGGCCCATGAACAAGGCTCATCCAACCGTCTCACTGCACTTGACCCGGGGACTTATGGGTCCGTGATGTCATCGCCAGGGGACTTGTCATGGAGCACTTCACCTAATCTGAGCGTTTTGAATAATAGGCTGTATCCAAATGATGCAGAGAGAAAAGTGGATACAGAAAATAATTCACCATGAAATGCAATGAAACAAGATCTTTTCACAGCCCTGTAAAATTAAAGGCCTCATAAATGTCATCTCCTCAGATTACAGTTTCACAATATATATCCTTTTTTTCACATGGAAGTCTGAATTGGATAAAACAGTTGTTTACAGTTTTCTACAACCATGTACCAGTTATTAATTTCTTAAACCGCCAATCATACATTCTTTCAGCCCAGAGGTTCATTGAACACATATTGGTTGGTCCTTATTGAACACATACTGTATGTAGGTTTTCAAAACATTGTTTCACTCCTATGCATCTATCCACAAGACGTTTTAGAATTGAGGCTTGCTGTCATTATGAAGTATAGACACAAAATGACAGCCTCTGCCTGACGACAGCAGCCCGCTGCTTCAAATAGCATACCTTCTCTATTTTAACACCAATAAACCCATCTATTTTAAAATACATTCAGTAAATGTCAACCTAGCAAGCCAGGTAACTAAAAGCTAGCTGGCTAACCAGTTCAAATAATGAGTATAGCTGACAAGTTCTTAACTTTTGCTACTTTTGATGAATTATAACCCCCAAAAACATAATAATTTACAAGGTAATGGCGAGCTTTCAGAAACTACATTTCTGCCACAGTGTGATTAAATAAAAGTAGCACTATGTCAAAATCCACACTTAAAAATTCAGAATAAAACTGAGGTCTGACTCTATACTAGCTTTGAGGGGTTAAATCATATTATTGAATCACCCTCCCTATTCCAGCAGCACAGTGTAAAGTATAAACAATATATTCCCTGAAGTGTTGTGTTGACAAACTGCCTGGTAGTGAGGCTGAGGCTGGTTGTGTTGGGTGCCTCAAGCAACATCTTCCCCTCACTACCAGCTCAGGAGATGCTGTTGCCTCTTGTTTCTTCAAATATGCAGATACTTTCTGGGGATCTGGTTGTTTGTTCTGGGTATTTCCTGGGAGACTCACACCTTGGGCTTAAATAAATAGAGGAGTTGTGATGATTAGCGGCGAGGTGTGCTGCCACTCCCATAAGCCATCTTGAGTGGATGGGGTGGGGGTGACCAAGGAGTTTTCCTCTCTCCTTCTGCCGCCTCCACCTGAGTATACTGTACATTCCTTCCTTCCTCCCTTCCTTATCTCTCTGTCTCCCTCCCTCCTTTCCATTTTAAAGACAGTATGCTCACTCCCTAGGGGTGGCTCCCAGACAAAGGGGCCCTGCTAGTTTGCATGCATACGTACCTGTACGTGTGTATGTAAATAAGAATTATTATTATTTAATTATTATGTTTGTAGAGGTAAACTTAATAGGAACGATTGGCTGACACATAGTGTCACCTATACCGTGCGGAATCTCCCTGACACACTGTCATTAAGATTGGGGCCGGTCTCCTGAGTCGTAGGCTGCTTGTGTGCTGCCTGCCTGTCTGTGTGCTGCCTGCCTGTCTGTGTGCTGCCTGCCTGTCTGTGTGCTGCCTGCCTGTCTGTGTGCTGCCTGCCTGTCTGTGTGCTGCCTGCCTGTTGTGCTGCCTGCCTGCCTGTGTGATGCCTGCCTGCCTGTGTGATGCCTGCCTGCCTGTGTGGCGTGTGCCTGCCTGTGTGCTCAGTGGAGTAGCAGTGTGTGGTTCTCTCCAGGATTACGCTGGGAACACAATTATCTCCCTGGCTTTGGGAGGCTGACAGAACGAGCCTTGGGGAAGGGGAGCTGTGTTTGTCAACTATCTTACAACACGCACACACACACACACACACACACACACACACACACACACACACACACACACACACACACACAAGCTGCTGCTGCAGGCTCGCTCCAGCAGACCAGGGCTTACATTAGTATTATACATGAATGTGTGAGAAACTAATATGGAGGGCCTAGCTGCTGGCGTCTAAATGGTGTAGATGTTACCTGGCAGGGTCTTTTCAGAGTGTAAAGCTTGGTTTCCATTGGCTTTAGAGCCCAGTTTGATGAGTGTGTTCCTGTGTTGGATTCAAAACTCTCATCACTCATATACTCCTTTTAAACATCACTTTGTCTTTGTTTCTCCATATGTGTAAGGCTCCCAATGTGTATTGTCACCTAGTGTGCTCATAATGTGAATGTACATTTTCTAAATACACCAGAATAATATATATTATGAAAATAACAAACTTAAGCAAACATTTAATCATTTCTTATGGGTCAAGGCAATTGCTACACTTTCCATACACCAGTTATGTTCCTCAGAATTGAATATGCATCCCTTCTGTTCCTTCTACAGTGAAAAATGAGGTGGATGAGACAGACGCCAGGGTGACACAATTCAAGAAAAAGGCGAAGGAGCTGCGAATCTTGGACGCAAAGACGGCACAGAATTTGTGTAAGTACTCATTGCCCCTTTACCAAGCTTGTCCATCTGAGAAGAATGTCACTATGTCCCAGGAATGGTATAATTGAATTGTGAAAACTGGTTTTTAAAATGTAATTTGAGGCTATATGCTACCAGAATTTGGGCTCAATTAGGCACAGTATGTTTTACAAATGCATGTTACATTCAGCGTGCATGTGCCATATTACTCTGCATATAGGGCAGTTGCACTGTAGGACAGTCAACACCTACTAGCATTTTTTGCATTCAGGGCACAATGTGTTTTATCAGTCCCTCCAGGATGGAGCAATTTTGTGATTGCAGAATTCCCTGCATATTATGGGAAGGATTGACCCTTCACTGCACTGTTATCACATAAAACTGTTCCATCTCCACATTACAAAAAGTGTGCAATTTCAACCAATCACTGCAATTTAACCACATACAATTGTTCAATCAAGTCACACGTTAACAACCTTTTTTTGGTCAGAATTGCCGCAGCAAAATCAAGCATTTTTGCCCGTAGAGATCACAAAAAAATGCAGTGAAATCCTGGAGGGACTGTTTTCTAAACACGTATTACATTCAGAGTATGTGTCATATAACTCATCTAGCACATGGGGCTGTTGTACTGTAGGACGGTCAAGCTGTTTTGTTCGGCACTTATGATGACTAATGTTCTTTAGGCTATTTTACATACCCTACCAACAGGAATATTGTTTTACCTGAGCTGTGGGTAAGTGCTTTCTTGGCAATGTGCTGGGGGTCATCACTGCTACAGATGGATGAAGTCCCAGCCCCCTCTGATACCATTTGTAAAATCAACACAGAACAGGATCAAGAGACAACGCCGGGCGTTTGTTTTGTGATTATCCCTAGCAGCAGGTGTGGACCATATGCTGTGAGCAACACCATCACTGTTTCTCTCTCCACCTCTGACCTCTAACCTGCTAGACTTCTTCCTGCATCCGACGACGAAGAAGGCTTGCCTGGAATTCAAACGGAATATCTCTTTGTTTTTCTATTGTTTGACCTAACTAACTTATCAGTGTACTGGAGCAATATTCAGTTTGGATTCCAGTTCTTCTTTCTCATAGTAGCATAGCTAGAATTTTGCCGGTTATCAGTTATCGATGGATGGCTTATGCCTTACCAAGGAGAACCCTCTGTCACATTGACAGCTCCCAGTCCCCCCCCGGCAATATGCATGCGTTCGATGCTAAAATAGCAGGTCACATAAACACCACCTCTTCCCTTCCCTCTATCCCTGTTTGTGGTTCTACTGGATCTGAAAACAAAGTATGTTAACAAGGAGGGAATATACTTTAAATCTCCAGGCTGCTGTTGAGGGGGTGGTGGCACAAGTAGGGGCGAAACTCATATGTCAAAACAGGGTGAGATAAAATCCCATATATAGCAACAAATAGCAACTACACCGCCCCTCCATCTCCATCTACTCTCTGACTCTGATTCCAGTCATGTTGACAGTGCGGTATCAAGTATTGCTTCATATCATCACTGTTCTCTTGTGATTGACATATTGATGATTACATCGGGGAAATAATAGACGGTTGGTGTTGGGGTGGGGAGCCTTGCTGGAGTGGGTGTAAGGTGTGTGTGTGTGACAGTGGAATGGAAACCATGACTACTCTAGAGTGGCTGACTGACTCACCTGCATACTTACACACTAACATGCCTACTCATCCCCTCAGGAATATGCCTCTGCTTCATGTACTCAACTAATAGTGGTGGTGTGATGCCTCTTTGCTAGCTGGACATTGACTGGACACGGATGTATTGAATGGAAGTTGGGAAATGACTGTGATGGGAAATGATACTCAAGCCCATTAGGTCCTGTGAGAAGTCTCTGACTAACACTAATCACCTCCATCTACCTCCAGGTTTTTCAGCATCCTCCCAGACTAACACTAACCACCTCCATCTACCTCCAGGTTTTTCAGCATCCTCCCAGACTAACACGAACCACCTCCATCTACCTCCAGGTTTTTCAGCATCCTCCCAGACTAACACTAACCACCTCCATCTACCTCCAGGTTTTTCAGCATCCTCCCAGACTAACACTAACCACCTCCATCTACCTCCAGGTTTCTCATCATCCTCCCAGACTAACACTAACCACCTCCATCTACCTCCAGGTTTCTCATCATCCTCCCAGACTAACACGAACCACCTCCATCTACCTCCAGGTTTCTCATCATCCTCCCAGACTAACACTAACCACCTCCATCTACCTCCAGGTTTCTCATCATCCTCCCAGACTAACACTAACCACCTCCATCTACCTCCAGGTTTCTCATCATCCTCCCAGACTAACACTAACCACCTCCATCTACCTCCAGGTTTCTCATCATCCTCCCAGACTAACACTAACCACCTCCATCTACCTCCAGGTTTTTCAGCATCCTCCCAGACTAACACTAACCACCTCCATCTACCTCCAGGTTTCTCAACACCCTCCCTGTCATAACATAATGGTCTCCTCAGTCCTCAATGACATTTTCAAGATTTGTGCTGTAAAAAATCCTATGTATTTCTAAATGTAACTTGGTGATGGGTGTGGAGCAGTGGGGAACAGTCCAGCTGTAACAATAGATGGGAGTGGGGGTTCTTACTCAAAGTCATTCCATCTGTGCTGATATTGCCTATATAGTGCACTACCTTTGACCAAGGCCCATAGGAATCAAAAGTAGTGCACTACCTAGATAATAGGGAGAATAGTATACCATTTGGGATACACACATGGATTGAGGTGTGATGAGCGCTGGACGGGAAGTGGGGTCAGGCATGCTGGAAATGGAGTCACCCCTCACCCATACTGTGCATAGTGATCTATCAGCATTAAATACACATGAAACAACTGACATATTTTTTGATGTTATTTTCAACGGTTGTCCACAAGGAATTCTACCACCCGTTTTGGCATGAGCCAAGTTCATTTCCCTCTATTGAGTCTGTGCTTTAACGTTATAGACGCCGAAAGAGAAGAAGAATGATCAGACTGCACTATTGTTTTTTCAGTGGTTCTTTATTTTCCCTCCCTCCACTCTTCATACACATCTGATCTCTTTGCCAAGCTTTATATAATGTATTCAGCATTGTTCAGAGCCCTTCAAGGTTTTTGCGGTGGTTGATAGATATATTATGAAATAAAATGTCTCCGTGAGACTGGAACTGGAAATAAATGAGTATATGCATCTGCCATTTAGAAATTGTTGAAAGGCAAGTCAGATAGCTGATGATGCAACAGATGAGCTGAAACTTTCTCTTCCACCAATTAAAATGTAACACCATCGAAAAATTAAAAAATACTCCCATGCAAGTTGTTCAACTTCCCACAGTTGAAAATACAAAATATAATTTGAGAACCTGCTAAATGGATTTTTTTGAATCTGATGTGAACACACAGAGGAAGTGGACTGGCATGGAGTGGGCATGCTATAGCAGCTGTGAAGACACTCATTACCAGACCTCCACTGGTGACTCCCACCATACCAACCATCAGGTCCAAATTCCCCCTGAGGGCCTCCTCCAGGCCCACCCTGGAGACTGGGGCTCCTGCTGAGAATGCCTGCCTAGGATTCAGTCTCCTCACATTCCATGTAACTCTCAGAGCTGCTGTTCTCGCTGGGAACCTTGCTAAGATGTAGCGGGGCTAGTGAGATTCTTGACCATCACTCACCCACAATTTACAAGGACATTACTTATTTGAGTTTCTGTCCTTGTGTTATGTTGAATCTGCAATTTAACCAAAGGTTAGGGGATTGCCATATCAAGTCATTATCTGGTAAACGGTGCCCAAAATTGGTGTTATTTCAACTGACTTCTATTGTCACTGGGAAATGTGGATGTTTTTGTCAGACGGACACAAACAATCCCATTGAAGGGCTGAAAGTGTATTACTTTTCCCAGTGTCAGGTTTGATCTGGGCTCGTGAAAGGTGAAAGCTCTCTTTTGAACCTGCCGGTCTAATAAAAAAGAGGGAGGAAAATGACTCCCCTCTTCCCATTTCTATCACAACAGCAATTTTCCTGGGCTCATTCCGGCTGCCTTATGAAGAGATCCGGGACATTGTGCTGGAGGTGGACGAGGGGAGGCTGAGCGAATCACTGATCCAGGTGAGTCCAACCTTCCATCTGACCCCTGTGTGTGTATTTGTGTGCGTGCTGAGTGAAATTGTTATATTGACTGACGTCAGTTCAACTATTTTAATTCCATTTAGTTTTTAAAAATTCTGTGTGCTTGGTGTGCAGTTTCTGTAGAGATAAATCAGATCAAGCCTGAACTGTGCAATGTAGTACAGAGTTATAGTTTCCAACTATATAGTTTAGTGCAGAAAACATGGTCAATAACTACAATGACCATAATCCATTCCACACCCGCTTAAACTTGTCCGGTCTATGCGGAGCAGAAACATAAACTGAGAGAAGAGAGAACGCGCGATCGAGAGGGATTGAAAAAGTTGCTTCGCCAGCCTGAAAATACACAATGCAAGTGATTGATATTTTCTGTTTAGCAGTCATTAAAGTATGCCTTATTTACTTTGAATAACTTCTAAAATAGGGATTTTGTCAGACAGCATAAGCAACAGCTCTATAGAGATCAGATGATGACTTGGAATTAAGTAAAACACATTTTTATTAAAGTAAAGTAATGTGAATAAATTATGATAAGCAGTAATGTCAGTCACTGTCATCATGGGACATGTATTAATTGTTTTATTCTGTGTTGTTACAGCAGTCAACCCACATAAAGCATAGTGCATTTAATGTAAACAAAAACATTTTTTTATCCAAACCTAAATCGAAAAATGTGAAAAAAATAATTGCACCGAACCGACCTCAAAAAGCACTAATTGCTCAGTACTATCGTGTGTGTGGGTGTGCATGTGGCCATATGTGTTTGTATCAGAGGAGGCTGTTGGGAGGAGCTATAGGAGGACAGGCTCATTGTAATAGCAGTCAGCCCCACCCCATTCTCCCAGACCATAGGGACCTTCCATTCATAATGAATGGTATGGGACATGGCTTGGCAAAACTCTCTCCAACTCCACCCTCCTTTCCCCCACCCGTGATTGATGATCTAGCTAGAGGCACCCTATTTAGACTTTGCTTCTGTGTTCCTTGTCTGGGAGAACGCAATAATTGCAAGTGGGGCGTCTGGTTTGAGGTAGAGATGCATCGGCTTGGCACAAAAGGCCCAATCTGCATTGACATTGCCTGCCCAATCTTTTATCGCTCTTGTCCTGCAGCCCATTTGCCTTTTGTGTCTTTCTGTCTAATGTGAAGTAGGAGGCGTATAGAAGGGGGATGAGTGAATTAAAAAGGAGCACATTTCTATGTAAGCTTGGCAGTCAAAGTCTCTGTGAGATTGATCACTAGTGAGTATCGGTCTTGTCTCCCCTGTGCGGTGAGCTGTCTCTCTGTCTTGACTGGAACACAAGCAGTCTGTCGGCCTTTCTCACTCAGCAAAATAGATAAATAACCTTGCAGATTGTTAGTGAAGACATACAGCACTTCGTCTTCTACTTTGCTTCTTCTTTGCTCCTAGCCCCACAGCCACTTTGCAGAGGAACAGGGAATCTAACACGGTGACCTTTATCCACATTCAGCCTTTCTGTTGAGGAGAGATGAATCTGTCAAAAGAACAGTGGACATATACCATCCCATCGCCGTTCCCCATCCCTGTTCCACACACACACATGGCCCGGGGGAAACAGACACCCCTTAATGTCCCCTACTTGAACACTCGGTGCCTCATGCAGTCCTAAGTGCAGCCATGGGAAGCGGTAATATCCCTTATTGGTTGTGTCGCTGGGCGGACTTGGGGAATGGAGCGGTGGCTTGGTGTGAAGAGGGTTGTTGGTAAGTGGTGATGTCTGAGATAGGCGCCGGGGGAGATATGGATGCAGGTTGATTCAGAGGGGGAAGAGAAAGCCTCCCGCTGGGATGACACGGCCCTTAGTGTGGTCTCCCATCTCAACTCATCCCACTGATTAATCACATTACGCTGACTGCTCTCTGCCGCACGCCGATCACCATTTACACACACATGGCTGCACACACACACGCAGCCAGGCTAGGATGATAATGTGGATGCTGCTATGAAGTAGTGAGCGTGATGGTGATGTCATATAGACGGAAGGAGGGAGGCTTTGAGAGATGTGTTAGGTACAGAGAGTGGTTCTCTGTGGAGAACGATGGGTGTGAGAGGACAGTTTCAGTCTGGCTCTCGATTCGCCTTAAGCAAAGGTTAAAGGGCAGAGTGAGAAGAGCCTGGTCTGGCCCTCCTTCAAACTGCGGTCAAGGAGGAGTCGTCCCCCAGGAGATGAGAGCGAGAGATGGGCGTGAGTGGCCTCACCGTCACCCCCTTCACCAAATTGACCTCAACAGAGAAATCAAGAAAATGGTATACGTAGATCAAGGGCCTCTGTAGTCCTCTCACGGTGACACCGATACCGTCCCTGCTCAATATGAACTAGGGATCCCAGGGAGCCATTCCCATTAGGCATACTATTTATTGAAAATCCACTTCAGTTTGAAAGGGCACCTCTGCTACAGCTCTTTCAAGGAGGAATGTTGGATGTGGATGAATGGAATAAAAAAAGATGGATAGGTAAATAAATAGGAGGGAGTGAAGGAGGGCTCTCAATGTATATAAGACCTTATTCAATCACATAATCTTCCCGGCCCCGTGTCGTCATGTCTAATGCAATGATTTTTCAGCGAAACGTTGCGGCATGCCGGCCTTGACATATCCATCTGTACGATGTGTCAACCAGTCCGAGTGGAATACATATCGAAGTTGATTGGCTCTCCTTACTTTGCATTAGTAGCCATCAGCGCCCCCGGCTTATGATGTACATGTCCCTGAACTTCGGCAGTCATCACCAAACTCTTACCCACCATTCATCCAGCACATCCATCCATAGGAATCTGCTTCTTCCATCTTATTAGCTTTACCTATGTCCTCACTCAGTACAGATTCCCTTCCCCTCAGTACAGGTTCCCTTCCCCTCAGTACAGGTTCCCTTCCCCTCAGTACAGGTTCCCTTCCCCTCAGTACAGGTTCCCTTCCCCTCAGTACAGGTTCCCTTCCCCTCAGTACAGGTTCCCTTCCCCTCAGTACATGTTCCCTTCCCCTCAGTACAGGTTCCCTTCCCCTCAGTACAGGTTCCCTTCCCCTCAGTACAGGTTCCCTTCCCCTCAGTACAGGTTCCCTTCCCCTCAGTACAGGTTCCTTCCCCTCAGTACAGGTTCCCTTCCCCTCAGTACAGATTCCCTTCCCCTCAGTACAGATTCCCTTCCCCTCAGTACAGATTCCCTTCCCCTCAGTACAGGTTCCCTTCCCCTCAGTACAGGTTCCCTTCCCCTCAGTACAGATTCCCTTCCCCTCAGTACAGGTTCCCTTCCCCTCAGTACAGATTCCCTTCCCCTCAGTACAGATTCCCTTCCCCTCAGTACAGGTTCCCTTCCCCTCAGTACAGATTCCCTTCCCCTCAGTACAGGTTCCCTTCCCCTCAGTACAGATTCCCTTCCCCTCAGTACAGATTCCCTTCCCCTCAGTACAGACTATCTTCCACCCAGTACAGATCCCCTTCCCCCAGTACAGATTCCCTTCCCCTCAGTACAGATTCCCTTCCCCCCAGTACAGATTCCCTTCCCATCAGTACAGATTCCCTTCCACTCAGTACAGATTCCCTTCCCCCAGTACAGATCCCCTTCCCCCAGTACAGATTCCCTTCCCCCCAGTGCAGATTCCCTTCCCCCCAGTGCAGATTCCCTTCCCCCAGTACAGATTCCCTTCCCCCAGTACAGATCCCCTTCCCCCAGTGCAGATTCCCTTCCCCCAGTGCAGATTCCCTTCCCCAGTACAGATCCCCTTCCCCCAGTACAGATCCCCTTCCCCCAGTACAGATTCCCTTCCCCCAGTGCAGATTCCCTTCCCCCAGTACAGATTCCCTTCCCCCCAGTACAGATTCCCTTCCCCCCAGTGCAGATTCCCTTCCCCCAGTGCAGATTCCCTTCCCCCAGTGCAGATTCCCTTCCCCCAGTACAGATTCCCTTCCCCCCAGTACAGATTCCCTTCCCCCAGTGCAGATTCCCTTCCCCCAGTGCAGATTCCCTTCCCCCAGTGCAGATTCCCTTCCCCCCAGTGCAGATTCCCTTCCCCCAGTGCAGATTCCCTTCCCCCAGTGCAGATTCCCTTCCCCCAGTGCAGATCCCCTTCCCCCAGTACAGATTCCCTTCCCCCAGTGCAGATTCCCTTCCCCCAGTACAGATTCCCTTCCCCCCAGTACAGATTCCCTTCCCCCAGTGCAGATTCCCTTCCCCCAGTACAGATCCCCTTCCCCCAGTACAGATTCCCTTCCCCTCAGTGCAGATTCCCTTCCCCCAGTGCAGATCCCCTTCCCCCCAGTACAGATCCCCTTCCCCCCAGTACAGATTCCCTTCCCCCAGTACAGATTCCCTTCCCCCAGTACAGATTCCCTTCCCCCAGTGCAGATTCCCTTCCCCCAGTGCAGATCCCCTTCCCCCAGTACAGATTCCCTTCCCCCAGTGCAGATTCCCTTCCCCCAGTACAGATTCCCTTCCCCCAGTACAGATTCCCTTCCCCCAGTACAGATCCCCTTCCCCCAGTACAGATTCCCTTCCCCCCAGTGCAGATTCCCTTCCCCCCAGTACAGATTCCCTTCCCCCCAGTGCAGATTCCCTTCCCCCAGTACAGATCCCCTTCCCCCAGTACAGATTCCCTTCCCCCCAGTGCAGATTCCCTTCCCCCCAGTGCAGATCCCCTTCCCCCCAGTACAGATCCCCTTCCCCCCAGTGCAGATTCCCTTCCCCCCAGTGCAGATTCCCTTCCCCCAGTACAGATTCCCTTCCCCCAGTGCAGATTCCCTTCCCCAGTACAGATCCCCTTCCCCCAGTACAGATTCCCTTCCCCTCAGTACAGATCCCCTTCCCCCAGTACAGATTCCCTTCCCCCAGTACAGATTCCCTTCCCCCAGTAAAGATTCCCTTCCCCCCAGTACAGATTCCCTTCCCCCAGTACAGATTCCCTTGCCCCCAGTACAGATTCCCTTCCCCCAGTACAGATTCCCTTCCCCCAGTACAGATTCCCTTCCCCCAGTACAGATTCCCTTCCCCCAGTACAGATTCCCTTGCCCCCAGTACAGATTCCCTTCCCCCCAGTACAGATTCCCTTCCCCCAGTACAGATTCCCTTGCCCCCAGTACAGATTCACTTCCCCCAGTACAGATTCCCTTCCCCCAGTACAGATTCCCTTGCCCCCAGTACAGATTCCCTTCCCCCAGTACAGATTCCCTTGCCCCCAGTACAGATTCCCTTGCCCCCAGTACAGATTCCCTTCCCCCAGTACAGATTCCCTTCCCCCCAGTACAGATTCCCTTCCCCCCAGTACAGATTCCCTTCCCCCCAGTACAGATTCCCTTCCCCCCAGTACAGATTCCCTTGCCCCCAGTACAGATTCCCTTCCCCCCAGTACAGATTCCCTTCCCCCAGTACAGATTCCCTTGCCCCCAGTACAGATTCCCTTGCCCCCAGTACAGATTCACTTCCCCCAGTACAGATTCCCTTCCCCCAGTACAGATTCCCTTCCCCCAGTACAGATTCCCTTCCCCCCAGTACAGACTCCCTTCCCCCAGTACAGATTCACTTCCCCCAGTACAGATTCCCTTCCCCCAGTACAGATTCCCTTCCCCCCAGTACAGATTCCCTTGCCCCCAGTACAGATTCACTTCCCCCAGTACAGATTCACTTCCCCCAGTACAGATTCACTTCCCCCAGTACAGATTCACTTCCCCCAGTACAGATTCCCTTCCCCCAGTACATATTTCATTCCCCCAGTACAGATTCCCTTCCCCCAGTACAGATTCACTTCCCCCAGTACAGATTCCCTTCCCCCAGTACAGATTCACTTCCCCCAGTACAGATTCACTTCCCCCAGTACAGATTCACTTCCCCCAGTACAGATTCCCTTCCCCCAGTACATATTTCATTCCCCCCAGTACAGATTCCCTTCCCCCAGTACATATTTCCTTCCCCCAGTACATATTTCCTTCCCCCAGTACAGATTCCCTTCCCCCCAGTACAGATGTCCTTCCCCCCAGTACAGATGTCCTTCCCCCAGTACAGATTTCCTTCCCCCCAGTACAGATGTCCTTCCCCCAGTACAGATGTCCTTCCCCCCAGTACAGATGTCCTTCCCCCAGTATAGATTCCCTTCCCCCCAGTACAGATTCCCTTCCCCCAGTACAGATGTCCTTCCCCCCAGTACAGATGTCCTTCCCCCAGTACAGATGTCCTTCCCCCAGTACAGATTTCCTTCCCCCAGTACAGATTTCCTTCCCCCAGTACATATTCCCTTCCCCCCAGTACAGATTCCCTTCCCCCCAGTACAGATTCCCTTCCCCCCAGTACATATTCCCTCTGTGAATAATGTCCCTTTGCAGTCAGCTGCTACTCTATGATCTTCTTCTGATTTTGACTTTATTCAAGGTTGCAGAAAGTTCAGTTATGGATGTCAGCACCATTTCTTCATCGACACATACCCAGAAAGGCGTCAGAAGACCCCTGCGTGTCTGCACAAAAGTCCCACCGTAACGATTAGATCAAAAGGTGGCAAAACAGTTCATTTATTTGTTATAAAAGTTTGAACGCGTTACAGCAAAACCGAGGCAAAGGTCTCCTTGAAAAGGCCGGCGGGCTGACAAAGGTCTCCTTGAAAAGGCCGGCGGGCTGACAAAGCCATTCAGTGCTGTTGTGAACCATGAACAGAGGAGGCTGTGAAAGAGACATGTGGAAGTGCATTGTCTGGGCAGGCTCATGCAATCCCAGTTGGGGGGAGGAGGGGGTTTGGTTCCATTGTGTTTGGCCTCTATGCCCCCCTCCAGTGCCTTTCAGCAACCCCTACCACCCCCGGACAGGGAAGACTGGCAGGTTCAGCATCGACTCCCATTGTCTGCACCGTGACAAGGCCACAACCTGAGGCCCTCAACTCGCACTCCCTGCCTCGCTCTTTATTCAGCCCAAATAATAACAGTTCAGCCACAATTTAAAACAATGGTGCTCTGTTCAGCCTGGTTCAGGTGCATGATTCCCTCTGACGTAAATCACCGCAACAGTGGGATCAGGGGTTTCGTGGACTGGGGGATGGGCTCCAACTGCTACACTGACACAAAGTAGGCTTAACTGGTAGTGATGCACCGATATGACATTTTTGTCCAAAACCGATATTTTCCTTGCAAAAAAAACCGATAACCAATATTTAACATTTTTGCAGCCTTTTAAGCATTTTAGTACAGCTCCATAGTTAACACACACATGGACACAGCTGTCTAAGGCACTGCATCTCCGTGCAAGAGGTGTCACTACAGTCCCTGGTTCAAATCCAGGCTGTATCACATCCGGCCGTGATTAGGAGTTCCATAGGGCAGCACACAATCGGCCCAGTGTCGTCCGGGTTTGGCCGGGGTAGGCCGTCATTGTAAATAAGAATTTGTTCTTATCTGACTTGCCTAGTTAAATAAAGGTTACACACACTGACCAAAAATGTATTTTGTTGGCATTTACGTATGTCCCCATTACCAGTAAAACATAATCAAAACCTATTTATTTCACTTACTTGCTGTGCTGTTTCATTGTTCATTTGTTCAGTCATTTCATTCTCAACCAGGATTGCATCATACATGTCAAGCAGGGAAGTTTCAGGCCTCTCCATGGCCTCTCATCCTTAGTGCACACTGTCACTGTGTCCGTTTCCATCTTGTCCAGCCTTGAATGTAACATTTATTGTCTGCATCGAAGTAGTGGTCCTTGTATATAGCATCGAGCATGGTGGCGACACTGTAAAGAGAGAACGCCACCAAATCACTTCTTCACAGTCTGTGTGGGCAGTTTTGTGATATTGGGTTTCGTGCGGTTGGTGCCAACTGAGCACAAGAAGGCTAAACAATCCACAGATCATTAATGAGCCCCTTTCAGGCTGGGTAACTTACTGAGATAATACACTGCTAGCTACAACACAGTGGGTAGAAACCTAGAGCTGTGAAAGCTCCTTTCCATGCTGGGTTACTTACTGAGATAATACACTGCTAGCTACAACACAGTGGGTAGAAACCTAGAGCTGTGAAAGCTCCTTTCCATGCTGGGTTACTTACTGAGATAATACACTGCTAGCTACAACACAGTGGGTAGAAACCTAGAGCTGTGAAAGCTCCTTTCCATGCTGGGTTACTTACTGAGATAATACACTGCTAGCTACAACACAGTGGGTAGAAACCTAGAGCTGTGAAAGCTCCTTTCCATGCTGGGTTACTTACTGAGATAATACACTGCTAGCTACAACACAGTGGGTAGAAACCTAGAGCTGTGAAAGCTCCTTTCCATGCTGGGTTACTTACTGAGATAATACACTGCTAGCTACAACACAGTGGGTAGAAACCTAGAGCTGTGAAAGCTCCTTTCCATGCTGGGTTACTTACTGAGATAATACATTGCTAGCTACAACACAGTGGGTAGAAACCTAGAGCTGTGAAAGCTCCTTTCAGGCTGGGTTACTTACTGAGATAATACACTGCTAGCTACAACACAGTGGGTAGAAACCTAGAGCTGTGAAAGCTCCTTTCCATGCTGGGTTACTTACTGAGATAATACACTGCTAGCTACAACACAGTGGGTATAAACCTAGAGCTGTGAAAGCTCCTTTCCATGCTGGGTTACTTACTGAGATAATACATTGCTAGCTACAACACACTGGGTAGAAACCGAGAGCTGTGAAAGCTCCTTTCCATGCTGGGTTACTTACTGAGATAATACACTGCTAGCTACAACACAGTGGGTAGAAACCTAGAGCTGTGAAAGCTCCTTTCCATGCTGGGTAACTTACTGAGATAATACACTGCTAGCTACAACACAGACTTAGAACTGTGAATGCAGCACCACACAGCTAGACAAAAAGACACAGGTACAGCTGCTTTTTTATGCAGGCCATTTGAAGGGATTTGTTAGAGGATCTAGTTTTCCAAGATTTCGAAGACATTTCAAGGTCTCCTTAGATAATATAATTGACAGGCTTTATTAGGTTTTTAGGTTATTTTAGGGAGTTTACAAGTAAGTCAACCTTGTCTGATTTAAAACATCACGTTTGTAAACCCTCATGTTCTTCCGACTGGGCACACAATGGTTCCATGGATGACTGTTAGGAACCTCTTAGAGATCTCACATACATGAAGTCCTGTAATACCCCGCAGCGCTTGTAGTATTCTTTGAGGTCTTAATCAGTTTCCCTCCCTACATCATATGAACGCTAACCCACGGCCCCGGCTCCAGTAGGTATAGTCCTTCAGGCAGAGAGAGGGAGTCTGTGATGTTTAATTGGCCTTCATTTCCAAATTAGCCATGTCACATCAATGCTCGTCATACTGTAGCACTGACCTGAGTGCATCAAAGCTAATGCATACACACAAAGAAATAGGAATAGCAGCAACAACAAAATAGAAGACGATGAATACACAATGCCAGATCTATGAACCCTTTGGGCTGTTGTGATTATTTTTCTGTGGCAATCATGAGATATTTTCAAGCTGCTTATCCCCAACCAAGGGCATAAATAGAGCCCAACCGATATATCGGTTCACTGATATTATCGGCTGATAATGGCCTTTTACCGCTATATCGGTGTCGGATCATAACCGATATTCAAACAAGAGAATGATAAAAGGGAATTGTATGCTTATCTGAACACTTGCGACCATTTTCATGACGTGTCATCAATTTCACAATGAATAATAAAGTTTATTTATTGGACAATTGCTCTTTTGGATGGCAATTTATGAGAATTCAGTGTGAAAAATGTATACTTTTTGAATGTCCCGGCGTGAAACAGTATATCGGCAGAAGTTTCGGTCAATTTTGTCCTGCAAAAAATTGCAATCTTATCGGACCTAAAAAGAAACGTATTGGTCGGACTCTAGCCATAATAGCTAATAGAAAATGACTCAACTATTAGATTGGCTTGATGAGATCTTCATGCAGCCTTAGTCAGAGGACAGAGGGAGGGAAACGTAGAACTTTCTAAATTTCTCAGGGAAGACTTTGGTGTCAATGAGGAAGGTTGGGCGTCTATCATCGACACATTTGCATCATTTTTAGTCAATCCCGTGGATGTTTTGATGTACTGTGACAACTGTGTGGCACTAAGGCTCTCTCACTGACTCCACATTCAACATGAAAAGTGAACTGTCAGTGGCTCTTTTGAGCCCAGCTTAAGAAACTTCTGAGGACTTGGCTGCTAGAACTCCTGGTGATCTGTTATCTCTTCCACCAAGGCCTTAGCTGTCACTCACTCAGACTGGGGCCAGATGAAAATGCTAAATATTTACTCACTTTTGGTGTGTGTGTGTGTCAAGTTAAATGTGTGTGTGTGTGTGTTTGTGCGAGCGGGACTGTGTTTTGTGTTTGTGTGCATGTGCTAGCGCACGTGTGTGTGTCTAAGTTTGCATGTGTGTGGTAAAGCTCAGGCTCAACGGTTGATGCTGCCCGGGGAGGGATTTTTTTTGCAGAATATCAGAGTGGTTCCTTAATGTTTTAGGTTGGCCAATGTATTTAATATTACCCCATCTCCTGTTCAAAAGGAAAGGCTAATGACTACACGGCTCTGCTCGGCTTATTTAGTTGTAATTAATACATGTTGTGTGCAAATGCACTACATTTCGAGAGTACGTATTAAGAGAAGAAAACTACTGTTGGATATTAAGGGAAATACCAAGGGTATTTTTATTGTGTTTAAGGCTTAACGGTTTAATATGGGCACATCATTTGAACGAAGTCATGGTAAATAGCAGACCTTGACTTTAACAGTGGGAGATATTGTGTACCCATGTAGCTCTCCAGTAATAACCATGGAATAGTTTGCATATTGAAACATACTGTGTTTATTTTGTACTTAGCTTTGTGGCACATAGCCTACCATGTTTTGATTAACATTGGAGGATTTGTCTAAAAGGGATGCTTAGATACTGTGATCATGTTATGCAAAGCTGTTAAATACAGCTGACACACACACACACACACACACACACACACACACACACACACACACACACACACACACACACACACACACACACACACTATTATCAAGGCCCTGAGTTAAATCCAAGGGTACTGAACGTACCAGTCGTTAAAACTGACGTGACACCTCAGTCTAGTCAATCTGAGTGTTGACAGAGTAGTCAGGAAACTCACACTACAACTCATTTCCTGTTTCTGACCGTTCACTTCCCCAGCTCTAGTCCTAGACTGCACCCCAATGACACACTAGTCCCTATGGGTCCTGGTCAAGCGTAATGCACAATAGTAGATGGAAAAGGGTGCCATTCAAGACACATCCCTGCAGGTAGTGGTGTGTTCAGCCCACTGGCTCTTTTAATTTCCTTTACACTATCTATTACTGTGTTTGTCTGCTAGGAGTCTTGTGGTGGTCTGTAAGGCAAGACTTGTTTGCCTGGCCTTACCTTTGTCCGATAGTCCTTTAGGATGTTATATCTCTCACACTGTGCATCTGTCGATGTTTTGGACTCTAGAACATTTCATTAAAGTGACAATCAGCAATTGAAACAATAACAAGTGTACTCCCCACCCCGGTTCTGGTAAAAACTGAAGGGATGGAGCTGGAGAAATGTAACCACTCTCAAATTCAAAGACAAAGCTATGGATGCAAAGACTGACCATCCATGATGTCAAAATTATAGTTTAAACAATGTTTTAGGCTTCATAGTGTCTGTTTCCATTTACATTGTTTACAAACATTGGTGTTAAAAAGCTTACAGTATATTTTTGCTTTTGATGTGGTACAACAGTTGAACTAAGTCCATGAGTGAATTACAAGTTATGTTCTTTACACAATCATTGGGTACATATCATTAAAATAGAAGTGAGAGAGTTTTTTGAAAGACAAAGTGTAAGTGATGCATATCTTCTTGTTAAAGCGATATGCTTTCTGCTGTTTTGTTGTTTGCTCGACGTTAGATCTATCCTCTACGCCTTCCAGAAACACATTAAATACATTTTACAAACTGCATGTTGACATTTTTCTATGGTAATTAAAATGACATGTTTAAGTGAATGTCTCTCACAAGGCAGTAAGGCCCACGGCCACTATTAGTCACAATTACAAACTGAGAGCAGGTTTACTGCACGCCTTATTACATGCTGCAGGAGAAACACTTTGTAGATGAAGTGTATTCATGTCAATTATGGCAAGATGTGGCCGTTGAAAAAAAAAATGAAAAAAAATAATGCTCTTTGTGTGTGTGTTACTGCATCAGTACTCCACTACAAACCTCTTGTGTGTGGGCAGATTTTCTGTCTGGTTCTGAATTGTGATGTTTTTCCCTCTTCTTTTGGAGTCACCAAAAAAAATGAATATTTTGTTGATAGTTACTTTCTCTCCATGTTCGCCATCAGTTTACACTGACAGTATTGTATGTCCCCCCAGTCAAACATAAAGCCAGCCTTTCTTTAGTGTCCGACTCTATCGACAGGCTCTACCTAGGAGAGGAAATGTTCTAGTGTAATGGTCCCCGCTGGAATTTAGATTTCAAAGGAATGTGTTCTTACTCTTTACAGTCTCATTTAACCATTTCATTTGGTCAATATTATTGAAGAGTTGCTCTCCATTTTATACAGCAGGAATTTACATAGTGACGACCTGTATTGAAAACATGCATGTATATGGATGACAGTGTATTATCTATGGTGGAATAGACTATTGATAGGCATCATATTAAATAGTATCATGTCATTACATGCCTGTGTACACACTTGCATCATATTGTACACACACACACACACACACACACACACACACACACACACACACACACACACACACACACACACACACACCGCTCAAGGGTGAAAGCTTAACTTTTCACTTTGATATGAGTTCTTAGCATCTACAGCAGAAGATTCTCACAAATATTTCAACTATTTCATTTGGTGGATTTCATCATAGGTGTAGTAGAACATAATGGTTGTGTAGTAGAACATAATGGTTGTGTAGTAGAACATAATGGTTATGTAGTAGAACATAATGGGTATGTAGTAGAACATAATGGGTATGTAGTAGAACGGAATGGTTATGTAGTAGAACATAATGATTATGTAGTAGAACATAATGATTATGTAGTAGAACATAATGGTTATGTAATAGAACATAATGGTTATGTAGTAGAACATAATGGTTATGTAGTAGAACATAATGGTTATGTAGTAGAACAGAATGGTTATGTAGTAGAATGGAATGGTTATGTAGTAGAACGGAATGGTTATGTAGTAGAACATAATGATTATGTAGTAGAACATAATGGTTATGTAGTAGAACAGAATGGCTATGTAGTAGAACAGAATGGTTATGTAGTAGAACTGAATGGGTATCAAGTAGAACATAATGGTTATGTAATAGAACATAATGGTTATGTAGTAGAACAAAATGGGTATGTAGTAGAACAGAATGGGTTTGTAGTAGAACATAATGGGTATGTAGCATAACATAATGGTTGTGTAGTTGCATATAATGGTTATGTAGTAGAACATAATGGCTGTGTAGTATCATAGCATGGCTGTGTAGTAGAATAGCATGGCTGTGTAGTAGCATAGAATGGTGGCGTATAAGCACATAATGGTTGTGCAGTAGAATATAATGGTGTTGTATAGTAGAATAGCATGGTTGTGTAGCAGAACATAATGGTTGTGTAGCTGAACAGAATGGTTGTGTAGCAGAACAGAATGGTTGTGTAGCAGAACATATTTTTTTATTTTTTATTTTTACCTTTTTTTTAACCAGGTAGGCAAGTTGAGAACAAGTTCTCATTTACAATTGCGACCTGGCCAAGATAAAGCAAAGCAGTTCGACACAGAGTTACACATAGAGTAAAACAAAGTCTATATACGATGTGAGCAAATGAGGTGAGATAAGGGAGGTAAAGGCAAAAAAGACCATGGTGGCAAAGTAAATACAATATAGCAAGTAACACACTGAAATGGTAGATTTGCAGTGGAAGAATGTGCAAGGTAGAGATAGAAATAATGGGGTGCAAAGGAGGAAAATAAATAAATACAGTAGGGAAAGAGGTAGTTGTTTGGGCTAAATTATAGGTGGGCTATGTACAGGTGCAGTAATCTGTGAGCTGCTTTGACAGTTGGTGCTTAAAGATAGTGAGGGAGATAAGTGTTTCCAGTTTCAGAGATTTTTGTAGTTCGTTCCAGTCATTGGCAGCAGAGAACTGGAAGGAGAGGCGGCCAAAGAAAGAATTGGTTTTGGGGGTGACTTGAGAGATATACCTGCTGGAGTGTGTGCTACAGGTGGGAGATGCTATAGTGACCAGTGAGCTGAGATAAGGGGGGACTTTACCTAGCAGGTCTTGTAGATGACATGGAGCCAGTGGGTTTGGCGACGAGTATGAAGCGAGGGCCAGCCAACGAGAGCGTACAGGTCGCAATGGTGGGTAGTATATGGGGCTTTGGTGACAAAACAGATTGCACTGTGATAGACTGCATCCAATTTGTTGAGTAGGGTATTGGAGGCTATTTTGTAAACGACATCGCCAAAGTCGAGGATAGGTAGGATGGTCAGTTTTACAAGAGTATGTTTGGCAGCATGAGTGAAGGATGCTTTGTTGCAAAATAGGAAGCCAATTCTAGATTTAACTTTGGATTGGAGATGTTTGATGTGGGTCTGGAAGGAGAGTTTGCAGTCTAACCAGACACCTAGGTATTTGTAGTTGTCCACGTATTCTAAGTCAGAGCCATCCAGAGTAGTGATGTTGGACAGGCGGGCAGGTGCAGGCAGCGATCGGTTGAAGAGCATGCATTTAGTTTTACTTGTATTTAAGAGCAATTGGAGGCCACGGAAGGAGAGTTGTATGGCATTGAAGCTTGCCTGGAGGGTTGTTAACAGTGTCCAAAGAAGGGCCAGAAGTATACAGAATGGTGTCGTCTGCTTAGAAGTGGATCAGAGACTCACCAGCAGCAAGAGCGACATCATTGATGTATGCACAGAATAGAGTCGGTCCAAAAATTGAACCCTGTGGCACCCCCATAGAGACTGCCAGAGGTCCGGACAGCAGACCCTCCGATTTGACATACTGATCTCTATCTGAGAAGTAGTTGATGAACCAGGCGAGGCAATCATTTGAGAAACCAAGACTGCGGTTGAGATATCGTTTATGACCTTGAGCGTGGCTGAGGTGCACCCATGACCAGCTCTGAAACCAGATTGCATAGCAGAGAAGGTATGGTGTAATTCGAAATGGTCGGTAATCTGTTTGTTGACTTGGCTTTCGAAGACGTTAGAAAGGCAGGGTAGGATAGATATAGGTCTGTAGCAGTTTGGGTCAAGAGTGTCCCCCCCTTTGAAGAGGGGGATGACCGCAGTTGCTTTCCAATCTTTGGGAATCTCAGACGACACGAAAGAGAGGTTGAACAGGCTAGTAATAGGGGTGGCAACAATTTCGGCAGATCATTTTAGAAAGAAAGGGTCCAGATTGTCTAGCCCGGCTGATTTGTAGGGGTCCAGATTTTTCAGCTCTTTCAGAACATCGGCTGACTGGATTTGGGAGAAGGAGAAATGGGGAAGGCTTGGGCGAGTTGCTGTGGTGGGTGCAGTGCTGTTGACCGGGGTAGGAGTAGCCAGGTGGAAAGCATGGCCAGCCGTAGAAAAATGCTTATTGAAATTCTCAATTATGGTGGATTTATCAGTGGTGACAGTGTTTCCTAATTTCAGTGCAGTGGGCAGCTGGGAGGAGTTGTTCTTATTCTCCATGGACTTTACAGTGTCCCAGAACCTTTTTTGAGTTAGTGTGGCAGGAAGAACATTTCTGCTTGAAAAAGCTAGCCTTGGCTTTTCTAACTGCCTGTTTATAATGGTTTCTAGCTTCCCTGAACAGCTGCATATCACGGGAGCTGTTCGATGCTAATGCAGAATGCCATAGGATGTTTTTGTGTTGGTTAAGGGCAGTCAGGTCTGGGGAGAACCAAGGGCTATATCTGTTCCTGGTTCTACATTTCTTGAATGGGGCATGCTTATTTAAGATGGTTTGGAAGGCATTCAAAAAAAATACCCAGGCATCCTCTACTGACGGGATGAGAACAATATCCTTCCAGGATACCCCATCCGGGTCGATTAGAAAGGCCTGCTCACTGAAGTGTTTCAGGGAGCGTTTGACAGTGATGAGTGGAGGTCGTTTGACCGCTGACCCATTATTGATGCAGGCAATGAGGCAGTGATCGCTGAGATCTTGGTTGAAGAGGGCAAGTTGGTTAGGATGATATCTATGAGGGTGCCCGTGTTTAAGGCTTTGGGGAGGTACCTGGAAGGTTCATTGATCATTTGTGTGAGATTGAGGGCATCAAGCTTAGATTGTAGGATGGCTGGGGTGTTAAGCATGTTCCAGTTTAGGTTGCCTAGCAGCATGAGCTCTGAAGATAGATGGGGGGCAATCAGTTCACATATGGTGTCCAGAGCACAGCTGGGGGCAGAGGGTGGTCTATAGCAGGCGGCAACGGTGAAAGACTTGTTTTTAGAGAGGTGGATTTTTAAAAGTAGAAGTTCAAATTGTTTAGGTACAGACCTGGATAGTAGTACAGAACTCTGCAGGCTATCTTTGCAGTAGATTGCAACACCGCCCCCTTTGGCATTTCTATCTTGTCTGAAAATGTTGTAGTTTGGGATGAAAATTTCAGAATTTTTGGTGGTCTTCCTAAGCCAGGATTCAGACACAGCTAGAACATCCGGGTTGGCAGTGTGCTAAAGCATGGAAAAAATAATGGTTGTGTAGCAGAACAGAATGGTTCTGTAGTAGACTGGAATGTTTGTGTACTAGAATATACTGGTTGTGTACTAGAATATAATGGTTGTGTACTAGAATATAATGGTTTTGTACTAGAATATAATGGTTGTGTACTAGAATAGAATGGTTGTATAGTAGACTAGAATGTTTGTACTAGAATATAATGGTTTTGTACTAGAATAGAATGGTTGTGTACTAGAATCTAATGGTTGAGTAGTAGAATAGAATGGTTGTGTGCTAGAATAGAATGGTTGTGTACTAGCATTGAACAGATGGTTGCATTTTTCTGTGTTTATACTGTTTCAATTTGACAGTTAGATATGTCCTCTAAATTGCTGTAATGTACCTTATCCATGTTGTTTTGCAACACACACACACACACACTGGAACTTCTCCCATCCCTCAACCAATCTGCGTCTCACCTCTCCCTCCACAGCAACGCCTGTTCCAGCTAGGGTCTGGTGATTTTTGAATGGCCGTGCCCAAGCCGGGGCTTTTGTTTTGGCCATTGCTTGTTATTATTATGTATCTTGTTTGTCAATCACCCAGCAGCCATCGCCTGCCTGCCATTTCTAAATATGGCTCTCATCCATATGCATGGGCCCCTCATTACCTGGACTCGCCTGGCTCCTTGGCGGCAGAGCTGCAGGGCCTCCGCAGATGCAGCCGTGCCAGCCTTTGTTCCTGCAGGACTAACAACAACAGGTGACTGGAGCAAGCCTTCCGTATTGTTCCCAGGCTTGGCCATCATTTGCATGGTGTAAAGTGCAAATGTGGGACAGGACGATAAGTATGGCCATGCATCGGGCCCATTGGATTACCGCTTAAGCAGGAAAAGCTGTAAAAAGCCGGTTCCTCCCTCGAGCTTAATTGAAGCCTTATTTTGGCACGCAGTACCATATCCCCCTTTTCCTGCATCAAATGCTAATTCAACAATGAAATGCGAAATACATTATGCTGATCAAGGAGGCTTGGAGGAAAACAAAACACAAAGGGACTGGATGGAAGGTTGAAGTGGTTGGGAGGCTGGGCTGCTTCAACAGGGATGATGGAGAAGGTTAAAGTGGTGGGGAGGCTGGGCTGCTTCAACAGGGATGATGGAGAAGGTTAAAGTGGTGGGGAGGCTGGGCTGCTTCAACAGGGATGATGGAGAAGGTTAAAGTGGTTGGGAGGCTGGGCTGCTTCAACAGGGATGATGGAGAAGGTTAAAGTGGTGGGGAGGCTGGGCTGCTTCAACAGGGATGATGGAGAATGTTAAAGTGGTGGTGAGGCTGGGCTGCTTCAACAGGGATACAATGTCCCCATGTACAACATTGGGTCCCAGGGCTGTGACCAGGTCTATAACCAGGGCTGTGACTAGGGTTATAACCAGGGCTGTGACCAGGGCTGTGACTAGGGTTGTAACCAGGGCTGTAACCAGGGCTGTGACCAGGGCTGTGACCAGGACTGTATCCAGGGATGTGAAAAGGACTGTAACCAGGGATGTGACCAGGACTGTAACCAGGGATGTGACCAGGACAGTAACCAGGTCTGTGACCAGGACTAGAACCAAGGCTGTGACCAGGACTAGAACCAGGGCTGTGACCAGGGCTCAGGTACAGTGCTTTGTGTCCCTTTGTGTTCTAGTTGAAATGTTGCTCTGGAAAACACTGGCACTTGGGCAAGGGTACACACTCACCACAGACACACACACACACACATTGGTGCATACACCGTTGTGGGTCAGTGCTGCATTGTATAATGGACAGCTACATTAGCTAGAGTGTATGCAGTAGACCCATTCAGACACACATAAAGCTATATGAATCAGAACTTAGTGTTTTCTTCTTGGAGCTAAACTTTCTTTATCTCAGTGACAGATGGCAAATGAATCTGGGAGAAACATATTCAGATGGCACATTATTCTCCAGACAAACTCATATAATTTCAGTCCGGAATAATTGCTTTCTTCAATTGAGTTTATTTGATTAAGTAATGGTCATATCAACCTTCAATACTGTGTTAAGATCTATCAAAGTGAAATAATTGTATTGCCACAGTGACACAGGTAACATGTGTTTCATTTCAATCCTCTCTGGAGAAGTGGAGATGTCACCTATGTGAAAGCCTCACCTTCTTGTGAGCTTCAGACATAGATTATGTACACTTTAACAAGGTTCTACTGTCCGTCACCTTTTAAATAACTAACTAGGACAGATTGGTCGCTTTGAGGGAGCCAGATCCATGGGCATGACCTGTGGGCCTAACAGCATGGGGGGGGGGTGATCTGAGGGCATGAGCTGTGGGGGAGACAGGATTGAGAGGTGGGGGCATAACCTGTGGAGGAGATGGGGGCATGACCTGTGGGGCTAACAGCGAGGGGGACGTGACCTGTGTGGCTAACAGTGAGGAGAGACATGGGGGTATGACCTTTGGGGCTAACAGCTAGGGGGTATGTGACCTGTGGGGCTAACAGCAAGGGGGGACATGGGGGTATGGCCTGTGGGGCTAACAGCTAGGGGGGGGGCATGGGGGTATGACCTGTGGGGCTAACAGCAAGGGGGGACATAAGGGTATGACCTGTGGGGCTAACATCTAGGGGTGACATGGGGGTATGACCTTTGGGGCTAACAGCGAGGGGGGACATGACCTGTGGGGCTAACACCATGGGGGGAATGACTCGTGGGGGAGAGGGGCGGCATGACCTATGGGGGAGACTGGGGGAAAAATGGAGGCATAACCTGTGAGGGAGACAGGAGGAAATGGGGACATGGCCTGTGGGGGAGACGAGGGGAGTTGGGGGCATGACCTGAGGGGGAGATGTGGGCATGACTGGTGGGGCTAACAGTGAGGGGGGACATGGGCGTATGACCTGTGGGGATAACAGTGATGGGGGTATGATCTGTGGGGCTAACAGCGATGGGGGAGATGGGGGAATGACTGGTGGGGCTAACAGCGATGGGGGAGATGGGCGTATGACCTGTGGGGATAACAGTGATGGGGGCATGATCTGTGGGGCTAACAACGATGGGGGCATGATCTGTGAGGCTAACAGTTATGGGGGAGATGGGCTCAGACTAAGGATTCAGGAGTTACAGACAACACACAATTAAGATACATACTGTACGTACACATGCAGATATATCCATGCACGTACAGTGGGGCAACAAAGTATTCAGTCAGCCACCAATTGTGCAAGTTTGCCCACTTAAAAAGATGAGAGAGGCCTGTAATTTTCATCATAGGTACACTTCAACTATGACAGACAAAATGAGAAAAAAAATCCAGAAAATCACATTGTAGGATTTTTAATGAATGTATTTGCAAATTATGGTGGAAAATAAGTATTTGGTTACCGACAAACAAGCAATTTTTCTGGCTCTCACAGACCTGTAACTTCTTCTATAAGAGGCTCCTCTGTCCTCCACTCGTTACCTGTATTAATGACACCTGTTTGAACTTGTTATCAGTATAAAAGACACCTGTCCACAACCTCAAACAGTCACACTCCCAACTCCACTATGGCCAAGACCAAAGAGCTGTCAAAGGACACCAGAAACAAGATTGTAGACCTGCACCAGGCTGGGAAGACTGAATCTGCGATAGATAAGCAGCTTGGTTTGAAGAAATCAACTGTGAGAGCAATTATTAGGAAATGGAAGACATACAAGACCACTGATAATCTCCCTCGATCTGGGGCTCCACGCAAGATCTCACCCTGTGGGGTCAAAATGATCACAAGAACGGTGTGCTAAAATCCCAGAACCACATGGGGGGACCTAGTGAATGACCTGCAGAGAGCTGGGACCAAAGTAACAAAGCCTACCATCAGTAACACACTACGCCGCCAGGGACTCAAATCCTGCAGTGCCAGACGTGTCCCCCTGCTTAAGCCAGTACATGTCCAAGCCCGTCTGAAGTTTGCTAGAGAGCATTTGGATGATCCAGAAGAAGATTGGGAGAATGTCATATGGTCAGATGAAAACAAGGTAACAAAGCCTACCATCAGTAACACACTACACCGCCAGGGAATCAAATCCTGCAGTGCCAAACGTGTCCCCCTGCTTAAGCCAGTACATGTCCAAGCCCGTCTGAAGTTTGCTAGAGAGCATTTGGAGGATCCAGGAGAAGATTGGGAGAATGTCATATGGTCAGATGAAACCAAAATATAACTTTTTGGTAATAACTCAACTTGTCATGTTTGGAGGACAAAGAATGCTGAGTTGCATCCCAAGAACACCATACCTACTGTGAAGCATGGGGGTGGAAACATCATGCTTTGGGGCTGTTTTTCTGCAAAGGGACCAGGATGACTGATCTGTGTAAAGGAAAGAATGAATGGGGCCATGTATCTTGCGATTTTGAGTGAAAACCTCCTTCCATCAGCAAGGGCATTGAAGATGAAACGTGTCTGGGTCTTTCAGCATGACAATGATCCCAAACACACTGCCCGGGCAACAAAGGAGTGGCTTCGTAAGAAGCATTTCAAGGTCCTGGAGTGGCCTAGCCAGTCTCCAGATCTCAACCACATAGAACATCTTTGGAGGGAGTTGAAAGTTCGTATTGCCCAGCAACAGCCCCAAAGCATCACTGCTCTAGAGGAGATCTGCATGGAGGAATGGGCCAAAATACCAGCAACAGTGTGTGAAAACCTTGTGAAGACTTACAGAAAACATTTGACCTCTGTTGCCAACAGAGGGTATATAACAAAGTATTGAGATAAACTTTTATTATTGACCAAATACTTATTTTCCACACATAAATTCATGCCCCACTGTACATGCATGCAAGTACACACACACACACACACACACACACACACACACACACACACACACACACACACACACACACACACACACACACACACACACACACACACACACACACACACAAACACACACACACAGTATCCTAAAGAGTTGTACAGTATATCCACTTGCTCAGAGAGTTGCTGTACAGTGTAGCGGTAATGTCAATGAGATCACTCGATTCCTCTTCACAAACTCCGTGGTTAACGTAACTGTTCAGGTGTGCCCACACTTCAGAATCCTCCACATTTATTTTGAAAAGGCAAACGTAATGTCACGCCAATGACTTTGGAATCTGTCACCCTTGTTCTCCGAATAGCAACCCTCAGTGAGATTCTGAGGTGTTTGTTGGCTTTGGAGTAAGGATCCTGGATTTGGTCTGAGTGATCTACTTTAGATTAGCCGGATACCACCAGTTCAGTCTACAAAACCTGTCAATATTTCTGCTTGTAAAGTAAAGAATAACACAGAAATAATGTTAAAAGTATGTATGCCTTCTGTTGGTGCTGATGTTAGTTTTGGATTGACAATTTGCAGACTGGCAAAATATGCTCTGCAAATACTGTAGCTGATTGTTGAAATATATGTTTAAGGAATATCTGAATCCATGACCATGGGATTTCTACCTGTTTTAGCTGATGTACTTTGCAAGTGTTGATAGCGGAGAAAGTGCACCTTTATTTACATTTGAGGGGTTTTATTGTTTAGTCAGCAGACAGACAGATGAAATGGAATGAGAACATATTTGTACACACTGGCTTAATTCCTCAATAATGAGATAGTCTACTGTCATTCAACTGGTCTGTTAGGATGTGACGTGGAAGGCATCTGAAGTGACTCCATTTGTAATAGGCATACTACATTTGTCATGACGTGCCTCCTGGTAAAAAAAATAAATCATAATTGGTCATAATGTTGTTTGTCAATTACTGGTATATTCAATCATACCAAACAAAAATGCCTTGTTTACATGTTTTTTCAGCACCTCATTTGCATACTGGATATACACGACACATTGGAAGATTCATCTCATTCCATTATTCTTCCATAATCTGTTTTGAAAGTTACCTGCAATTAGCTCCCTTAAAACTACATCAAACCATCACTTTTCCCACCTTTAAATCATTGGACCTCTGAAACTCATAAAATATATAATTGGAAAAGCTCATGATTCAAATGAAAACGGATGTGGATACCTCTTCAGAATGGCTCTTGTTTGACTGCTCTTCAGTATCAAAATCTAACAGAGGCCTTTCAGCCGTTCAATGCGACTCTGTGGTACCGCAGTGGTAAGACGTCAGTCTGCCACATGCTCTCTGACGCTTCGCCAAAATCTGTCGGGAAAACAAATATTAAAATGTGAAAATTGCATCTGTCAAACAGATCGAAAAACATCATCTTGCGGTCTTTGAATTGGAGGGAAAAAATCTCAAATGTTTTGGTTGTCAGTCTCCAGCCAGATCGGTAGAGGAAAACAGGGAGTTCTTACCCACTGTATACATCTGTTGAGATTCCCCCTGAATCCTTTGATTCTAAAAACTGCATTGCTTGGAGAACATTTTGTATCGACTGTGCTGTTCCTGTGACTATCATTTGAGATTTGTTGATCTTCTCTTCAACTTCACTGTTGGGAATGTTCGCTGCCTGAAGAGAGAATCACAGGAGCCTGCAACATGAAAAGTTTAGTATTATAGAAAGGGAACAGTGGAGGCCATAGAAAGGGAACAGTGGAGGCCATAGAAAGGGAACAGTGGAGGCCATAGAAAGGGAACAGTGGAGGCCATAGAAAGGGAACAGTGGAGGCCATAGAAAGGGAACAGTGGAGGCCATAGAAAGGGAACAGTGGAGGCCATAGAAAGGGAACAGTGGAGGCCATAGAAAGGGAACAGTGGAGGCCATAGAAAGGGACCAGTGGAGGCCATAGAAAGGGACCAGTGGATGCCATAGAAAGGGACCAGTGGAGGCCATAGAAAGGGACCAGTGGAGGCCATAGAAAGGGACCAGTGGAGGCCATAGAAAGGGACCAGTGGAGGCCATAGAAAGGGACCAGTGGAGGCCATAGAAAGGGACCAGTGGAGGCCATAGAAAGGGACCAGTGGAGGCCATAGAAAGAGACCAGTGGATAAATTGACCTGTATACCCAGTGTGTCTACTTATTCTTCCAATCAGAAAAGTGAGTACTATTGACATGCCAAACGGTGTGTCATCGTCCACCTGTATGCTTTGTACGCTCTAAAGAAGCACATGATAGATGACAAAGAGAAACAAGACATGCCATCATATTCAATCTTTATTCCGCAATATCACTTCTATATGTTTTTTAATTGGAGTATCAATGCTGGGAGACGGTTTCTCCACAGGTGTTCCTGTCCTATACAATACTATTCAATACAGTATTGGCTTCCTACTCAAGAAAGACCATTAGTTTCCATGCTCATTCAAATCAAAGTTTATTTGTCACGTGCGCCGAACACAATGCTTACTTACAGGCTCTAACCAATAGTGCAAAAAAGGTATTAGGTGAACAATAGGTAAGTAAATAAATAAAACAACAGTAAAAAGACAGGCTATATACAGTAGAGGAGGTTACATACAGACACAGGTTAGTCAGGCTGATTGAGGTAGTATGTACATGTAGATATGGTTAAAGTGACTATGCATATGTGATGAACAGAGAGTAGCTTTAGTGTACAAGATGGGGTGGCGGGTGGCGGGACACAATGCAGATAGCCCGGTTAGCCAATGTGCATTGGGCATTGAGCAGTACAGAAAGTTGCACACTATTTGTTGCTCTGTATTGATGTCATTAGTGATTTCATCAGTTTCCAGGAGCCCAAATGAGCGTTCGGTGACTGTAACAGCCCTCCAAAGATGCCGAGTGTGTCTGTATGTGTGTCTGTCTGGAGGCCTGCCGGGAAGGGTCTGGCAAAGCCTCATCTAGCACCGGTTTTGACAGAACTACACATATGGCGACGCCTTTGTGTCAATTACCGTCTATGGGGGCTGCTGATAATTAACTAGATGACAGACAAATGAAATAACAATTACACTGAGAAATTCCATCTCCAATTCAAACTCTTTACCTCAACCTAGCAGCTTCAGTCGGTGAAGAAAGTCTTGGAGACAACATCGGAAACGGTCGCAGACAAGGCCACAACACACTTTAATTTTCTGTCTCTTCTTAACGAGCTGCGGCAGAGGAAAACAACAGCAATAATCAGATTCTGGGAGCATTAGTGATGATGACTGCTGAGGCTGAATGGTTTCGCTGCTGTGTTATTGCATTTCATTCTGAATCAACGATACGTCGTTGAGGAGGACTTTCTTCTTCAACCCAGGGTAAAGTTCCTCAGACTTGGAAGAGAGGAGAAGAGGAAATAGAAATTCATAATCCCCCTTCACGTGGCGGTGGATCTTTGCTGCTCCGTTGTGGTCCTGTTTCTGCGAGGCCCTTAAAGCTCTCCAAACCAGTTTGTTTATATACCATGGGAAGACAATAAAGTCGAGTGGCAGTTTGAATTTCCAGATTTAATTTATTTCCTCTACACACGTCGCGTAATGTTTCCGTAATCTTCTTTTGAATTGGGTTGAAACATTTTGGAGGATTCTTGAATAGGTTATTTTCTGGTTTGCACTTTCAAAATAACTGGGTTAATATCCAAAAGTGTTTTGCACAATAAGATGTGGGTCATAAACTGTGACCAAGCTTGTGTTTGCATTTGCTTTCTTTTTCGCTGCAAGGTGGTTGACATCGGTTATCCAAATAATTGTTTTAATAATTATCTTCTATCAAATATGCCATTTTCCTGAAAGACAATCATTTACTTCTATAATGTCTAATAAGCAGTAAGGAAGCAGTGATCAGCAGCTGCACTACAGAGATGAGCACATTGGAGTGACTGTTCAATAATCAATAAGGGTTTCTGCCTGAAAGGTCAAGAGCAAATAATTAGCTGTCTCTATTTTTGTCTGGAAAGTACCAAATGGCACTCTATTCCGTATATTGTGCACTACTTTTAACCAGGGCTCATAGGGCAATTTGGGACGCATCCTAGGTGTTTATAATGCACGCCAACCCCGGAACAATTAAAGAAAACACATATTGTTAGTGAGATCTTTGGAATAACACTGACACCATTGGAAGCCCCATCATTAGTACACATCACCATACACTTTGGGGGGGGGGGGGGTGTCATGTCATCCCATCCCATTCTATGTGCTGTTTCCCAATTGATGTACACTATGATCAACAGCCTTCATTATTGAATTATAATGAGGCTACATAACTGGGCCACACTTATTTTCTGTAATTGGGAGAACATTCAGTGGCTAATATAGAAGCAACACACGTTTTAATATAACTGTTGCAGACCACACTAGAACTGACAAACCCCACACTATTTATTTCCAACTTGGTTGGTTTCTAGACTTTTGAATCCATGAGGGAAGGGGAGAGATGTCATCATTAGTGGACAGTAGAGCCTGGCCAGTGACGGCTCATGGCTGTTCCGTTCCAGGGCAGTGGTCAGTGTGTGTGTGTCCTGGCCTGGTCATGTGACAGAGTGCCAGCCTGCTGTCTAAATTAGGGGAGCTAATGAGGGCACATCTAATCCCACTCTTTCTCCTCCTCTTTTTGTTCCTCCTCTTCCTCATATTTCTCATCCTCCTCTTTCTCCTCTTTCTCTTCATCTTTCTCCTCTTTCTCTTCATCTTTCTCTTCTTTCTCTTCCATCTTTCCGAGAAGTTGAAAAAAGGTAGCTATGCTTCATTGAATTTATTCAACTGACCTTTCCATGCACAATTAACATTTAATGGGAAATTAAGATTTTCTCCTCTTCCTCCTGCTCATCTTCCTCACAGTTTGGACCTGTATGATAATTGTAAAGCTCGACTTTGGCTTTCTGAAAGTCAAATTCTATTTAAAAACTGAAGTTACTAGGTTAATCTTATTTATAAATGGTAAATTGCCATGTTTTCCAAGGCAGATGATGCAAACCGACAAAGTCGGAATGAAAGTCTCCATTAATCGGCAGTGTTATTACGTGTTTGAACTGTGGTTCGCTGGAGCTCTTACTGAAGTTGTTCCCGTTGAGGTAAATAAATGGATACAGCAGCAAGAGCACTAGATTACCTGACCTTTTCCTACTCATCCTCCTACCTGCCGCTTCTCCTCTTTGTATTCCCATAGAAACAGTTAGTGTGCTAATTCCAAGATAAATGTAGATATGCAATATTTGTCTGAACCATGTCTGTTCCCTGCGGTGACGCTTATCTTGAAAGTACTGAATGTATGCAAAAATATCTCATAACCATCCACGCTCTGATGTACTGTACTGGTGTTTGTATGGAACCTTCCGATAATGATTCTAGCTTGGTGCTGTGTGGATGTTCCCAGTGCTGGGTCTTGATTCTAGCTTGGTTCTGTAGAGTCTTTTGTCTCCAAGCTGCCTGAGTGTTCTCTCAGGTGCATTTTGGTGTCCCTGCGGAGGCGAGCAGGGGGCAAACTGTACTGACAGGAACTGTGTGTGTTTATGCTTTTTGTGTCCGTAGGTGTCCATGAATCTGTGTCCTTTAAAATGTTTAAATCTTTCTGGACTGTAATGTGATTTTTGGATTCAAATAAAGCATTTAAATGTGTGTGTGTGTGTGTGTTTACAGAACCTGATAAAGAACCTACCAGAGCAGAAGGAGCTGAGCGCTCTGGCAGAACTGAAGAATGAGTACGAGGACCTATGTGAGCCTGAACAGTTTGGCATTGTGGTGAGTAGGTCTTACAAAATACATTTACATTTAAGTCATTTGGCAGACGCTCTTATCCAGAGCGACTTAAAAATATACCCTGTTTTACACACACTTACCGACATACGTACAGAGGAAAGGTTTTTCAATTGGTTATTGATAAGGATAGACCCCTCTCTCACTCCCCCTCTCTATCTCTCTCACCCCCTCTCTCCCCACTCTCACTCTCACCCCCTCTTTCCTTCCCTCATATTCCAGTGCACCACACACTACCTACTCTCATAACCACTCCCCTTTCCTCTCTTTCAATTATGTTCCCTTTCGTTTTGTCACACAGCAGACCCCCGCCCTTTCTTTTCTTGCTACTTCACACACCATTATATGTCTACCTCTTCATTAATTAAGGAGGTCAGTGTAGGGCCAAGACAGTAGGGAGGGGACTAGGAAATGAAGAATAGGACCATTGAGAGAGCAATTGGGGAATAGAAAAAGACGGCCTTGAGGCTTTATGCATTATCAGACCTATTCAATATCTTAAAGATCAAGAACGTTTCATAACTAGTCTGATGTGGTAGCCTACTCTTTGATTGACAGAAGCCATGATTTTGATAAATAATAAAGTGTGAAACTTGATTTCAATATAGTAGCTTAATTATGTGTCCTTGTGTTGTGAAAGTCACAGTGTCATTCCTGGCCGAAACAAATTCCATATTCTGGCATAAACCGTCAATATTGCCGAGTGATAGAATCATAGCCTTGGGCTTTGGATTCTCTGTAATAAAGTTAGTGCACTCTACTTCATAGTGAAGTCAGAACAGCTCAATGTTACACTCCAAGCCACTATAAGTGATTTAGTATGGTTGCCTCAAGCGCTAGCTGTAGTTGATGCTGAGGTTATACTTTGGCCTACAGTTGTATTTTTACGCTTTCTACAGAGTCATGTAGAAGTGAGTCTAAAGTGACTTTATTGTGTTATCTTACAATTACTTTTTTATACCACATTGATTTATCCAGAGCACATTATCATAGTACATTCCAGAAAACTTTATACATGTATATTTAGCTATATCTTTACATTTTCTTGTCAGTTTTACTCCTCCAGTTCGTTGTCTGAAAGATATTATTTTCAGTTAACCTAATGGGTTAAAAATAATATGATAACGTTAAATTGGGGAAGACCTGCAAATCAGTTTGTACCCATTCAGTAAAACTGGGTGGTGTCTATGTACCTGTGGCTCTTTGAGGATGTAATGAAGCAAGTTCCCCCATGATATCTATCGTAGAGCAATCACGGAAATATCGTGGAAATCCTGCTGGTGAAGCTACCTCATCAGGACCACCATGACACACAGAGGCTTCTAAGGGAAATAAGTCACTTTCACCCGTCACTGCCGCTAGAGCCGCCGCTCCCGCTAGAGCTGCCGCTCCCTCTAGAGCCGCCACTCCCGCTAGAGCCGCCGCTCCCGCTAGAGCCGCCGCTCCCGCTAGAGCCGCCGCTCCCGCTAGAGCCGCCGCTCCCGCTAGAGCCGCCGCTCCCTCTAGAGCCGCCGCTCCCGCTAGAGCCGCCGCTCCCGTTAGAGCCGCCGCTCCCGCTAGAGCCGCCGCTCCCTCTAGAGCCGCCGCTCCCTCTAGAGCCGCCGCTCCCTCTAGAGCCGCCGCTTCCTGCTAGAGCCGCCGCTCCCGCTAGAGCCGCCGCTCTATATATACTCACAATATGGGGCGGCAGGGTAGCCTAGAGGTTAGAGGGTTGGACTAGTAACCGGAAGGTTACCCCCGAGCTGGCAAGGTACGAATCTGTTGTTCTGCCCCTGAACAGGCAGTTAACCCACTGTTCCTAGGCCGTCATTGAAAATAAGAATTTGTTCTTAACTGACTTGCCTAGTTAAATAAACGTAAATAAATAAAAAAATAAACTCCCTCTAGAGCCGATTTCATCATACACAGAGAAATCAAATCAAGGGTAAGAGGACAATGACTTTGGTTTGACAACTTCCTCATCAACAAGAATACATTTGAGCTGTAATGAAACATTAGGACCAGGGAAAAACTGCCTCGCAGCGTCGAATTATACGGCATGTTGGTGGAAGTTGTCGCACCGGCACATCTCTCAACTGCTGACTATACAGACATTTGCATTAGAGCTCTTGCAATGCCACATTGGCCACACATTAAACAACATATAACTTATACATACTTAATTAGGACTTCATAGAGCCTTCATAAACCCTATGTAGGCTCGCTAAACTTTTCAAAACCAAATATTGCCATGTTTGTCCTAGATGAGCTCTGTGAAGCTGCTGCGCTCACGCCTCAACGGAATCCTTTTCAAGCTGACCTTCGAGGAGCAGGTGAACAACATCCGTCCGGACATCATGAATGTGACGTTCGCCTGCGAGGAGGTGAAGAAGAGTGACAGCTTCAGCAAGCTGCTGGAGATGGTGTTGCTGGTTGGCAACTACATGAACGCTGGCTCCCGGAATGCCCAGACATTTGGCTTCAACATCAGATTCCTCTGCAAGGTAGGTACTGCAAGGACTGTATGAGTTCATCCTCGACCTTTTCAGACATTCATCTTTTTTCTCTCTCTCTGACTGTATCGCTCTCTGACTGTCTCTCATTCTCTCTGACTCTCTCCCTTTCTCTCTGACTCTCTCCCTTTCTCTCTCTCTCTGACTGTCTCTCATTCTCTCTGACTCTCTCCCTTTCTCTCTCTCTGATTGTCTCTCTCTTTCCCTCTCACTATTTCTCTGTCTCTCTTGCCCGCTCCCTCTTTCTCTCTCTGACTGTCTCACTCTCTTTGACTCTCTCTCGCTCTCTTGACTGTCTCTCTCTCTCTCTCTCTCTCTCTGACTGTCTCTCACTCTCTCTCCCTGACTGTCTCTCTCTCCCTGACTGTCTCTCTCTCTCTGACTATGTCTCTCTCTCTCTGACTATGTCTCTCACTCTCTCTGACCATGTCTCTCACTCTCTTTGACAGTCTCTTGTTCTCTGACTCTCTCTCTCTTTCTCACTCTGACTGTCTATCTCTTTCTCTTTCTCGCTCTCCCTCTCTTTCTCTCAATTCAATTTCAAATCATTTTCAATTTAAGGGCTTTATTGGCATGGGAAACAAATTGTTATATTGCCAAAGCAAGTGAAATAGATAAACAAAATGTAAATAAATTAAAAACTATATACATTAAACATTACACTCACAATAGTTCCAAAATAATAAATACATTTCAAATGTCATATTGTGTCTATATACAGATAATAATGATGTAATGATGTGCAAATAGTTAAAGTACAAAAGGGAAAATAAATAAAACAAATATATACAGGATGTATTGACAATGGTGTTTGTTCTTCACTTGTTGCCCTTTTATTGTGGCAACATGTCACAGAGTTTTGATGCTGTGGTATTTCACCCAATAGATATGGGAGTTGATCAAAATTGGATTTGTTTTCAAATTCTTTGTGTGTCTGTGTAATCTGAGGGAAATATGTGTCTCTGATATGGTGCTGCATTTGGCAGGAGGTTAGGAAGTGCAGCTCAGTTTCCACCTCATTTTGTGGGCAGTGTGCACATAGCCTGTCTTCTCTTGAGAGCCAGGTCTGCCTTTGGCTGCCTTTCTCAATACCAAGGCTATGCTCACTGAGCCTGTACATAGACAGCAGAGCCCCAAGACCAGCTTGCTTAGGGGGCTCTTCTCCAGGTTAATTTCTCTGTTTGTGATGGCTTTGTTTTAGAAGGTTTGGGAATCACTTCCTTTTAGGTGGTTGTAGAATTTAATGACTCTTTTCTGAATTGTGATAATTAGAAGGTATTGGCCTAATTATGCTCTGCATGCATGCATTTGGTGTTTTATATTTTTGCAGAATTCTGCATGTGGAGTCTCAATTTTGTGTTTTCCCTATTTTGTGAATTATTGGTTGGTGAGAAAACCCCAGACCTCACAACCATAAAGGGCAATGGGTTCAAATCCTAATTGGTATGTCAAATTTTATGTTCCTTTTGATGGCATAGAAGACACTTGTTGCCTTGTCTCTCAGATCGTTCATAGCTTTGTGGAAGTTCCCTTTTGTGCTCATGTTTGGGCCGAGGTACACTACCGTTCAAATGTTTGGGGTCACTTAGATGTCCTTGTTTTTGAAAGGAAATCACATTATTTTCCATTAAAATAACATCAAATTGATCAGAAATACAGTGTAGACATTGCTAATGTTGTAAATAACTAGCACAGCTGTTAGCACAGCTGAAAACTGTTGTACTGATTTAAAGAAGCAATAAAACTGCCTAGAAGGCCATCCTCCCGGAGTCACCTCTTCACTGTTGATGTTGAGACTGGTGTTTTGCGGGTACTATTTATTGAAGCTGCCAGTTGAGGACTTGTGAGACGTCTGTTTCTCAAACTAGACACTCTAATGTACTTGTCCTCTTGCTCATTTGTGCACCGAGGCCTCCCACTCGTCTTTCTATTCTGGTTAGAGCCAGTTTGCACTGTTCTGTGGCCATTTTGAGCCAGTAATCGAACTCACAAATGCTGATGCTCCAGATACTCAACTTGTCTAAAGACGGACAGTTTTATTGCCTTTTTAGTCAGAACAACAGATCAATTTGATGTTATTTTAATGGACAAAAATGGTGCTTTTCTTTCAAAAACAAGGACATTTCTAAGTGACCCCAAGCTTTTGAACAGTAGTGCATGTATAGTTTTTTGTGTGCTCTATGGCAACAGTGTCTAGATGGAATTTGTATTTGTGGTCCTAGCAACTGGACATTTTTTATAACACCATTATTTTTGTCTTATTGAGATTTACTGTCAGGGCCCAAGGTCTGGCAGAATCTGTGCAGAAGATCTAGGTGCTGCTGTAAGCCCTCCTTGCTTGGGGACGGAAGCACCAGATCATCAGTAGACATTTGACTTCCGATTCTAGTAGGGTGAGGCCGTGTACTAACCCCTTTGCTCTGTGGAAAGAAATGTATGTTGTTTTATTTTGCCAATGTTAATCGCACACCTGTTTTTGGATTGTAATTTAGTCATATGTTTTTCACCCAACACTGCTTTCCATCAATTTGTATAGCAGGCCATCATGCCAAATTGAGTCAAAATATTTTTGGGGAAATCAACAAAGCATGAGAAGACTTTGCCTTTGTTTTGGTTTGTTTGTTTGTTTGTCAATTAGTGTGTGCACGGTGAATATGTGCTCTGTGGTATGGTAATTTGGTAAAAAGCCAATTTGACATTTGCTCAGTACATTGTTTTCACTGAGGAAATGTACGAGTCTGCTGTTAATGATAATGCAGAGTATTTTCCCAAGGTTGCTGTTGCTTCATATCCCACGATAGTTATTGGGGTCAAATTTGTCTCCACTGTTGTGGATTGGGGTGATCAGTCCTTTGTTCCAAATATTGGGGAAAATGCCAGAGCTGAGGATTATGTTGATGACTTTAAGTATAGCCAATTGGAATTTGTGGTCTGTGTATTTTATCATTTCATTGAGGATACCATCAACCACAGGCCTTTTTGGGTTGGAGGGTTTGTATTTTGTCATGTTGCTCATTCAATGCAATTGGAGAATCCAGTGTCTTCTGGTAGTCTTTAATAGTTGATTCTAAGAATTTTTTTCAATCATGTATATGTTTTTGCTGTTTGTTCTTTGTTATAGAGCCAAAACAATTGGAGAAGTGATTTATCCACACATCTCCGTTTTGGATAGATAACTCTTTGTTGTTGTTTTCCAATTTTCCCAGAAGTGGTTAGATTCTATGGATTCTTCAATTACATTGAGCTGATTTCTGACGTGCTGTTCCTTCGTTTTCCATCGTGTATTTCTGTATTGTTTTAGTGATTCACCATAGTGAAGGCTCAGGTTTCCTGGGTCTCTATGTTTTTGATTGGATAGGTTTCTCAATTTCTTTCTCAGGTTTTTGCATTCTTTGTCAAACCATTTGTCATTGTTGTTCATTTTCTTAGGTTGTCTGCTTGGCATTTTTAGATTTGATAGGGAAGCTCAGATGTGTATTATACTGTTTAGGTTTTCTACTGCTAATTTTACACCTTCACTTTTACAGTGAAACATTTTTGTCCAAGAAATTGTCTAGAAGGGATTTATTTTGTTGTTGACTGTTTGTTTTTTGGTAGATTTCCACACTACTTCCCTTCCATCAATAGTATTTCTTAATATTATTAATATCCTTTGACTTTGATAACTCATGATTGAGCATATCTTTGTTCAGGTTGAGTAGGATTTTGATGTGATCTGATAGGGGTGTCAGTGGACTGACTGTGAACGCTCTAAGATACATTGGGTTGAGGCCAGTGATAAAGTAGTCTACAGTACTACTGCTAAGAGATGAGCTATAGGTGTACCTACCAAAGGAGTCCACTCAAAGCCTACAATTGACTCTGTACATACCCCGCATCCGACAGAGCACTCCACCTCCAAATCAATCCGGCTCCAGAGTACAGGCCTCAGTGTAACACTCATTCCTTCGATGATAAACGCGAATCCGACCATCACCCTGATCAGGCAAAACCACGACTCGTCAGTGAAGAGCACTTTTGGCCAGTCCTGTCTGGTACAGCGACGTTGGGTTTGTGCCCATAGGCAACTTTGTTACCTGTGATGTCTGGTGAGTACCTACCCCCCTTACAACATGCCTACAAGCCCCCAGTCCAGCCTCTCTCAGCCTATTGCACACCGTCTGAACACTGATGTAGGGATTGTGCATTCCTGGTGTAACTTGGGCAGTTGTTGTTGCCATCCTGTACCTGTCCCGCAGGTGTGATGTTTGGCTGTACCGATCCTGTGCAGTTGTTGTTACATGTGGTCTGCCACTGCGAGGACAATCAGCTGTCCGTCCTGTTTCCCTGTAGCAATGTCTTAGGTGTCTCACAGTACAGATATTGCCATTTATTGCCCTGGCCACATCTGCAGTCCTCATGCCTCCTTGCAGCATGCCTAAGGCATCTTTATGCAGATGAGCAGGGACCCTGGGCATCTCTCTTTTGGTGTTTTTCAGAGTCAATAGAAAGGCCTCTTTAGTGTCCTAAGTTTTCAGAACTGTGACCTTAATTGCCTACCGTCTGAAAGCTGTTAGTGTCTTAACGACCGTTCCACAGGTGTAGGTTAATTAATTGTTTATGGTTCATTGAACAATCATGGGAAACAGTGTTTAAACCCTTTGCAATGAAGATCTGTGAAGTTATCTTTGAAAGACCGGTCCTGAAAAAGGGACATTTCTTTTTTTGCTGAGTTTAAGTACCACACATGAGTACATTTTTCTCTGTTGAGATCATTTCCTTATTAATTTCTAGCCAGATGTAAAATGTTCCTGTGTTGACTAATTTAATAGTGGTTTAGGTCTGCTCTATAACAAATTAGCATACCCCCTGAGTCTCTTCCCTATTTCACACCTGGTATTTTGGTGGATGGGACTACTTGTAGGATGACAATGTCTGTATTTCCAATTTAATTGATGAAGTCTGGGGTCCTGCTCTTTAGGCAGACCTTGTATATTCAAGGATGAGTAAAAACGTTGTGTTCCATAGTGTTGTTTTTTTGTGTGATTTGGGCCCGGACCACTCTCTCTCTCTCTCTCTTGCTTTCTCTGTCTTTCTCTCTGTCTCTGTCTCGCACATTGATGATAGAGTAGAGTGCATGCCAACATCAGACACTTGCGTTGTGTTTTGTGGTGTGTCCTAGCAATACAGAAGTTTCCCAAATTGCCCTTAGGTAGAGAAACACACTCACACAGAAAATAATTCAGAAGTGATGTCCTCCATCCATTCTCAGATGTGCTACTTAGTCAATGTTTGTTTTAATTAAAGACATCCAGTATAGCATTGCAACAGTTGTGAAAGACTCAAACTTCTGGCATGTACATTTGTTTTGTACTGCACACACAGGTCAATCATAAGACCAAGTTAAACTTAATGAATTATAAACTATGGATTTATGAAATAAGTGATTATTGGTACATTTTATTAAACATTCATTTTATTTGAAATGGTTGACATCCATAATAATAAAACTAGTTTTATAACCATTTTAATCAGCTGGTCACATGCTTCTGATCAAACATGTATTTTAACAACACTTTGGCTTTTTGTGGAGGCTAGTAATCATAGCCTGTACTAATAATACATCTAGAGGGCCCATAAAGAGTAGTACAATGCAGTACATGTGACTGTTAGCATTGAAAACCCAGCATGTGTCTCAAATGACACACTAATTCCTACATAGTGCACTACATTTGATCAACACCTTATGGGCCCTGGTCAAAACTAGTGCACTATATAGGAAATACAGTGCCATTCGGGATGCACCCCAGCCTCACGTTGGTCTTCCTGCAGGTTGGGTCCGAATCAGAGTGAAGTGTCTGGTGTGATGAGACCGGCCCTAACCCCATGAGGCTGATTGGCCCATTATTGATGGACAGGGAAGAAAATGTCCACATTCTCAACTCGGGTCAATCAACTAAATGGCCCCTGAGTGGTGGGTCCCAGCTACCTAATGGGCTCATCAAGGAGGTTGTGCAGGGGAAAGGCGAGAGCTGACCCTGTCACCTCCCCAGACTATCCCTTGTGTTCCTGCCAAGACTGAGGGACACGGACATGGAGTCCCCCAGGGGCCTATGCTGGAGCCAGTGCAGCTACCTGAATATTGGCTTTGGTTTAGTGATAAAGGTTGGTTATATGAGTCAGTATAAGGTGTGGGGTGAGGAGAAGGTTAACGCAAGCCATTATTGTGTTGGATGCACTCTACTATGCCCCCCCCCCCACGACGTGAAGGATTTGTTTGATGAATGAAGGGATTGTGTGTATTCCTCTCGTTTCTCAGACGCCAGGGTATCAGTTACATGCAACAGTGATGTATTTTGTAGACAACATCTTCTGAAGATGGAGAATCCAGCCTGTCTTCGAAAGGAAGTCGTGAGACAATGGACACGCTCGTTCTGTTTTGTTATTGAAGCATATTTATAGTGACGTTGGAAACAGCTGTCGTGTAATTACTCATATTCGCTGAACGGTATTTCTGTTGTGTTTTATCACTGACTTACTTAAAAGAAAACTCTTCAGACTTACCATTACTTTAATTGGTTGCCTATTTTAAGTAACTGTTGGCAGGTTTTTCCTTCAGCTTATGTTAAACAAAACAGGTTGTCACTTTAATTAATTTGAGTAATTTGAATGTTTTTAATTTAAATGGAAATGTCACGCCCCCTGTCCTATAATGAACCTGTGTCCTTGACAAAGGGAACATTATCGAAAATTACCGCCCGTAAAACATTTGGAAGCTTCCGAAGGTAATACCAACGGCAATTATCATAAATGTCATTCACGACGAGATGATACCACAGTTCTATGTGTTTTCATAGAAGATCAGATCAACGGAGAGGAACTTTCTTCATGCTTCCTTGATAATCAGACCTTCCTGAACCTGGTCATCTTCTTGCTTGGGACATTGACATCCAGGGTGTTTTAAGCTTCAGTTCATTTTTATCTAATCGAGAGCAGAAAGAATAGAATAAAGAACAAAAAATAGCGTATGACTTCAGCCTGCACTGCTTTGGATTCTTGGCTCCTTGTCATCGACTTCTCACAAAAACCAACTTCTGTGGAGGAGATTTGACATCTTTCAGGAAAGGTAGACTCAGAGGAATGCACACAGAGATTACAGCAACTTCAAATAAAGTGAGGGGGAAAAATGTGCAGGGAAGCCTTACTGTTCGGTCAGAGCGGCTTTCAAAGCCGTAAGCTAAAAAAAGGGCTTTAAATTAGACAGTAAGATAATTAACGTGTGATTTTTCTCTCACCTTTTGGGGACCCAGAATATACATAATTCATCTTAATATATAGGCTATAGAGAGGAGTTAGTGGGAGGGTGCTCTCTGAACAACCATGGCTGATATGTCATTATGGTTTAATTATAAGGAGAGTCCTCTCTATTTTATCATCAAGGGTTTATTAAGGGCACTGAATGGAAAAATTCTGATTTTGTTTACATTTTGTTTATTTGTTATTATGTTATTATGTTGTTTACCAGTACAATGAGCAATGAGAACAGTGATCACTGTTGTTTACCAGTACAACGAGAACAGTAATCTGTTGTTTACCAGTACAATAAGAATATGAAACTGTTGTTTACCAGTACAATGAGAACAGTAATCTGTTGTTTACCAGTACAATAAGAATATGAAACTGTTGTTTACCAGTACAATGAGAACAGTGATCACTGTTGTTTACCAGTACAATGAGAACAGTAATATGTTGTTTACCAGTACAATAAGAATATGAATCTGTTGTTTACCAGTACAATGAGAACAAGTAATCACTGTTGTTTACCAGTACAATGAGAACAGTAATCACTGTTGTTTGCCAGTACAATGAGAACAGTAATCACTGTTGTTGACCAGTACAATGAGAACAATAATCAATGTTGTTTACCAGTACAATGAGAACAATAATCACTGTTGTGTACCAGTACAATGAGAACAGTAATCACTGTTGTTGACCAGTACAATGAGAACAATAATCAATGTTGTTTACCAGTACAATGAGAACAATAATCACTGTTGTGTACCAGTACAATGAGAACAATAATCACTGTTGTGTACCAGTACAATGAGAACAGTAATCACTGTTGTTTACCAGTACAATGAGAACATTAGTTTAGGTTCTTTGCCAGTACAATGTAAACAGTGATCACTGTTGTTTACCAATTCAATGAGAACAGTAATATGTTGTTTACCAGTACAATGACAACATTAATCTATGTTGTTTACCAGTACAACAAGAACATTAATCTATGTTGTTTGCCAGTGCAATGAGAACATTAATCTATGTTGTTTGCCAGTGCAATGACAACATTAATCTATGTTGTTTACCAATACAATGACAAGATTCATCTTTGGTGTTTACCAGTTCAATGACAGCAGTAATATGTTGTTTACCAATACAATAACAACATTAATCTCTGTTTACCATTACATTAAGAACATTAATCTGTGTTTTTTACCAGTACACTACGAACATTAATCTATGTTGTTTACCAGTACAATGACAACATTAATCTCTGTTGTTTACCAGTGCAATGAGAACATTAATCTATGTTGTTTACCAGTACAATGAGAACATTAATCTATGTTGTTTACCAGTGCAATGAGAACATTAATCTATGTTGTTTGCCAGTGCAATGACAACATGAATCTATGTTGTTTACCAATACAATGACAATATTCATCTTTGTTGTTTACCAGAACAATGCCACAACTAATCTGCTTTTTACCATTACATTGACAACATTAATATTTGTTGTTTACCATTACAATGACAACATTAATCGTTGTTGTTCACCAATACAATGGGAACAGTAATCTCTGGTGTTTACCAGTTCAATGACAACAGTAATATGTTGTTTACCAATACAATAACAACATTAATCTCTGTTTACCATTACAATAAGAACATCAATCTGTGTTGTTTACCAGTACACTACGAACATTAATCTATGTTGTGTACCAGTACAACGAGAACAGTAATCACTGTTGTGTACCAGTACAATGAGAACAGTAATCACTGTTGTTTACCAATACAATGAGAACATTAATCACTGTTGTTTACCAGTACAATGAGAACAGTAATCACTGTTGTTTACCAGTACAATGAGAACAATAATCACTGTTGTTTACCAATACAATGAGAACAGTAGTCACTGTTGTGTACCAGTACAATGAGAACAGTAATCACTGTTGTTTACCAGTACAATGAGAACAATAATCACTGTTGTTTACCAATACAATGAGAACAGTAGTCACTGTTGTGTACCAGTACAATGAGAACAGTAATCACTGTTGTTTACCAGTACAATGAGAACAATAATCACTGTTGTTTATCAGTACAATGAGAACAGTAGTCACTGTTGTGTACCAGTACAATGAGAACAGTAATCACTGTTGTTTACCAGTACAATGAGAACAATAATCACTGTTGTTTATCAGTACAATGAGAACAGTAGTCACTGTTGTGTACCAGTACAATGAGAACAGTAATCACTGTTGTTTATCAGTACAATGAGAACAGTAGTCACTGTTGTGTACCAGTACAATGAGAACAGTAATCACTGTTGTTTACCAGTACAATGAGAACAATAATCACTGCTGTTTATCAGTACAATGAGAACAGTAGTCACTGTTGTGTACCAGTACAATGAGAACAATAATCACTGTTGTTTATCAGTACAATGAGAACAGTAATCACTGTTGTTTACCAGTACAATGAGAACAGTAATCACTGTTGTTTATCAGTACAATGAGAACAGTAATCACTGTTGTTTACCAGTACAATGACAACAGTAATATGTTGTTTACCAATACAATAACAACATTAATCTCTGTTTACCATTACAATAAGAACATCAATCTGTGTTGTTTACCAGTACACTACGAACATTAATCTATGTTGTGTACCAGTACAATGAGAACAGTAATCACTGTTGTGTACCAGTACAATGAGAACAATAATCACTGTTGTTTACCAATACAATGAGAACAGTAGTCACTGTTGTGTACCAGTACAATGAGAACAGTAATCACTGTTGTTTACCAGTACAATGAGAACAATAATCACTGTTGTTTATCAGTACAATGAGAACAGTAGTCACTGTTGTGTACCAGTACAATGAGAACAGTAATCACTGTTGTTTATCAGTACAATGAGAACAATAATCACTGTTGTGTACCAGTACAATGAGAACATTAATCTATGTTGTTTACCAGTACAATGAGAAAATTAATCTATGTTGTTTTACAGTATAATAAGAACAGTAATCTATGTTGTTTACCAGTGCAATGAGAACATTAATCTATGTTGTTTACCAGTACAATGAGAACATTAAGCTATCTTGTTTTACAGTACAATAAGAGTATTAATTTTGTTTTACCAGTCCAATAAGAACATTAATCTCTTGAGATCCAACTAGTACTTCCTCCTGTGATGTTTTAGACATTCTCATCTCAGAATCCTGAGTAGTAAATGATATTCATTCATTAGCATCTGTCCACCCTCTTTATACCAGATTCTGTACTTTTTATTTTACCAAGAAAAATAAGTAATTCCTCTTATTTTACTTAGCATTCTGATCCAATTCCCATAATTTGACCAAAGACTGACAGAAGATGTTCCTATAATGTAGAACAATATTTTGGATTGACAGATGTTTCTCACGACATACCATTTCGATTCAGATGTTGCTCTTGGACACATCTACTGTACTATATGCACCATCCTCTATCCACCTCTAATAACCTGGCCATAGCCCGGGGTGTAGCCTGAGGGCTCAATGATTTTCACTTGTCACTCTCCCAAAACAAACCCGGAGCTTAGGCAGTGTGTTGAGGTCTGAGATTGTCGCTGGAGTCCAGGCTCATTGCCACTGGCGCTCAAGAAGGTCCAAAGTGCCAACGGCCACTCAGCCCCACTGCCATGATACCCAGAGCCATTGCTCGATCGCCCACAATGGCACACACACACACACACACACACACACACACACACACACACACACACACACACACACACACTTGCATACAGGAGCATGCACACATGCACGTACAAGTACACACACAAACACACATACACACACACACACACACCTTCTCTACTCAACCAGGAATAAGCAAATTACATCGGAGCGAAGATCCACGATGTAATACTTTGTCAAAGAGAGCCGGGCTGGAGAACTCCTTTGGCGAAAGTTAAATAGAGCAATCAGGGTTTGACAATACTTCTGTTGGCATGAGGGTTCTATATTCCCATTGCTACTTTTGTCTTTTATTATTTAATTGTTCCTTTATTTATATATTTCCCTTCAACATCTTGGCGGATGCCCATTATCATGCAGGCAGCCAATATCTTGCAATATAGAATGAGCACATGCCGGTATACTAACTAGCTAGGGGCTTGGTGGTGTGTTACCTCATGGCCATATCCTATATCAAACAAACTCCCCTCACATAGAATGTGACTAACACAAGGAAAAATCCCATTTGGCCCATCTGTTTGGTATGGTGAAATTCACGTAAATAAGTAGTCATAAATCGGAAGTAATGAAACTAATTGTGACGCTTCATCTTCTATTCCTAATTGCAGGACTAATTTCACCATGTGACTTTGGTGTTCTGTAATAGTATATTGGAAATGACTCGCCAGACCCTGCATAGTTGGAAGTAAAAATGTACTTTGTAAACTTGGCTTCATTAGTTCTTCAAGTTGCCAACACTGCAGGCAATAAGACATATCATGGTCATCCATGTCTCTAGACTTGACTCTGTTTTAACATATCACCATATGGGTGACGCTATTGTCTTGATGCCTCATTTCAAAGTAACTGTTCCGTGTAAGTTATCCCTGCATGAACCCTCTGAAGCTTGCAGAGTGGAACATCATTTAGTGTTTTCAAAAGGTGTGTATGTATTTGTGTGTGTATGTGCATGTTTGTTCGTTTGTGTGTGTGTGTGTGTGTGTGTGTGTGTGTGGCGCGTGAATGGTTCTCTGTGTGTGTGTGTTTGTGTGTGCATGGGTCTGTGTGTGTGCATGGGTCTCTCTCGTGTGTGTGTGTGTGTGATAGTAATTCCATTCACTGGGGGAAAGTGGAGGTGAGAGAGACTAAACAAGGCCGGAGGGGGGTGAGAGATTCTCTCTGCTGGAGAAAATAGTGGAACATCATAACACAAAGCAAATTAGATCAATCCATTTTAGAATATGATTAGACACAGAGCTCACATATCTCTTGAGTGGTGTGCCTCAGTAATTCAGACAGAGCTCACATAGCTACTGAGGGGTGTGCCTCAGGAATTCTAACAGAGCTCACATAGCTATTGAGGGGTATACCTCAGGAATTCAAACAAGATCTACCTATATACGGTGGAATAACAAGGGATACTGGTGGTATTTGATGGATAATTTGTCCTAGACCCTAAACCCTTTCTAAAGTTGGCATAAACCAAATGCTATGCCATATGCATATGCCTTATGAATTGTTGTGTGAGTATTTGAGAGGTTTGGTTTGATACTGATACAAATTGCTGTGTTGGATCCATGTAAATATAAAGGGTGTCAGTTGGTGGCATAATGGATGGACATTTGAGTGTACCCATGCCTCGGTTGACACTATACAGGTAAATACAATGTAATAGTTATATATATTTTTCATTTTTTTTATTTCACCTTTATTTAACCAGGTAGGCAAGTTGAGAACAAGTTCTCATTTACAATTGTGATCTGGCCAAGATAAAGCAAAGCAGTTCGACACATACAACAGCACAGAGTTACACATGGAGTAAAACAAACATACATTCAATAAATAATACAGTAGAAAATAAGTCTATATACAATGTGAGCAAATGAGGTGAGATAAGGGAGGTAAAGGCAAAAAAAGGCCATGGTGGCGAAGTAAATACAATATAGCAAGTAAAACACTGAAATGGTAGATTTGCAGTGGAAGAATGTGCAAGGTAGAGATAGAAATAATGGGGTGCAAAGGAGCAAAATAAATGCAGTAGGGGGAGAGGTAGTTCTTTGGGCTAAATTATAGATGGGCTATGTACAGGTGCAGTGATCTGTGAGCTGCTCTGACAGCTGGTGCTTAAGGCTAGTGAGGGAGATAAGTGTTTCCATTTTCAGAGATTTTTTTAGTTTGTTCCAGTCATTGGCAGCAGAGAACTGGAAGGAGAGGCGGCCAAAGGAAGAATAGGTTTTGGGGGTGACCAGAGAGATATACCTGCTGGAGCGCGTGTTACAGGTGGGTGCTGCTATGGTGACCAGCGAGCTGAGATAATGGTGGATTTTACCTAGCAGGGTCTTGTAGATGACCTGGAGCCCAGTGTGTTTGGCGACGAGTATGAAGCGAAGGTGGGCAGTGGTGGGTAGTATATGGGGCTTTGGTGACAAAACGGATGGCACTGTGATAGACTGCATCTAATTTGTTGAGTAGGATGTTGGAGGCTATTTTGTAAATGACATCGCCGAAGTCGAGGATAGGTAGGATGGTCAGTTTTACAAGGGTATGTTTGGCAGCATGAGTGAAGGATGCTTTGTTGTGAAATAGGAAGCCAATTCTAGATTTAACTTTGGATTTGAGATGTTTGATGTGTCTGGAAGGAGAGTTTACAGTCTAAACAGACACCTAGGTATTTGTAGTTGTCCACGTATTCTAAGTCAGAACCGTGCAGAGTAGTGATGTTGGATGGCGCGTTCGAAAATAAACACCTTCATTGGACCAGCATCTTTGCTGAATCTACAGGATTAGCCTTTCAAATGTGACCAGCAGTTGGGACATCAATTAATAAAGTGGATATAGATAATTAGAAAAAAAAGTAAATGGAAGTTCAACAGTTACTGTATGTGTGTTTGCTTAGTAGTTAGCTGAAATTCACTACGATTGTGTATTTTCTACTTTGATTGCAAACTTTCTGTACTGCTAACATTCACTTCCTGTAATTTTTGCTCTGGCGCTGATCCAATGACTGTTTATTTTAGCTTCTGCATTGAATTATTATCTTGTCTTAATTTTCTCTATCATAAACCTAGACCCATACCATGAAGTAAAAGCAGGAAGTGTATCCTTCAGTCTGTGCTGTGATTTGTTGAGTAAACTGAAATGACAAAAAAATGCATTATGTTCCATGAGCCACATTAGTTAGCATAATTTCTATGAACATTCTACATTACCATGGCAGCCAGGATCAGTTGGATGCCAAAGAAATACCAGGTATTCCCATGAGTTTACCAGTCAAATTGCCAAGGTTAGTGCTTCCAAGCCCGTTCTGTTAATTCTATTTATATTGTTGGATCCTCACAATGAAATAAGCAATGATTAATCTATTCATGGGTTACTTCACAATATTGTTTTGAACGTTCATTTTGGACTTATGCCCGACTAAGCATTCTCCTCAATGCATTGTTAATGAGTGCTGATAGAGATTGCATCAAAAGTGCATTACAGTGGCTTGTAAATACCATGACATTCAAAAGGAGGCGAATAATTAGTAGGAAAACCTTCTGTCATCATTTTGATGTCACCTGATTGACTTTAGATCCACTATGATGTTAGCTAGTTAGCTAAGATTGAGGAGAGGCCACTGGATTTTAGCTATCAAATGTTAGCATTGCTAGCTATTTTTAACAAACTTTGCTAGCTAATGATAACATTGCCATCTGTCTATAGTAAATTTGACGACATGATCGTTTTTGTTAATTATCAACATTGTTTCCTACTAAATATTTGACTACTTTAGCAATGTCATTGTATTTCCAGGCACTATATTAATTTAGACAAAACAGTAGTTAGCCTCTGTCCAGAATGATTGGGCTTGTCGCCACTTCAGGGCACCACTATGGCACCACTGGTAGAGGGCGCCTTGAAAACGTTCATAACAATGGCATGATGTGACGGAGGTGCAACCTGTGAATTAGACACAGTTATACATAGCACAACCTGTACCACATTGATTTATACAGTATTGTTTTAGTTTTATATATGTGAGTCACATTAGAGGAACTAATTAATGTTTTGGTCTCCCGCAGATTGTGTGTGTGTGTGTGTGTGTGTGTGTGTGTGTGTGTGTGTGTGTGTGTGTGTGTGTGTGTGTGTGTGTGTGTGGTAGTTATTCCTGAAGAGGCGCCTACACTCTCGGCCTTGGCAGAGTCCTATTTTGTCTATGGTCCTCACCTCACTGTGGTAATCAGCTTGCAGTTCTGTCAGATAAACGTAATGACTGCCTAATCACTGGAAACCAAAGCGTTTCACCGCGTAAAGGGAGCGAACTGCACAGTGCTCAGTAGATGTCAGTGGCTGTCTACGAACTGCATTGTGCATAGATGTCAGTGGCTGTCTACGAACTGCATTGTGCATAGATGTCAGTGGCTGTCTACGAACTGCACTGTGCATAGATGTCAGTGGCTGTCTACGAACTGCACTGTGCTCAGTAGATGTCAGTGGCTGTCTACAAACTGCATTGTGCTCAGTAGATGTCAGTGGCTGTCTATAAACTGCACTGTGCGCAGTAGATGTCAGTGGCTGTCTACGAACTGCACTATGCTCAGTAGATGTCAGTGGCTGTCTACGAACTGCACTATGCTCAGTAGATGTCAGTGGCTGTCTAGGAACTGCACTGTGCATAGATGTCAGTGGCTGTCTACGAACTGCACTGTGCTCAGTAGATGTCAGTGGCTGTCTAGGAACTGCACTGTGCTCAGTAGATGCCAGTGGCTGTCTAGGAACTGCACTGTGCTCAGTAGATGCCAGTGGCTGTCTAGGAACTGCACTATGCTCAGTAGATGCCAGTGTCTGTCTAGGAACTGCACTATGCTCAGTAGATGTCAGTGGCTGTCTAGGAACTGCACTGTGCATAGATGTCAGTGGCTGTCTAGGAACTGCACTGTGCTCAGTAGATGTCAGTGTCTGTCTAGGAACTGCACTGTGCTCAGTAGATGTCAGTGTCTGTCTAGGAACTGCACTGTGCTCAGTAGATGTCAGTGTCTGTCTAGGAACTGCACTGTGCTCAGTAGATGTCAGTGGCTGTCTAGGAACTGCACTGTGCTCAGTAGATGCCAGTGGCTGTCTAGGAACTGCACTGTGCTCAGTAGATGTCAGTGGCTGTCTAGGAACTGCACTATGCTCAGTAGATGCCAGTGTCTGTCTAGGAACTGCACTGTGCTCAGTAGATGCCAGTGGCTGTCTAGGAACTGCACTGTGCTCAGTAGATGCCAGTGTCTGTCTAGGAACTGCACTGTGCTCAGTAGATGCCAGTGTCTGTCTAGGAACTGCACTGTGCTCAGTAGATGCCAGTGGCTGTCTAGGAACTGCACTGTGCTCAGTAGATGTCAGTGGCTGTCTATAAACTGCACTGTGCTCAGTAGATGCCAGTGGCTGTCTAGCCTCCTCCTCCACCCCAGGCCTGCAGCCCTGCTTTGGCCCAAGGTTAAAGAGCCTGGACACCTCTTTATCTCATTAACAGAAATTATGAAAAATAGCCAAGATGGCAGATATTCCCAGCATAGCATTGTGAGGGGAGCTGGAATCCATTAGCTATCTGAGAAGTTGTTTATTATTGTGCCCTTTTCACACTACTGAGCCAACACAGTACGTTTTGGGTCCACCCTACAGTGGGAATCAGGTACCAGTTGATACTTTAGTTTTGTCCTTTAGTGTACTTAAACTGCTGATGTTATTTCAGGACATGACAAGCAGATGCATAACCATGTGTAGCTGTCAACTATAACCAGACTGTGTTAATTCACTGTGTTATTTGCTGAGGCTGGTGTTTGATTATGTAGAGTGCTGTTGTATTGTATAATTCACTGGGCCCAGACCTTGAACATTTGATATGAAATGTACTACTCTCTGATTCTTGTCCTTTCCCACAGCATACTGCTGATCTGAGCTATCAGATGAGAAGAGCATAGATGCACGTTTGCATGTGGTAATGACAGTTTGGGGTGTAACAAAAAAAAACAAATTAAAATGTATTAAATTAAATTGTGATTTTTACCCTATGTGAGCAGATGATTGGTCCTCATCTAATGAAAGTGTGTGTTTGTGCTCACATTTGTGAGTGTGTGTGTAGGCATGGCTGACTGCGGTGTTTATATGGCAAGAATATTGTTGGAATGGGGTTGCAGAGGTGGGTAGTGCTAATTAGCTCTCACAACATGCAGTTCCAGCAGCATGGCAGTCACAGTGGGTAATCAATATGGAACAAGTTTCTTATGCACTGAAGTGGAGATATTGGCGCACACACACAAACACAAGGTAGGACAACATGTAAACACACACACACTTGGCTGGCACAGTATTTCTCTCCAGACTCCTTATACATGGGACTGTGCCAGCATCTTCCTTTTTTTATTTTGTAAAGACTGGTGTGTCCACAATTCAGCAGGGGGCCGCAGCTCTTTGCTCCATTTTATACACAGCTGTGTTTTAATATAGGACTACATGCTTCCCCTGTAACATGCCCCAGTGTGCGGACTGCATGTCATTCTTAAACACCGCTGTGTGCCCTGGCCCTATTCTTGTACACTAATATATATTGACAGCATGATTTATCATTGGACAATAGGCATCTGCTAAGCTAATTACCACCCACTCTGCCAACCCAGGGCATCTTGTTTGTATGAGGGACACCTGTGGACCAGCCAGAGAAGAATCAGAATCAACACACTCTAGATTTGGTGGCAGTCATTACAGTGACAGAAATAGGTTGAAGTACATCATTTCACTAATGTAGCAGTAATATTTGCATTCCCTACATCCATGTAGAATGACTTCTAAGATGTCAAATTACCTCGAGCTCAGTGTGTCACTTTTGTTTTTTCTCCTTCACTTCTATGACCATTAGCAAACCAGAGAGCTATAATAACTTCTATGACCATTAGCAAACCAGAGAGCTATAATATCTTCTATGACCATTAGCAAACCAGAGAGCTATAATAACTTCTATGACCATTAGCAAACCAGAGAGCTATAATAACTTCTATGACCATTAGCAAACCAGAGAGCTATAATAACTTCTATGACCATTAGCAAACCAGAGAGCTATAATAACTTCTATGACCATTAGCAAACCAGAGAGCTATAATAACTTCTATGACCATTAGCAAACCAGAGAGCTATAATAACTTCTATGACCATTAGGAAACCAGAGAGCTATAATAACTTCTATGACCATTAGGAAACCAGAGAGCTATAATAACTCCTATGACCATTAGAAACCCAGAGAGCCATAATAACTTATATGACCATTAGAAACCCAGAGAGCCATACTAACTTCTATGACCATTAGAAACCCAGAGAGCCATACTAACTTCTATGACCATTAGCAACCCAGAGAGCTATAATAACTTCAGATAGATAGGCCATAATAACATCTATGACCATTAGACATGCAGAGATACAGGTAGGCTATAATAACTTCTATGACCATTAGAAACCAAGAGAGCCAGGTAGGTCATAATAACATGCATGATCATTAGACATGCAAAGAGACAGGTAGAGCATAATAACATATATGGCCATTAGACATGCAAAGAGACAGGTAGGGCATAATAACATATATGACCATTAGACATGCAAAGAGACAGGTAGGGCATAATAACATCTATGACCATTAGACATGCAAAGAGACAGGTAGGGCATAATAACTTCTATGGCCATTAGACATGCAAAGAGACAGGTAGGCCATAATAACATCTATGACCATTAGACATGCAAAGAGACAGGTAGGCCATAATAACATCTATGACCATTAGACATGCAAAGAGACAGGTAGGGCATAATAACTTCTATGGCCATTAGACATGCAAAGAGACAGGTAGGGCATAATAATATCTATGACCATTAGACATGCAAAGAGACAGGTAGGCCATAATAACGTATATGTCCATTAGAACCCCAGAGAGCCAGGTAGACCATAATACCTTCTATGCCCATTAGAACCCCAGAGAGCCAGGTAGACCATAATACCTTCTATGTCCATTAGAACCCCAGAGAGCCAGGTAGACCATAATAACTTCTATGCCCATTAGAACCCCAGAGAGCCAGGTAGGCCATAATAACTTATATGCCCATTAGAACCCCAGAGAGCCTGGTAGGCCATAATAACTTCTATGCCCATTAGAACCCCAGAGAGCCAGGTAGGCCATAATAACTTCTATGCCCATTAGAACCCCAGAGAGCCAGGTAGGCCATAATAACATATATGCCCATTACAACCCTAGAGAGCCAGGTAGGCCATAATAATTTCTATGCCCATTAGAACCCCAGAGAGCCAGGTAGGCCATAATAACATATATGCCCATTACAACCCTAGAGAGCCAGGTAGGCCATAATAACATATATGCCCATTAGAACCCCAGAGAGCCAGGTAGGCCATAATAACTTCTATGCCCATTAGAACCCCAGAGAGCCAGGTAGGCCATAATAATTTATATGCCCATTAGAACCCCAGAGAGCCAGGTAGGCCATAATAACCTCTATGTCCATTAGAGATGTAGAGAGACAGGTAGGGAACAATAACGTATATGACCATTAGAGATGCAGAGAGACAGGTAGGGCATAATAACTGCCACTTAAATATTTCAGCATCAGTAGGAATGTTTTCAGTTATTAGGGCTCTCTTGTGCTTTCCAATGTACCAAACAGCTCTTTTATGTTGCGGCACCGCCTGCGCCAAACAGTAGCACCAGCCAGTCCACATATATTAATATACTTTAATGATCTGGCCTATAAATAACTAACAAGATTCCAGAATTAATTTCTGGAGAGAGGTTGCTGGTGATGATGAAAGGGGTAAATAAATTGTAATTATACGGCAGATGCATATAGAACAATAAGCAACAACCGGGCCTATATAAACAATGTTTGTGGGTGTGTTGAGATGACAGCTTTAAGAATGTATAAGGGACTGGATGGACATAAGTTGCTGTCCAACCTATTCAAATATGTCCCTCGAGGCAGTTACTCTTCTGGTTGACATTTTTCCCCTGTAATTTGGGACGGCAGGTAGCCTAGTGGTTAGAGCGCTGGGCCAGTAACCGGAAGGTTGCTAGAGCAAATCCCTGAGCTGACAAGGTATATGCAGTTAACCCACTGTTCCCCGGTAGGCCATCATTGTAAATAAGATTTTGTTTTCAACTGACTTGCCTAGTGTAAATGTTCAATGAAAAAATAAATAATTCAAATCAGGGACATATTTAGACCTGTGACACCAGATGAGTGCAAATAACTACCAGAAACAAACATCTGAATTGTTTAGGCTCTCCAGGACCTAATGCTATAGCCCTGTAATGTTGACTCTTTCTATTGAGCATTCTAATTAATCCCAAAGGTGTTCGATTGGGTTGAGGTCAGGGCTCAGTCAAGTTCTTCCACACCGATCTCGACAAACCATTTATGTATGGACCTCACTTTATGCATGGGGACATTGTCATGCTAAAAGAGGAAAGGACCTTCCCCAAACTGTTGCCACAATGTTGGAAGCTCATAAATGTCTAGAATGCCATTGTGTGCTGTATAGCGTTACGATTTCCCGTCATCGAAAATAAGGGGCCCATCCCGATCCATGAAAAACAGCCCTAGACCATTTTTCCTCCTCCACCAAGCTTTACAGTTGGCACTATGCATTCAGGCAGGTTACGTGTTCCTGGCATCCAACAAACTCAGATTCGTTCGTCCGACTGCCAGATGGTGAAGCGTTTCCACTGCTCCAGAGTCCAATAAGCTTTCCACCGCTCCAGCCGACGCTTGGCATTGCACATGGTGATCTTAGGCTTGTGTGTGGCTGCTTGGCCATGGAAACCCATTTTATCAATGCAATGGAAACAAAGGTCAATCAACATGTACGCTTTACCTCTTCTGTCCACCACTGTAGGTTCTCATAATGAATGTAATATAATGTTACCTAAAGGGGTTCATATTTGTACAATTCTGAATTAAACTAGATATATCTTGCTGAGACAATAGGTCTGCTGCAGTGTTCATGATGACTGAAACTTGATACTTGGCAAGTGTGTTTGCTGACAATGTTCTTTCACTTTCAGAATGTACTGTTCAGGGTGTTAAGGAAAACTTGTATTTTGTATTTACTTACGTCAAAATGTTTGAGGGTACTAGACGTAAGAGGCATTATTTGCTGTTCAAAGACCTAGCTGGTGCAAAGCCCTCAGTTGTTGTGGTGGTGATAGCTGTGGAAAGCACTAAACCTGCTGAGGTCGTCAGAGCAGACCTTGCATCTTTATGGAAATGGTGAAAGTCTTTAAAATGTATTATCTTTATGCATGTACTGTTGCTCACTCCTGTGTGTGTGTGTGTGTGTGTGTGTGTGTGTGTGTGTGTGTGTGTGTGTGTGTGTGTGTGTGTGTGTGTGTGTGTGTGTGAGAGAGAGCAGTGAATGGTAAACAACCCAGTGGCTGAGTGTGGGGTACAGCAGAACTTAGTTGTGTTTAAATTAAGAGAACACCATCAGGTTTCGGGTGCTGCTACATTCCCCCAGTGCCAAGCGGCTGGTCTTGTTTTGATATCTACACTGGAGCGTTGCTGATGCCTCCCTTGTTATAGGGGCAATCTGGGATTCAAACAACAACACATTGAGTATCCCAACACTTTTTTTGTAGACATTACAAAAAGTTGAGTAAATCAAGGGTTGGGTTGTGATGGGAACCACAGTGGAACTATGTTCATGAGGCATTTATACATTTTATATTTTTCAATAATCATTGGCTATACAATGAGTGTACATAACATTGAGATCACCTGCTCTTTCCATGACATTGACCAGGGGTGTCACACTCCTTCCATAGAGGGCCTAGTGTCTGAGGGTCTTTGGTTTTTCCTTACAATTAAGACCTAGACAACCACGTGAGAGGAGTTCCTTACTAATTAGTGACCTTCATTCATCGATCAAGTACAAGGATGCAGCGAAAAGCCGCAGCCACTTGGCCCTCTGTGGAATGAGTATGACACGTGACACAGACTGACCAGGTGAATCAAAGTGAAAGTTATGTTCCCTTATCGATGTCACTTGTTAAATCCACTTCAATCAGTGTATATTAAGGGGAAGAGACAGGTTAAAGTAGTGTTTTTATTCCTTGAGACATGGATTGTCTATGTGTGCCATTCAGAGGGTGAATGGCCAAGACAAAAGATTGGGTATGGTAGTAAGTGCCAGGTGCACTGGTTTGTATCAAGAATGGTCCACCATCAAGAGGACATCCAGCCAACTTGAACCAACTGTGGGAAGCATGGGCCAGCATCCCTGTGGAACGCTTTCAACACCCTGTATAGTCCATGCCTCAATGAATGCAGGCTGTTCTGAGTGCAACTCAATATTAGGAAGGTGTTCTCATAGTTTTGTACACTCAGTGTACAGTATATAATTTATTGGACGTTCAAAAGATTGGAGTACCTATCCCAGATGGTCCATTTAACCGTTAGGAGAAAGAGGCAGTAGTTGATTTTAAGCTGAAGATTATTCACTTTGGGGCTACATTTCTACTCCTATTGACTCAGGAAAGTGAAGATGTGGTCTATCTGAAAAGAAAACATGAGGAGTCATGTGAAAGAAAACCAAGAGTTCCCTGTGATCAGGAAAGTGTGTCACAATCCTTTATGAACAGTCAACACACACACACACACACATGCTTGCAAGTACACACACGTGCACCAACATGCACACATACACACACGCGACATGTACACACACACACTGCTGCCGTTCAAACCCTCTTTGTATACAGGGCCTTCAGAACGTATTCATACCCCACGACTTATTCCACATGTTTTTGTTACAGCCTGAATTCAAAATGGATTAAGTTGATCTTGACACAATACCCCATCATGACAAAGTGAAACCATAAAAATATGTATTTTTTGCTAATTTATTCAAAATGAAATGCATAAATATCTTATTTACATAAGTAGTCATACCCTTCAGTCAATATTGTGTAGATGCACCTTTGGCAGCGATATCCAGTCTTTCTGGATAAGTCTGAAAGAGCTTTCCACACCTGGACTCTTTTCAGAATTATTCAAGCTTTTGTCATATTGGTTGTTGATCATTGTTAGACAACCGTTTTCAGGCCTTCCCATAGATTTTCAAGTAGATTTAAGTCAAAACTGTAACTCGGCACTCAGGAACATTCACTGTCTTCTTGGTAAGTAACTCCATTGTAGATTTGGCCTTGTGTTTTAGGTTATTGTCCTGCTGAAAGATGAATGAATCTCCCAGTGTCTGTTGGAAAGCAGACTGAACCAAGTTTTCCTCTATAATTTTTCCTGTGCTGTGCATTCTGTTTATTTTTTAGCCAGTCATGTGTTGTATTAGATTTGTCCCAAACATAACAATTTGTATTCATGACAAAAAGTTGATTGATTTGCCACATTTTATGCAATATTACTTTAGTGCCTTGTTGTGAACGGGATGCACGTTTTTGAATGTTTTTATTCTGTACAGGCTTCCTTCTTTTCACTCTGTCAATTAGGTTAGTATTGTGGAGTAACTGCAATTAAACTCTAACTGTTTTAAAGTCACAATGGTGAAATCGCTGAGTGGTTTCCTTCCTCTCCGGCAACTGAGTTAGGAATGACACATGTATCTTTGTAGTGACTGGGTGTATTGTTACACCATCCAAAGTGTAATGAATAACTTTACCATGCTCAAAGGGATATTCAATGTCTGCTTTGAATATCTACTAATAGGGGCCCTTGGTTAACTTCCCTAGTCTTTGTAGTTGAATCTGTATTTGAAGTTCACTGCTCTACTAAAGATAACTTTCAGAGATGTGGGGCACAGAGATGAGGTAATCGTTCAAAAATCATGTTAAACACTAGTATTGCACACAGAGTGAGTCCATGCAACTTATACTGTGACCTGTTAAGCACATTTTTACTCCTGAACATATTTAGGCTTGCCATAACACAGAAGTTGAATATGTATTGACTTAAAACATTGGAGCTTTTAGTTGTTAATTCATTTTTTTTAAATCCACTTTGACATTATGGGGTATTGTGTCTAGGCCAGTGACCAAAATTCTGAGTAAAATCAATATTACATTCAGGCTGTAACACAGCAAAATGTGGAAAAAGTCAAGGGGTTTGAAAACTTTCTGAAGGCACTGTATCAAAGAATATAACGAAAGACCTCCCTGCCATTTTGTCCAAAGCATTGAGCCCAGGTATCGAAGGAGACAGCGGGCTTTGATGAAAGGATAATTTGGGAGGGAACCATCTAATATTTCTGATTTGATTATTGCATTTCTTGCCAATGGTTTGAGATTCTTTCTGTGAGTTTGGAAAAGGCTTTGTCATTGGCGAGATTGCAGTTGAGACATGTCTCTCTGTATGTTGGCCTTTGAAGCCAATCTCTCTGGGAGGTACTGGGAGTGATTTATTTAATGGATGCTGGAACACAGTGCCATTTCAAATTAATACATGTTTGGAGATAGGATGCTTTTCCCCCAGTGTACCATGCAAGCTCCTCTCTTTGATAAATAGATAAAAACCGCAGTAGAGCAATTGCTGAATTATTCTTTCATAATGGATAAATCAATCCACCCCCACCCAGGTTTTCGAGTTTGGGCTTTCGTCGCAATTAATTCTTACCTGGGAACAATTGCAGTATAATCCCGTGAAAGCCCCCTCCACCTTGAAAAGGATACAAAGGCCTTATCCAGGATAAATACTTTATTGATCACTCAGAGCCCTTTGAATTGGTGATTATCTTAATATGGGGGCCATTGTTTGCATAGCACCATGATAGATGATTCCCCTCACCATGCATATCTTTCCAAGTAATCCTTGATTGTTAGCGATAGGACAACATTGGTGGCTGCACAAAGTATGACTGAGATGAGGGGACCAACTGCTATCAACATATCAACAGATTGGAAAAAACAGAGAAGTCAAGAGAAGATAACTGAAGAGAGGATAGAGGTGTGGCGACAGAGAGGATAGAGGGGTGGCGACGGAGAGGATAGAGGGGTGGCGACGGAGAGGATAGAGGGGTGGCGACGGAGAGGATAGAGGGGTGGCGACGGAGAGGATAGAGGGGTGGCGACGGAGAGGATAGAGGGGTGGCGACGGAGAGGATAGAGGGGTGGCGACGGAGAGGATAGAGGGGTGGCGACGGAGAGGATAGAGGGGTGGCGACGGAGAGCAGAGGTAGACGGTGACAGAGAAGAGAGGGATGGTGTAAAATAGAGAAGAGAGAAATGGTGTGCTTCAACAGGACGTTCCTGGATAACAAGTGCTCTTAGCAGGTGTTTAATTGAGGCTGGTGGGGTTAAATTGCTGCTTTATACGGCGATATGGCCAGATATGTGACCATGGGAAAGGTGCTGATGGTGATGCTCATCATCATAATCCTATGGCTATTGGAGCAGAAGCATAATGTCCTGTTGCATTAACACTCGTTACCATTAAACTATCAGTGGCAATGTGTGTGCCCTTTCATCACAGCCTGACGCGTCAGCATGCGAACTGAACCACATGCTTGGTCTGTTGTAATCATGTAATTGTCTGTGTCCTAGAGAGTGGTCAATTGTATTATGTGTAATCAACTCTGCTCACCCTCCCTTTGAAATCTTCCCCTGATAGGGGCAAGGGCTGGGAATGTTGCCAATGACTTTTGTTAGTCTTCCAACAGCCCTATTCCACATCTGCTGCTGTTTATTGTCCTAAAATGGATGCATTCTGTTGTGATTGAGGATTTAAAAAAGTACATTGTCAATGATAAGTCTACAGTAAGAGTATTCTTGATCATTCTTAAGACAAAGCAGAATGGAATATGAATAGATTTCTTCTCTCTGATATGATCATGTGGTTTCCTGTTGTCTTAGTCAACCGCTGGCTCCCCCACACATCAAGATAATGTAACCTTACAAGACATTTGTTCCCGGGGAGGTCTGCCAGAATCTTGAGAGTTTGGCACGGCTCTGTGAGGTTAATAATAGAAGCCATCTTGTTGTGTTTTTTATTTTTATTTCCCTCTCTCTCTTCTACCCCCTCAAACCAGCCTTCTTGAAGTCAAGTCTTGACAGAAAACAATCTGTTTGAGCCGGCGAGGGCGAGGGGGGTCAGCCAGCACCGGTGCCCCTGCCTAATGCATCCCACCAGCCCCTGTCCTCTCCCTCCAATCTCTGTGAGGGAGGGAGGAACAGAAAAAAAGGAGGAAGAGTTAGGGATTGCAGTCTGGTCGACTACCTTTGTGGGGTTTCATTCATTTAGAGGCGTACTATACCACTTGACATTACATTTGACATTATCTCTTTTGAATTCCTTTTCAAAGTCTTTGTTCTCGAGATTCGTGAAAAGGTTATCTCCGTTTGTTTACGTCTTCAGGACAGAAAAGGTGGTGTAAGAATGATATATGTTTGGGGGAGGTTGACACACGGGTCCAATGTAATGAATAGATGTAATTAAAGTGAACATTGCCTCTGAATTAACTTAAGTAATAAGGGTGAATAAATAACCTGTTTTCCAGTGCCAAAGTCATAGTCATTTTTATCGAGACAGCTATTTATTATGGAGCTGCTAAAACACCTTACAGCACTGCGCTGACATGTGGATGTGTGATTCAATGCTGCTGAGATGCAGCCCGACAGATGTTACTCAGTGGGTAATCCCCCAACTCTGCCTCCCCAGTCCTGCTGAAATATTTATATTTAAAGTACACACATATATTATATTTATGGGTAAATACTGTGGTTTGATCCAATAGTTGTAAGATTCTGTAACACTTTACCATAAGTAATTTGCCTTAAAAGCTTTACTTAAGGTACCCTAATGTAACTACACAGAAATAACTGTAGAAACAACATTTTATTTACACACGTTACATAGTTGCAGCTTTATTGACCAATTTCTCTGTCATCCTATGTGTGAATGGACAAATGAACTGAAATCTGGGTAAACAGCAGCATAGTCCATCTGACATTCTTTATTTTGAAGTGCCGACCCACACTTAATAAAGCCAATGTGATTTACTGGAGAATTTTTATTTTATTTTATTTTACCTTTATTTAACCAGGCAAGTCAGTTAAGAACAAATTCTTATTTTCAATGACTGCCTAGGAACAGTGGGTAAACTGCCTGTTCAGGGGTAGAACGAGAGATTTGGACCTTGTCAGCTCGGGGGTTTGAACTTGCAACCTTCCGGTTACTAGTACAACGCTCTAACCACTAGGCTACCCTGCCGCCTCAAGAAGGTGGTATAGCTCTCCTATTTTGACAGAAATGCATTTTCCAAAGTCATTCAGTCTGCCCCCAAAGAAGAGTGAGGGGGAAATTTAATGTACTCTGGTAGAGAGAGGGAACCGAGCAAGGAACTGCTTGTAGGGATGAATGCATCAATGAGCCAATTGCTGTAAAATTGGACAGGGTTTTAAGAGGGGGAGAGGGGAGGAAAGGGATTTGGCTTGCCCCTACTCTCCAGCCCAAACGCCTCATTGAAAGGTCATGTAGGATCTCTGAAAGGCTTGTGCAGTTGTCTCTAAGGCACCACAATGGAGAATATGCTCCTAGCAGCCAGTGTACTGGCCTTTTCCTCTCCAATTGTATTAGTCTAGTCCAGCACATTCACTTTTCCTTTCTCAAAGCTTTTTTTTTTATCCAGTTCTGTTTGATATGCATGTTTTACTGATGTGTGTTTTTAATGTTGTCTACTCAATGCATGTTCCTTTATGCATATTTATCAGAATGCCTCTCAGCCCATCATATCACTAAACATGTATGTGACCACTAACAAACTGAACTATATAATGCATCTTTATCTGCCACTGTCATATGGCAAAAGCAAAGAAGGCTAAAGGTGGTTCCTGAAAGAGTGAATGAAAGAGAGCTGAACGTTTACACATGGCCTCCTCCCCCAACAGCTCTCTGTATGGTTATGTATGGTTGGCTGTTTCATGCCGATCCGTTATTGTTGTGGCCTTTTCTTACATGCAAAGAACATTCTGTCCTTGCGTGGCTCAGTTGGTAAGAGCATGGCGCTAGAAATGCCAGGGTCGTGGGTTGGAGGTCATCTATACTATAATGTATGCACTCACTGTTGTCAGTTGCTTCGGGCTTTTTCTAAATGGTAAGAACAACTAATGCCGTGACTCACCCATGACTTCACCTCTCTCTCAGCTTCGAGACACTAAGTCGGCCGACCAAAACACAACGCTGCTCCACTTCCTGGCTGAGAAGTGTGAAGCGAAGTACCCGGAGATCCTGAGGTTCCCTGAAGAGCTGCAGCATGTGGAGAGTGCTAGCAAAGGTAAGGCAGTCCGTCCTCTTTAAATAATGGTTGACACTGTCCTTATATGGACACTGTATCACTGGTTGAACCATAATTCTACACGGACACTCCTGAGGCATTAACAGTAGTTTAGATTCTGATGTGAGAGATGGATGTATAACACACTGAAAAGTCAGAGAGTAATTAGAACGTGTTGTTTTCTGCTAAGGTCATACTTGCATGTTTTGAATCGCGCAACATGCTGTTATTGGACTTTGCAGACAGTAAACTATATATTCAACAAACAAGATATATTCCTCCCCAGAAATATCTGCCTCTTGAAATTGGACGCTCTCACAGGAAACCACAAAAGATTTTTGACAAACATGCAATTTACTCCACACCTGCAATCATTCTAGGTGTTATATCACCTTTACCAATTTACTGACATGTTTCATTTCTTCATTTTCTTGTTTTGACCCCCCTGCATTGTGTTTTGTTAGTAACCAATAGAAATCTCTCGACAAGCCCAAATATTATAGCTGTGTCTTCCTTGGCTCCATTTCAATTAAGAAAGCTGTTGATTACAACTATAATGTTATTGGATGTCAGAAGGTGAATTCACCAATTTGTAAGTCGCTCTGGATAAGAGTGTCTGCTAAATGACTTAAATGTAAATGTAAATGTTATTTGCTTGTGTTTTCATCAAAGTATTTTATTTACCTTCTCCCCCACCAGTATCCTCGCTAATCGAACATAATTCCTTTTGAGCGATATAACCCCGGTTAAATCAAATTGTAATTGGCCAATGGTATTTGCTTTGTCTCTGCATTATAACATTGATCCAGCATTATCCGACTTGTTTTAAACGCTTCTTTTGAGAGCTAGAGCTTAAACCAGGAGGCTTCGAGGCATTTTACAGCTTGATTTAGACACACCCATGTTTTCTAGAGTGACGCATGAGATTAGGCCAAACAAGGTTAAGATACTTTAATTAGTTCTGTTGCATCCGATGGAATAAAACTTCCTAATGGCTAGAGAGCCCCTCTTAATTCTTGTGGCCAGAGAGCCCCTCTTAATCCATTCAAATGGCCCAGAAGTAATGGTAGCAGTTTTACGAGCACCCAACCAATTGTGGGTTTTTTTGCGATATGTGTAACTTATTTTGTACATAATGTTTCTGCAACCGTATCTTACACAAAAAAGAGCCTTCTGGATATCAGGACAGCGATCCCTCACCTCAGATTAGACAAAGAGCTTCTGGATATCAGGACAGCGATCCCTCACCTCAGATTAGACAAAGAGCTTCTGGATATCAGGACAGCGATCCCTCACCTCAGATTAGACAAAGAGCTTCTGGATATCAGGACAGCGATCCCTCACCTCAGATTAGACAAAGAGCTTCTGGATATCAGGACAGCGATCCCTCACCTCAGATTAGACAAAGAGCTTCTGGATATCAGGACAGCGATCCCTCACCTCAGATTAGACAAAGAGCTTCTGGATATCAGGACAGCGATCCCTCACCTCAGATTAGACAAAGAGCTTCTGGATATCAGGACAGCGATCCCTCACCTCAGATTAGACAAAGAGCTTCTGGATATCAGGACAGCGATCCCTCACCTCAGATTAGACAAAGAGCTTCTGGATATCAGGACAGCGATCCCTCACCTCAGATTAGACAAAGAGCTTCTGGATATCAGGACAGCGATCCCTCACCTCAGATTAGACAAAGAGCTTCTGGATATCAGGACAGCGATCCCTCACCTCAGATTAGACAAAGAGCTTCTGGATATCAGGACAGCGATCCCTCACCTCAGATTAGACAAAAAAATTTTCTTCAACAAGCAGGACACACAGGACATTGTCCGAACACCTGACAAGGCCTGCATCCCAGTTGTTGGCAAGAGGAAGAGACGCAGGTACAGAGGACACAGAGCAGGGTGCCTTGTAAAATAACTGCCATTACCGTCAATATTACTCTCCAACGTGCAATCATTGGACAATAAATTAGACGAGGTACGATCACGAATATCCTATCAACGGGACATCAAAAACTGTAATATCTTATGGCTAAATGATGACAGATATTCAGCTAGCGGGATACATGCTGCACCTGCGAGATAGAACAGCACGCTCTGATAAGACGGGGGAGCGGTCTGTGCATGTTTGTAAACAACAGTTGGTGCACGAAATCTAAGGATGTTTCTAGATTTTGCTTGCCTGAAGTAGAGTATATTGTGATCAAATTCAGACCACACTATTTGCCTAGAGAGTTTTCAGCTATACTTTTCATGGCTGTTTATTTTCCAACACAGACGGATGCTGGCACTAAGACCGCACTGTCAGCTGTATAGGGAAATAAGCAAACAGGAAACCACTCCTAGTGTCCAGAAACTTTAATGCAGGGAAACTTAAATCAGTTCTACATAATTTCTGTCAACATGTTAAATGTGCAGCCAGAGGAAAAAAATTCTAGATCACCTGTACTCCACACACAGAGACGTGTACAAGCTCTCCCTCGCACACCATTTGGTAAATCCGACCACATTTCTATCCTCCTGATTCCGGCTTACAAGCACAAATTAAAGCAGGAAGCACCAGTGACCCGGTCTATAAAAAAGTGGTCAGGTGAAGCAGATGCAGGACGGTTTTCCTGTCACAGACTGGAACATGTTCCGGGATTCTTCCAATGGCATTGAGGAGTACACCATATCAGTCACTGGCTTTATCAATAAGTGCATCGAGGACGTCGTCCCCACAGTGACTGTACGTACATACCCTGCCATGGATTACAGGCAACATTTGCACTGAGCTTAAGGGTAGAGCTGCCACTTTCAAGGTGCGGGACTCTAACCCGGAAGCTTATAAGAAATCCTGCTATGCCCTCCAACGAACCATCGACACAGGGCTAACATTGAATAATGCTACACCGGCTCTGATGCTCGTCTTATGTGGCAGGGCTTGCACACTATTACAGACTACAAAGGGAAGCACAGCCGCAAGCTGCCCAGTGACACGAGCCAAACAGATGAGCTAAATCACTTATATGCTCGCTTCGAGGCAAGCAACACTGAGGCATGAATGAGAACATCAGCTGTTCTGGACGACTGTGTGATCACGCTCTACATTCACAAGGCTGCGGGGCCAGACGGGCATGTGCTGACCAACTGACAGATGTCCTTACTGACATTTTCAACATGTCCCTGATTGAGTCTGTAAAACCAACATGTTTCAAGCAGACCACCATAGTTCCTGTGGCCAAGAACAAAAAGGCAACCTTCCTAAATGACTACGTCCGTAGCCATGAAGTGCTTTGAAAGGCTGGTAATGACTCACGTCAACACCATTATCCCAGAAAACCTAGACTCAATTTGCATACCATCCAAACAGATCCACAGATGATGCAATCGCTATTGCACTCCACACTGCTCTTTCCCACCTGGAAGAAAGGAACAGCTACGTAAGAATGCTATTCATTGACTACAGCTCAGCGTTCAACACCATAGTGCCCTCAAAGCTCATCACTAAGCTAAGGATCCTGGTGTTTAACCACTCTCTGCAACTGGACTTCATGGACTTCTTGACGGGCCGCACCCAGGTGGTGAGGGTAGGCAGCAACACAAATGCCACGCTGATCCTCAATGCTTGAGCCCCTCAGGGGTGCGTGCTCAGTCCCCTCCTGTACTCCCTGTTCACCAACGACTGCATGGCCAGGCACAATTACAACACCATCATTAAGTTTGCAGACAACACAACAGTGGTATGCCTGATCACCGACAATGATGAGACAGCCTATAGGGAGGAGGTCAGAGACCTGTCCGGGTGGTGCCAGAATAACAACCTATTCCTCACCGTAACCAAGACTAAGGAGACTATTGTGCACTACAGGAAAAGGTGGACCGAGCACACCCCCATTCTCATCGACGGGGCTGTAGTGGAGCAGGTTGAGAGCTTCAAGTTCCTTGGTGTCCACATCAACAACAAACTAGAATGGTCCAACACACCAAGACAGTCGTGAAGAGGGCACGACAAATCCTATTCCCCCTCAGGAAACTGAAAGATTTGGCATGGATCCTCAGATCCTCTAAAGGTTCTACAGCTGCAACATCGAGAGCATCCTGACTGGTTGCATTACTACCCTATGGCAAGCTGTGCCGGAGTGCCAAGTCTAGGACAAAAAGGCTTGTCAACAGTTTTTACCCCCAAGCCATAAGACTCCTGAACAGGCAATCAAATGGCTACCCATACTATTTGCATTGTGCCCCCCCCCCCAACCCCTCTTTTTACGCTGCTGCTACTCTCTGTGTATCATGCATAGTCACTTTAACTATACATTCATGTACATACTACCTCAATTGGCCCGAACAACCAGTGCACCCGCACATTGGCTAAACGGGCTATGTGCACTGTGTCCCGCAACCCACCACTCGCCAACCCCTCCTTTACGCTACTGCTACTCTCTGTTCATCATCTATGCATAGTCCATTTAACCATATCTACGTTTACGTACTACCTCAATCAGCCTGTTTATAGCCTCGTTATTGTTATTTTTCACTGTATTTTTTACTGTTGTTTTCATTTCTTTACTTATCTATTGTTCACTAAATACCTTTTTTGCACTGTTGGTTAGAGCCTGGAAGTAAGCATTTCACTGTAAGGTCTACTCACCTGTTGTATTCGGAGCACGTGACAAATAAACTTTGATTTGATTTGTGTAGTAAAAATCGGAAATATTATTCTGTTCAGGATGAGGGCCCCGTCTGATTCAAAATGGATGGTATATGGCAGCAGTTTCAGTGGCCAATGGGAGAAGGACTTTAATAGAGCACAAGGGATTTGTATGCGTTCCAAGATGACCACCAGGACAGGTTAACAGGCCGGATGGGAGGCATGGTGTGGATGACAGGACAGAACGGTGGCTTAATGCCCTAGGCATTATTGTCTATCTGCCATTGTGGATTGGTGTTGAGAATAAGAGAACATGGCTGCCATTTGTCATGCAGAAGTGGTGTATTTACAGCTCAAGCGGCGTAATTACCTCGAGTAAACATGCTACATTGTTCCCACCTTTGAATGAAGTTATTTATCTGACACGTATGAAAGTTAGTCTCCCTATGCAATCTGGCAAGTAAGCATTTGCTGCCTCATTGTCTGGGAATAGACTTGTTTGTCTGACTGCCTGTCAATAAGTTCATTTCATTCTCAAGTATTTGGTGGAGAATCCCCAGAGGCGTATTTACTTTGTTAGTTTCCTATTTGGTTATTTAATCGAATTCCCGCTAATTATGTGCTCGAATGACGCAGTGAGGCAGCTATTGTTGAAGTGGACCAGAACCAGTCTTCATTATGGATATAGATGGATTAGTGTACGGCTCAAACTGTCAACGTGTATCAACTCATTCAAGTCCTTTCAGGGACAATCAATTCTTGTGCATGCTTGTTAGTTCAATTGGGTGAGACTGATAAGCCATTGGTTGACTCAATTCATTATGGCAAACACCAGTGGACAACACAGACATAACACCAAGGAGAAGGATATATGAGCTATAAAACTGTTTACCTCACAGTGCTTTCCGTAGACCCTGTATTTTAATAATAGGTCAAACGTGATATACAACACGATAACCTTATTATCCATGGACATTTTAGGGTAAAACCAAGAAAACTAGCCATTTAAAGGCCCAGTACAGTCAAACATGTGATTTCCCTGTGTGTGATAGATATATATATATATATATATATATATATATATATATATATATATATATATATATATATATATATATATATATACATTTTTATTTCTACACTGAGGTTGGAAATTGAAATTGTGAAAATTATGATAATACCATTTTAGTGTAAGTGCTGTTCGAAAAGACCGCCTGACATTTCACCCTGTTTTGGTGGGGTGGAGTTTTGGCCTGCCTGGTGACATCAACAGGTGGTAATTTAGTTAATTTACTGATACGACAACATGTTGGTCCCATGTTTCAAGAGATAAAATATAAGATGCCAGAAATGTACCTTCCATACACACAAAAAGCCTGTTTCTCTCAAATGTTGCGCACAAAATTGACTTCAGTTGGCAAATACTCACCTTCGATAGCCACTGGCAGGCTGGAGAAGTGTGCTCTTCACGGTTGAATCCCAGTTTCAACTCTAACAGGAAAATGGCAGACATTGTGTATGGTGTCTTGTGGGCGAGTGGTTTGCTCCAGCAACTTCGCACATCCATTGAAGGGGAGTGGGACAACATTCCACAGGCCACAATCAACAGCCTGATCAACGCTATGCAGAAGAGATGAAGCACTGCATGAGACAAATGGTGGTCACACCAGATACTGACTGGTTTTCTGATCCACGCCCTACTTTGTTTTTAAGGTATTCATTTATTTATCATTTATTTCATTTGACTGATTTCCTTATATGAACTGTAACTCAGTAAAATATTTGAAATTCCCCACTCTAACCACACCCAGACAGTCCTAACAAAATTCCTTGAGAAATTGCTATTTTCTAAGTGATTGAAAACAATCACAGGAAGGTACTTAATTGCTACATATAAATGATTTGATATTGATGTAAAAACGTCTGCATTGGACCTTTAAGAGCAGATGATTCCATACCGAGAGAGAAATAATTTCATTTTGTTATTGTCCCTATTGGTCAGCCAGACAGCATTGGTTTGAATCATGAAGTGATGTGTTTCTTCAGTTTTGACAGAAGTTCGCCTCCACAGGTGAAGCCAAAAGGAATTAGATGATTGAGTCACCCACTCTAACAAAAAATGCACCGTCTCTCACTCCAACAAGAAACATGACACAATGATCTTTGTTTTAAAAGAAAATGCATAGTGTCTTCTCATTTTCCTTTTCCCCGTACCAAAGAGAGACCTCTTTGGTCACCAGCGCTCAAGTTTTATTCTGTTGTTTTCGGGTGCTTTTAAGGGCTTTTTGAGATGCCGGAGAGGACCAAAACAAAGAAGCTCAAATCGCAGCTGTCTAGTCTCACTAAAGCTCATTTAATCAGAGAACCCTTTGAGGCTGGAACACAAGGCTGGAACACCACGATGTCTGGGCCACGCGTTAGCTTGATACGAGTCTGGAGGAGCTGTAACGCTTGTGTAGAACAACGGGGCCCATCTGAATAATTTATAGACTTCTTCCAGATCTTTTACAAGGCTTTTTGGTCTCCTGTCAGGTAAATTGGTATAAGAACATGGGAAAAAGATTGCTTCCTTAACTGAGTACACTGTTCACCCTAACCCCAAGCAATATCTAGTTGTCATCTCTCATTCTCCTCTCTGTTAGGCATCTCTCTCTCCTTCATCGCTACAGTGCATTAGAGCCACTTTGTTTCCTCGTCTCCACTAAAATAACTTTCTAGTTTCTCCTTTTGTTATTATTTTTCTACTTGGCCCATGGCCGGCAGCATGCTGGAATGGAAATGTGTATCTTGGATTCCACTTACTCTCCCTTTATCCCCCATCACGTCATCTCTCTTTATCCCCATCACCTCCTCTCTTTTTATCACTGTCTCCCCCACCACTTTCTCTCTCTTCAATCCTGTCTCCCCCATCTCTTCCTCTCACTTTATCCCCATCTCCCCCATCTCTTCATCTCTCTTTATCCCTGTCTCCCCCATCTCTTCCTCTCTTTATCCCTGTCTCCCCCATCACTTCCTCTCTCTTCAACCCTGTCTCCCCATCTCTTCCTATCTCTTCAACCCTATCTCTTCATCTCTCTTTGTCCCCGTATCCCCCATCTCTTCCTCTCTCTTCAACCCTGTCTCCCCCATCTCTTCCTCTCTCTTCAACCCTGTCCCCCCATCTCTTCTTCTCACTTTATCCCCGTCTCCCCATCTCTTCCTCTCTCTTCAACCCTGTCTCCCCCATCTCTTCCTCTCTCTTCAACCCTGTCTCCCCATCTCTTTCTCTCTCTTCAACCCTGTCTCCCCCATCTCTTCCTCTTTCTTCAACCCCTTCTCTCCCATCTCTTCCTCTCACTTTATCCCCGTCTCCCCATCTCTTCCTCTCACTTTATCCCCGTCTCCCCCATCTCTTCCTCTCACTTTATCCCCGTCTCCCCTTCTCTTCCTCTCACTTTATCCCCGTCTCCCCCATCTCTTCCTCTCTTCAACCCCGTCTCCCCCATCTCTTCCTCTCTCTTTAGCCCCGTCTCCCCCATCACTTCCTGTATTTTTAGCCCTGTCTCCCCCATCACTTCCTGTATCTTTAGCCCCGTCTCCCCCATCACTTCACCCATCTTTATCCCTGTCTCCCCATCACTTCATCCATCTTTATCCATGTCTCCCCATCACTTCATACATCTTTATCCCTGTCTCCCCATCACTTCACCCATCTTTATCCCTGTCTCCCCATCACTTCATCCATCTTTATCCCTGTCTCCCCCATCACTTCATCCATCTTTATCCCTGTCTCCCCATCACTTCATCCATCTTTATCCCTGTCTCCCCATCACTTCATCCATCTTTATCCCTGTCTCCCCCATCACTTCATCCATCTTTATCCCTGTCTCCCCCATCACTTCATCTCTCTTTATCCCCGTCTCCCCGTCACTTCCTTTGTATCCCTGTCTCCCCCATCACTTCATCCATCTTTATCCCCGTCTCCCCATCACTTCCTTTGTATCCCTGTCTCCCCCATCACTTCATCCATCTTTATCCCCGTCTCCCCATCTCTTCATCCATCTTCATCCCTGTCTCCCCATCACTTCATCTTTTTCCGTCTCCCCATCACTTCCTCTCTCTTTATCCCCGTCTCCCCATCACTTCATTTGTATCCCTGTCTCCCCATCACTTCATCCATCTTTATCCCTGTCTCCCCATCACTTCATCTTTATCCCTGTCTCCCCATCACTTCATCTTTATCCATGTCTCCCCATCACTTCATATCTCTTTATCTCCGTCTCCCCCTTCACTTCCTCTCTCTATAATCCTGTCTCCACCATCACTTTCTCTCTGTGCCACCCAACTTATTTCTGACAAGCTATTACAGTTTGAACCTCCCCCTGCTTGTCCCACCACCACTACAACTTGAAAAATGTTGTGTTGAATCATTATTTGACTCATTATTTTCAGCTGAAGTAGACCCCTCGCCTCTGCGATGACTACCGCCACCTTCTGTTGTGATCTGTAGCTGAGGTGAGGCCAGGTGACCTATTCATCCTGTACAGCCAGAGGCCCTGAGCCTGCAAATTTCTGCTTGTTGCATCAAGGGCCGTGGGGGAAAACGGGGGTTGGCTGGTCAGAAGGTGGGGGGGTGTGATGAGGAGGAGGGGGTTCAGACATTAGAATAATCACAAGCTCATCTACAAACGGCTGGAGTCTGCACACTTAATATACCTGATTGAAAAGAGCAATCAGTTCCGGCTGATTTCCCTGAGAAAGGCTTTTTGTCAGTTCCTTTCCCTTGATTGCCCACTCCAGAGGGACTCTCTCTCCCCCAAGTCTCCTCCTCAGAGAGAAAAAAATGGAGAGAGAAAGAGAGAAAAGAGTGAGAGAGAAAAGAGAGAGAGACAGGCCTTTGTCTGCTCTATTGCAGTCTGAGCCTCCCGTAAGCACATTATACTGCCTTTTCCCAACTGCTTCACTTCATGTTAATTGCCTTATATTGTTTATATTTAATGTTATGCTTCTGTCATGACAAGTTCAAATCGAAAAGAAAGATAATTGCTAATCAATGAAAACTGGATCCTTGTACAATCCTCTCCGGGTCGAGTGGCGTACTTTGGCATTTGCTGGCAATCATTAATGTTATTCAATAAGATGCCCTTTTAAAAATTTTCATTTGGTTTGATTGTATTACTTTCTTTTGCAGAATAGTATTTTCATTCTGATTCATTCCTTGTAAAATATTAGCGAAATGAATGTTATGTTTATCTATAGTTGGTGTATTAGAGAAATGAGTCGATAAATCCACTTGCCTTCAGAACCAAAATGGTCGCCTTGACTGAAATCTCAGGAGAATTTCCTGTAGAGCGGTGTAAAAGCCATCTGGTTTTCTGAGTCATAGCGTCGTCATAGAGTTGTGTGGATGCACAACTTAATTACACATGCAACCCTGCATGCTTGTGAATTATAAATGCAACACGCTAACGAGATGATAGATCTGCATGTGGACTCCCAGCAGGTCGTCTACTCTCCCCTTCCCTGACACACATGATAGCATCTCTTATTACCTCAGAAGCTGTCTCCCCGTAGGGAGTAGCTTTTGAGGCAGGTAGAGGTCAGTGATAACTGGAGCCCGGCCCAGCACACACAGTTGTCCTCGCAGGAGACTAGACCCTTCTCTCTATGGACTCGCCCATCATCAATGGCTCACCTGCCTCAAGGTAACTGCTAATTAGAAGCCAGATGTTCACCCAGAGAGACTCACAGGGTCATTGAATTTGCTGAGTCTCAAGGAGGGCCTGGGACAAGCGGACTGATGACCATGAGGACTGACATTGTGGGGTTGTTGTGCTGTTTTTACATGAATTCCCTATTCTTACGCACTTTTTTCTGTTTTGTATAGACAATGTAATGTAGTGGACCATTAACCAGAAGGTTGCTCATTTGAAACAGGGGCTTTGCAATATGAGAGATGAACTGGCAACCCAAAGGCTGCTAGTCAAGGCACTTAACGCCTCCATGTTCCAAATGTATGGCATGTTTCTGTGTTGTCTCAGGCAGCAGAGCAACATAATCATAATCTCAGATGGACCTATAATGTCTTATTATATTAATTGAGGTTGAGTTGGCATGTCAGTAGGTTTGAGATGAAATAATGTCACTGTCGCATGCTTTCATGTGCTCCAGGTGCACACTCATATTGGTTTGATGGAGCGCGTTGTGAACCGAAAACTTAAACATTAATGGAAATGATCATCTGATTTATTGTCTTACCCTTTAAAAATAATGCTAATCTTTTGAGCGTGTCCAACATATTTATCCCATTCTTACCATGTCCCCTCATAATTATTGTTATACACTCTCTCTACAAGCCTACGAGCTAGACTTTTTGTGGTTGGGTATTGTGTAGTAACTGCCTATGACAGTAACGCTTGAATAAGTAACCGCCCACATAAACCTCCCAACGAACAGTTATTGAGACCCTTGTAAAGTTTGGCAGCTACAGTATATGAATTTGGTGCTGTTTTTCATGAACTATCCCCATGAACTATGTAGCAAATTGGATGGGTAAGGTGATAAACTGGATGTTATGGAGCTTTATGTCCATTGACCTTCATGTCAACAGTGATAGGTCATAGAGTGATAGGTCATAGAGTGATAGCAAGGTAGTAAGAGCATGGGTGTTTCTCAAAATGCACACTACTGTGCTCCAATCATGCAAATTGGAGCACATGAGGGTCAGAGGAGGAGTCCAAATCAAAGTATGTGAAACGGAGCACAAAGGGCACTTCCAGAATGTGTGCTCTGTTTGCAAGCTTCAACTGAAAGTATGCAAAGAAATATGATGCAGCCACGTATAAAATGATGAAACATGTATTGAAGTCAAGGGCAGCCATTATTTGAGCTGCCCTTTGAGCTGACTTCGGAAGGAGAAATTGTCTTAACATTTCATATGTTGCCTGACTACAATATTTTATCTTGATATGTTAATAAATCTAGCATAATATTATTTTTATGATATGTTTCCCTATTAAACTATCTGATTAGCTACATTATTACGATTCACATTTAGCTAGCTGATAGTTATGAAGTAAAACTGTTTCTTTGTGGATATTTTGTTTGCTTAGCTAAATACAGTAAAACTCAGTTTTTCACAATTCCTGATATTTAATCCTAGTAAAAATGCCCCGTCTTAGGTCAGTTAGGATCACCACTTTATTTTAAGAATGTGAAATGTCAGAATAATAGTTGGGAGAGTGATTTATTTATCACATTCCCAGTGTGTCAGAAGTTTACATACACTCAATTAGTATTTGGTAGCATTTCCTTTAAATTGTTTAACCTGGGTCAAACGTTTCGGGTAGCCTTCCACAAGCTTCCCACAAGCTTCCCACAGTAAGTTGGGTGAATTTTGGCCCATTCCTCCTGACAGAGCTGGTGTAACTGAGTCAAGTTTCTAGGCCTCCTTGCTCGCACACACTTTTTCAGTACTGCCCACAAATCTTCTGTAGGATTGAGGTCAGGGCTTTGTGATGGCCACTCTAATACCTTGACTTTGTTGTCCTTAAGCCATTTTGACACAACTTTGGGGGTATGCGTGGGGTCATTGTCCATTTGGAAGACCCATTTGCAACCAAGCTTTAACTTCCTGACTGATGTCTTGAGATGTTGCTGCAATATATCCACATAATTTTCCTGTGTCATGATGCCATCTATTTTGTGAAGTGCACCAGACCCTCCTGCAGCAAAGCACTCCCACAACATGATGCTCTCACTCCCGTGCTTCACTGTTGGGATGGTGTTCTTCAGCTTGCAAGCATCCCCCTTTTTCCTCCAAACATAACGATGGTCATTATGGCCAAATAGCTCTATTTTTGTTTCATCAGATCAGAGGACATTTCTCCAAAAAGTATGATATTGTCCCCATGTGCAGTTGCAAACCGTAGTCAGTTTTTTTATGGTGGTTTTGGAGTAGTTGGCTTCTTCCTTGCTGAGCAGCCTTTCAGGTTTTGTCGATATAGGACTCATTTTACTGTGGATATAGATTATTTTGTACCTGTTTACTCCAGCATCTTCACAATTTCCTTTGCTGTTGTTCTGGGATTGATTTGCACTTTTTTTTAACCTTCAGGCGTTTTGAAGGAGGAACCAGACTTGTGGGGGTCTCAATTTTTTTTCTGAGGTCTTGGCTGGTTTCTTTTGATTTCCCCATGATGTCAAGCAAAGAGGCACTGAGTTTGAAGGTAGGCCTTGAAATACATCCAGAGGTACACATCCAATTGAATCAAATGATGTCAATTTGCTTTTCAGAAGCTTCTAAAGCCATGACATAATTTTCTGGAATGTTCCATGATGTTTAAAGGCACAGTCAACTTAGTGTATGTAAACTTCTGACCCCTGGAGTTGTGAAACAGTGAATTATAAGTGAACTAATCTGTCTGTAAACAACTGTTAGGAAAATGCATTGTCATGCACAAAGTAGATGTCCTAACCAACTTGCCAAAACTATAGTTTGTTAACAAGAAATGTGTGGAGTGGTTGAAAAACAAGTTTCAATGACTCCAACCTAAGTGTATGTAAACTTTCTGACTTCAACTGTACGTATTCAGACCTTTTGCTATGAGACTCGAAATTGTGCTCAGGTGCATCCTGTTTCCATTGATCATCATTGAGATGTTTCTATAACTTGATTGGAGTCCAGCTGTGGTAAATTCAATTGATTAGACATGATTTGGAAAGGCACACACCTGTCTTTATATGGTCCTACAGTTGACAGTGCATGTCAGAGCAAAAACCAATCCATGAGGTCAAATAATTTTTCCGTAGAGCTCAGAGACAGGATTGTGTCAAGGCACAGATCTGGGGAAGGGTACACGAACATGTGTGCAGCATTGAAGGTCCCCAAGAACACAGTGGCCTCTATCATTCTTAAATGGCTGAAGATCCCTCCTCGAGCTGGCCGGCAGGCCAAATTGAGCAATCGGGGGAGGGAGAAGGGTCTTGATCAGAGAGGTGACAAAGAACCCCATGGTCCCTCTGACAGAGACTCCAGAGTTCTTCTGTGGAGATGGGAGAACCTTCCAGAAGGACGACCATCTCTGCAGCACTCCACCAATCAGGCCTTTATGGTTGAGTGGCCAGACGGAAGCCACTCCTCAGTAACAGCCCGCTTGTAATTTGCCGTAAGGCAGCTAAAGACTATCAGACCATGAGAAACAAGATTCTCTGGTCTGAGGAAACCAAAATTGAACTATTTGGCCTGAATGCCAAGCGTCAAGTCTGGAAGAAACCTGGCACCATCCCCACGGTGAAGCATGGTGGTGGCATCATCATGCTGTGGGGATGTTTTTAACGGCAGGGACTGAGAGGCTAGTCAGGATTGAGGCAAAGGTGAACGGAGCAAAGTATAGAGAGATCCTTGATGAAAACCTGCTCTAGAGCGCTCAGACTGGGGCGAACAGGACAACGACCCTAGACACACAGCCAAGACAACGCAGGAGTGGCTTCGGGACAAGTCTCAGAATGTCGAGATCGAACATCTCTGGAGAGACCTGAATATAGCTGTGCAGTGACGCTCCCCATCCAACCTTACAGAGCTTGAGAGGATCTGCATAAAATAATGGGAGAAACTCCCAAAATACAGGTGTGCCAAGCTTGTACTGCCATACCTAAGAAGACTTGAAGCTGTAATCGCTGCCAAAGGTACTTCAACAAAGTACTGAGTAAAGGGTCTGAATACTTATGTAAATGTGATATTTCCCTTTTTTTCATATATACATTTGCTTTCTAAAAACCTGTTTTTCTTTGTCATTATGGGGTATTTTGTATTGATTGATGAGGGGGAAAAAAAAAATTCATCATTTTTAGAATAAGGCTATAACGTAACAAAATGTAGAAAAATTGAATACTTTCCGAATGCAATGTATCTAGCTGATAATTATGAAGTAGAAAGTTTGCTTTGTGTATATCTTGTTTCACCTGTTGTTGCCATTGTCTTGGCTGGAAGAAGGTTCAAGTGAATGTGGAGGTGGAGGCGAGTGCTTCTCAAATGTGTTCTTTCATGCATTCCCCACACTCTCTTCCTCACAAGAAGAGTGTGGAGCACGGTGGCATATTGAGAAACATCCCATGTGTTAGTCCTATTGTTTCTGTGGTTGAACATCCAATTAGTCATTTTTTTCTGACTGATGATTTAATGAATAGCCATTTCCTCATGTGTTGTGTTTTTCATTTGTTTGTTTGCTCCTTTGGTAACATTGCCACAATAAACGTTGATTAGCATGTAATCAACTAGCTTTTCTGCACTGTGAACAGCGGCGGCATCGGCTTTGAAGTTGGCCTTGTCTGTTGGAAAATTGTAATGGATGAAGTTCTCCTCTGCTAATTTTTTGTGTGTCTTGGGACTGCCAATGGTGACTCAAAGCACTTGCTGACACACAACTTCAAAACTATGTACCGAACAAAGTTTCAGTCATTTTTTTCCGCCGGAATAGCGGGGAGTGTTTCTCACAAGGCATTTTGGATCTCGGAGGTCATGCACAGCATTGCTTCTTCCTCGCCTCCGTTTATCTACTTTATTCTTGTTTTGTTTTAAAGGACTATATATCTTTTCATGGGCAGTTATCATGCCATCTTGTGCTCTCAGCACCGTGTGCTGCCTGTGGCTCTTAGACTGTGGATGGAACTCTTAAGGCTGCCTTAAAGGTGCTATAATCTCTGCTCATATAAGCACTTGCTAGATCCGCTGGCTAAATCCTGCAGCTTTAATGGAATGCAGGTGAAATTTGGACGCATATACCTTCAATGAGAAAATGCATTACTCAAATCCCACCCCAGAGTGGTTATCGACCTCTAACTTATTGCCTCTCAACAAAAACACCTCAGGCCGGATTTACTAAGAGATTTAACGACTACAAAACTTGCTCCTCTTTTTTCCAGATATGAGAATTTCTAGCATCATTCCCTCAGGACATAAAAACGTTGCATACTCGACAACAATTAAATCCTCCGTAAATGTTTCACTTAGATGTATGAAACTCAAAAATGCTTCCTTAAACCTATTTTTACTTGGTGCTTGGGAATCTCACTTTGACAAGCAGAACATCACACAAGGACACATTTGACATTTCTCCAGAGACCCAAGATATTCCTTCTGACAGGAAAGGACACACTTTATTTCCTGTTTCTGACGGATGGTGTGGGCAGAAAAGCTGCCATCTCCAGCCCGATGCCCCACCTTCCCCGGCCCAATGTTGGACCTGCCATCCCGTGCCGAGTGGACCACCTTGGGAATAGAGTCCACCGTCACTGCATTTCTGTTCGCCACAGACAGCTCTGAGATGATAATTAAAGATGGAGGATTTCCCCAGGGTAGAGCCAGTGAAGGGAAGGAGATCAGGAGTTCACCCCCGTGCCTGGGCCAAAGGCACACACCAAAAATATCTACGTTGTTAGTTAAGCTTTAAATGGGGTCAGGTTGAACATTGCTACCGGCACTCTGTACCGTGCCTGCTGTGGGACGTCTGAATCACATTCCAAAAGAGATTCACCTCTCACTTCTCTCTGCTGTGGTAGTTTTCATTACCTCTCTGACATACATACCGATGGCTCCTCCGCTCATCGCTTAGATTCATTTTAACTGTCTTACGGAGCATTCGCCTTGAATGCGTCTGTCAATAATTTGATTTCACGAACATGAGCTAATGTTGTGGACAGATGATCGAGGCACATTAACACCATTTTCAGTGGAGATTTCCTGCTGTCTATTTCCAGGTTAAGATACACCTTTTTTTCAAAGCGCACAATTGGCCCTCTCTGCCCTCCAGCACCCAATGTCACAGGGAGGCCAAAAAGATCATCAAGGACATAAACCAACCGAGCCACAGCCTGTTCACCCCGCTATCATACAGAAGGGGAGGTCAGTATAGGTGCATCAAAGCTGGGACCGAGTGACTGAAAAACAGCTTCTATCTCAAGGCCATCAGACTGTTAAACAGCCATCACTAGCTGGCTTCCACCCGATTACTCAACCCTGTCCCTTAAATACTGCTGCCCTGATCTCATATGTATATAATGTATTCTATTCTACTGTATTTTAGTCAATGACACTCCGACATTGCTCGTCCTAATATTATATATTTCTTAATTCCATTATTTTACTTTTAGATTTCTGAATTGTTATATACTTTTGCACTGTTATAACTAGGAACACAACATTTTTGCCACACCCGCAATGACATCTGATAAATGTTTTTATGTGACCAATAACATTTGATTTGATTATATTGTCGTTGGAAATGGTAGTCTTTAAGACAGTATTTTCCTGACCCTTGACCTCGCGGTAATAGTGATGGAAAAGCCTTGAGAGACGTGTCATTGGCCAATTTGCCTCGTATAATTTTCCCCCAGAGATTAATCTGTGGGTCCTGACAATGAGAGCCAAGCCTGTGTGGTGATTCAACTCAATCAGAGGCTGCGCTGACGATCCGTCTTGACAATCTGGGAAAAAGAGGAAATATTACACAAATGTTCTCATAAATCTGTTTAGTATAAGGCATAGCCAAGGGCAAAGCAGTATGGAGCCTGGGAGAGGGAAAATGGAGTGAGAGATGAGGAGAGAAAAAAAAAGTTGAACTCTGAGGATATTAATACAGTCATGAATATATCTATTATCCACATTCATTTCTAAGGCACTGCGGCATAATAACTCCCTGCACTACTTGGCTCTGGGCTGTAGTATTACGTCGACAAAATGCTTTTCTGCATTGGGTGGAACACAAAGGGGATAATTTGTCTGCTTCTGAATGGAATTGAAGGGGAATCGTGGCATTAAGAAGATACTTTCACATTCCAGCCTAAGGATTGTGTCTGTAGTTGGCTCTGTAGAACTGAGGAAAAGATTAACGTAATTCAAAACTGATTTAGACAAAGGACCCTTCAATGTGGCAAATAAATGTGTGTTCGCCTGCATGTCTCAGAGAGTGTCTGTTGTTCAGACAAAAATTTGATTTACTCATTCGTATTCTGGGGCACAACATCGTTTTTTACTATTACTAGAAAACCTGTTCCTCCTTATTCCAGTTCTTTTCCAGATTTACCACAGAGCACCGTACCAAAGCAACAAGTTCTTGAAATTACAGTAGACAGACACTGAAAAATACATTTCCTTCATCGTACCTCTGCATGCAGTCTCCTGAGTGGCGCAGCAGTCAAAGCCACTGCATTTCAGTGCTAGAGGCGTCGCTACAGACCCTGGTTCAATCCCAGGCTGTATCACAACCGGCTGTGATTGGAAGTCCCATAGCGTGGCGCACAATTGGCCCAGCGTCATCTGGATTTGGCTGTCATTGTAAAATATTTGATCCGAACTGACTGGCTTAGTTAAATAAAGGTTAAATAAAAAATAAAAATCTCAGCAAACATAAACTGCAAAAAAATAAATGTCCTCTGTCAACTGCATTTATATTCCACAAACTTAACATGTGTAAATATTTGCATGAACATATCAAGTTTCAACAACTGAGACATAAACTGAACAAGTTCCACAGACATGTGACTAACTGAAATGGAATAATGTCTCCCTGAAAAAGGGGGGCCAAAATCAAAAGTAACAGTCATTACCTGGTGTGGCCACCAGCTGCATTAAGTACTGCAGTGCATCTCCTCCTTATGGACTGCACCAGATTGAGATCCGGGGTCTTTGCTGGCCATGTCAGAACACTGACATTCCTGTCTTGCAGAAATCACGCATAGAACGAGCAGTATGGCTGGTGGTATTGTCATGCTGGAGGGTCATGTCAAGATGACCCTGCAGGAAAGGTATCACATGAGGGAGGAGGAGTTCTTCCCTTTAACGCACAGCATTGAAATTGCCTGCAATGACAACAAGCTCAGTCCGATAATGCTGTGACACACCGCCCCAGACCATAACGGGCCCTCCAGATCGATCCCGCGAGTACAGGCCTCAGTGTAACGCCCATACCTTCGATGATAAATGTGAATCCGACCATCACCCCTGGTGAGACAAACTCGTCAGTGAAGAGCATTTTTTGCCAGTCCTGTCTGGTCCAGCAATGGTGGGTTTCTGCCCATAGACAACGTTGTTGCCGGTGATGTCTGGTGAGAACCTGCCTTACAACAGGCCTACAAGCCCTCAGTCCAGCCTCTGTCAGCCTATTGCGAACAGTCTGAGCCCGGATGGAGGGATTGTGCGTTCCTGGTGTAGCTCAGGCAGTTGTTGTTGTAATCCTGTACCTGTCCCGCAGGTGTGATGTTCAGGTGTACCGATCCTGTGCATGTGTTGTTACGCATGGTCTGCCACTGCGAGGACAATCAACTGTCCATCCTGTCTCCCTGTAGCACTGTCTTAAGCATCTCACAGTACGGACATGGCAATTTATTACCCCGGCCACATCTGCAGTCCTCATGCCTCCTTGCAGCATGCCTAAGGCACATTCACGCAGATGAGCAGGGACCCTGGGCATCTTTCTTTTGGTGTTTTCTTCAGTCAGTAGAAAGGCCTCTTTAGTGTCCTAAGTTTTCATAACTGTTACCTTAATTGCCTACCATATGTAAGCTGTTAGTGTCTTAAAAACTTCTTAGGGCTGAGATCCCGCTAACGGGATCGATATGACAACAGCCAGTGAAAGTGCAGGGCGCCAAATTCAAAACAACAGAAATCCCATAATTAAAATTCCTCAAACATAAAAGCATTTCACATCATTTTAAAGATACAATTCTTGTTAATCCCTCCACAGTGTCCGGTTTCAAATTGGCTTGACGGCGAAAGCACCACAAACGATTATATTAGGTCAGAGCCAAGTCACAGAAAAACACAATTTTTCCAGCCAAAAGGAGGAGTCACAAAAATCAGAAATAGAGATAGAAATAGAAAATTAATCACTAACCTTTGATGATCTTCATCAGATGACACTCATAGGACTTTATGTTACACAATACATGTATGTTTTGTTCAATAAATTCATATTTATATCAAAAACACTCAGTATACATTGGCGTGTTATGTTCAGTAGTTCCAAAAACATCCTGTGATTTTGCAGAGTGCCACATCAATTTACAGAAATTCCCAGAAAAAAATGTTGATGAAAATACAAGTGTTATGCATGGAACTTTAGATACTCTCTCCTTAATGCAACCGCTGTGTCAGATTTCAAAAAAGCTTTACGGAAAAAGCAAACCATGCAATTGTCTGAGTACCGCGCTCAGAGACCAAACAAGCCAAAAAGATATCCGCCATATTGTGCAGTCAACAGAAGTCAGAAATAACATTAGAAATATACACTTACCTTTGATGATCTTCATCAGAATGCACTCCCAGGAATCCCAGTTCCACAATAAATGTTTGTTTTGTTCGATAATGTCCATAATTTATGTCCAAATAGCTACTTTTGTTTGCACGTTTTGTAAACAAATCCAAACTCACGAAGCGCGCTCACTAGTTGGAGACGAAATGTCAAAGTTCCGTTACAGTCCGTAGAAACATGTCAAATGATGTACAGAATCAATCTTTATGGTGTTTTTAACATAAATCTTCAATAATGTTCCAACCGGAGAATTCCTTTGTCTGTTGAAAAGCAGTGGAATGTGAGCTACCTCTCATGTGAATGAGCGTCATTAGTTTATGGCACTCCGCCAGACCACTGACTCAGAGCTCTTTTGAGCCCCTCCTTTACAGTAGAATCTTCACACAAGTTTCTAAAGACTGTTGACATCTAGTGGAAGCCTTAGGAAGTGCAACATGACCAATATCCCACTGTATCTTCAATAGTTGAAAAACGACCAACCTCAGATTTCCTACTTCCTGGTTGGATTTTTGTCTCAGGTTTTTGCCTGCCATATGAGTTCTGTTATACTCACAGACATCATTCAAACAGTTTCTGAAACTTCAGAGTGTTTTCTATCCAAATATACACATTATATGCATATATTAGCAACTGGGACAGAGTAGCAGGCAGTTTACTCAGGGCACCTTCTTCATCCAAGCTACTCAATACTGCCCCCAGCCATAATACGTTTTTAAACCCTTTACAATGAAGATCTGTAAAGTTATTTGGAATTTTACTAATTATCTTTGAAAGACAGTGTCCTGAAAAAGCGACATTTATTTTTTTTGCTGAGTTTATCTTGCAGACATATTTGAGCATTTGTGACGAAATATCTATATTGACTGTGTTTATTTGAACCCTATCTGCTTCTTATCCCTCTCCTCTCCATCTCCATGTATCTGTGGTGTGTTCTACTTCTGCCCTGAGATGTTCCAGCTGTCACACCTGAGTACATTCTCCTTTCAGATCTATCCGTGGAGATGTGACCTACATTCTACTCTAGAAAAAAATGTAAAATCATGGCCCTTATCTCTGCTTCACATACATGCATGCAGAATACACTCGCATTAAGAGGCTCTGGGCACCCCTTCCCGAGGTCTCTGCACCATAGGGATATTTTGACAGTTTAAATTGGAAGCAAATGGAGAAAAATAATAGGACTATGTAAAATGGTGCACCCTTGGCCTGACACCATAAAAAAGGAGATACACGACCACAACAATCACAATATATATACTGCAGTACATATCCTTTTCAGTTTATCTTGTGTAGATTCCCCCGGTGTACATATGTATAGATTGCATTTTGATACTGCTACAGTGCTATTTGGGTTGGTAATTGGATTCATTCCGCTGTCCTTGATTTCTTTATTTTTCTTTACATTTGACTTTTCTTTACGTTCTAGCTGTTTGACATTTGACTGCATTCTTAGGAGCTTGTAGTAACATAAGCACTTTGCTGCACCGCTGCAACACCTGCTAAACTGTCACTGCGACCAATGAACTCTGTCACTCTCTCAATGAAAAAGAATTGTCAGAGCAGGCTGAAAACTGGCAAAAGTTTTTGGGGGAAAATATTATTTTTACACTCAGCTATTGTGTTCTTGCTGGACTTTTTCAGATGGCTCTGAGAGTACAGTGTGTTTTGAAAAATAGACATATTTAGGACATACCATTGGGATTTATTTGTTTATTTCCGTAAGAACATCTTGACATGATGTACTCTTGGCTTTGTTGTGCTCCACCATCTCTCGACAACAGCGTTGGTGAGAAGGCTAAGCTCGTGGACCCTAGCTGACAGCTCACGCGGTGCTGTCGAAACTCAATAATCCACTTGGCCTTGTAGAAAGCCTTCCCTTTTTATGAAATATAGGCACAATTACTCTTGTAAATAGATAATACCATGCAAATAATAACAGAGCATGCAGAAGGACATCTGCTTCTTATTGAGCATATGCTCCCTGTGTGTTCAGTGCTATGCAACAAAGCTAAATATCATGGTGTTGTAACTTACATAATAAACAAATGGCATTAAAGGGTTACATATTAGTTTTCAGGGCACAACATGTGCTTCAACAGTAGTTAATTTGTTTATTTTAACTGTTGAGCGTGAAAACCCCAGCAGTGTTGCAGTTCTTGACACACTCAAACCAGTGCGCCTGGCACCTACTACCATACCTGTTGAAAGGCACTGAAATCTTTTGTTTTGCCCATTTGCTCTCAGAATGGCACGCATACACTGAGTATACAAAACATTAAGAACACTTTCCATGGCACAGAATGACCAGCTGAATCAGGTGAAAGCTATGATCCCTTATTTACAGTTGAAGTTGGACGTTTACATACACCTTATCCAAATACATTTAAACTCAGTTTAAACTCAATTCCTGACATTTAATCCAAGTAAGAATACCTTGTTTTAGGACAGTTAGGATCACCACTTTGTTTTAAGAATGTGAAATGTCAGAATAATAGTAGAGAGAATGATTTATTTCAGCTTTTATTTATTTCATCACAATCCCAATGGGTCAGAAGTTTACATACACTCAATTAGTATTTGGTAGCATTGCCTTTAAATTGTTTAACTTGGGCCAAACATTTCGGGTAGCCTTCCACAAGCTTCCCACAATAAGTTGAGTGAATTTTGGCCCATTCCTCCTGACAGAGCTGGTGTAACTGAGTCAGGTTTGTTGGCCTCCTTGCTCGCACACGCTTTTTCAGTTCTGCCCACAGATTTTCTGTAGGTTTGAGGTCAGGGCTTTGTGATTGCCACTCCAATACCTTGACTTTGTTATCCTTAAGCCATGTTGCCACAACTTTGGAAGTAAGCTTGGGGTCATTGTCCATTTGGAAGACCCATCATTTGCGACCAAGCTTTAACTTCCTGACTGATGTCTTGAGATGTTGCTTCAATATATCCACCTAATTGTCCTGCCTCATGATGCCTTCTATTTTGTGAAGTGCACCAGACCCTCCTGCAGTAAAGCACCCCCACAACATGATAATGCCATAGTCATAGGTAGGCCTTGAAATACATCCACAGGTACACCTCCAATTGACTCAATTGATGTCAATTAGCCCATCAGAAGCTTCTAAAGCCATGGCTTCTAAAGCCATTAGTGTATGTAAACTTCTGACCCACTGGAATTGTGATGCAGTGAATTACAAGTGAACTAATGTCTGGAAACAATTGTTGGAAAAATGACGTGTGCCATGCACAAAGTAGATGTCCTAACCGACTTGCCAAAACTATAGTTTGTTAAAACCTCTTATGGCTGCATCCCTTGTTCTCAATTTCCGCCTGAAGACATACCCTAATCTAACTGCCTGTAGCTCAGCCCCAGAGGCAAGGATATGCATATTATTGGTATCATTTGAGTGGAAACATCCTGAATCTTGTGGGAAATGTTAATTGAATGTAGGAGAGTATAACACAGTAAAAGAGAAAGAAAGAACATATGTTTTTTATTGTTGTAGCATCATCTTTCACATGTACTAGAATAGGATGCTGGAGATAATTTTGATGGATAACACAAGAGGGCAACTGTAGGTGTGCAAAGTTTCAGACTAATAACTTCAGGAATGGGTGAGCTACATGACATTTAACATGAAGTCACCCAGGTGTCCCACACAAGTTGCCCAAATGTACCCAAGTGGCCGAATTAGTGAAATGACCTATAACTATATTCAACAGTGCAAATAACTATATACAACATATCAAAAAGCAATTCTAACACACACACACACACACACAAACACATACAAAAAAAATGTTTTAAAAAATATTAGAAAATAAATATGTTTAAAAAACAGTACACCCTTTGGAAGTCCTCTACTTAATATTTTGCTGCCTGTGCCATGTCCCATAGCAGTCTCTTTCTGATGTAAAGCAGAGGCAAACTGAAGATGTGGGGCAGTTCATGCGACACAGAACACAATGACGCCTCCATGCTGTGCCCTTTTGGCCCCTCATTACATGCCTGCAGTAATGAACTGTGGCATATGAACACCACAGGGGGCAGAGGTAGAGCGGGCAGCTTGGCACCGGGGGCTCCCAGTCGGAGTCGCTATCACTGTGAAAGAAAACATTTAAAAAATATTTGTATTTTATGAGCCTTTTATCATCACATAAAATAAACATATATGTATTGTATAGAGCAGAGGGAACAGTCACTAAGGTGAAGTGCTGTTCCATTCAACTCCGGCCATTGTTGTGGGTCTGCCCTCCCCTGAACAGCACCCAATGTCTATTTCATATGGAAATGGAGAGGAGTAGCAAGCGCAGTGGCCATGTGTGTGTTTGCTGTTCTACTCCATTCCATTTGTATATAAAAATGGAAAATATAATCTGACATGGAAAATATATATATCTGACATGGAATATAAACGCTGCTCAAAAAAATTAAGGGAACACTTGAACAACACAATGTAACTCCAAGTCAATCACACTTCTGTGAAATCAAACTGTCCATGTAGGAAGCAACACTGATTGACAATACATTTCACATGCTGTTGTGCAAATGGGATAGACAACAGGTGGAAATTATAGGCAATTAGCAAGACACCCCCGATAAATGAGTGGTTCTGCAGGTGGTGACCACAGACCACTTCTCAGTTCCTATACTTCCAGGCTGATGTTTTGGTCACTTTTGAATGCTGGCGGTGCTTTCACTCTAGTGGTAGCATGAGACGGAGTCTACAACCCACACAAGTGGCTCAGGTAGTGCAGCTCATCCAGGATGGCACATCAATGCGAGCTGTGGCAAGAAGGTTTGCTGTGTCTGTCAGCGTAGTGTCCAGAGCATGGAGGCGCTACCAGGAAACAGCAGAAACAACCCAGCAGCAGGACCGCTACCTCCGCCTTTGTGCAAGGAAGAGCAGGAGGAGCAATGCCAGAGCCCTGCAAAATTACCTCCAGTAGGCCACAAATGTGCATGTGTCTGCTCAAACGGTCAGAAGCAGACAAAGGTGGCGCTACAAAGTATTAACTTAAGGGGGCTGAATAATTTTGCACGCCCAATTATTCAGTTTTTGATTTGTTAAAAAAGTTTGAAATATCCAATAAATGTCGTTCCACTTCATGATTGTGTCCCACTTGTTGTTGATTCTTCACAAGAAATACAGTTTTATATCTTTATGTTTGAAGCCTGAAATGTGGCAAAAGGTCGCAAAGTTCAAGGGGGCCGAATACTTTCGCAAGGCACTATATATATATATATATATATATATATATAATTTTTTTTTTTTTTTTTTTTAACGGCATTAGCACGTCCTGTCCTTGCAGAAACAGCTCCTCAGTTCCTGTTTGAATCATAACACTCAGATTCCTCAAAAATAAAAATCTGTCTCACTTTCACTTTTTCACTTTCACTTCAGACTTTGACTTCGCTTTTCCTGATTTATTCGCCATGACATCTTCAATGAAATTGTTGAAAATACAACTTTCCGAAATACTGTTGCGCGTACCAAGCCTCACAGCAACTCCTCTGATAGTCAAGCCGAGAATGGATTTCTACCCAGCTAGATTTCAAGAAGATCAGTGGTCATTGGGCAGAAATACAGTCAATCAATGAAGCTTCACTACAATTTTTGGTGCGCAATGAAGTAATTGCTCGTTGTCTTCAAATCAGTTCACTTCGGTCAATACTCCGTGCAAAAAAAACAATGACGTTTGGCTGTGTTGCAAACATCCCGAGGAATGCACTGAAACCAACCATGTGTAATTACTACGAATGCTCCGTAAAAAAATGATAGAGATGGAATTCACGGCACAAACGGTTTACAAAATGTTTCGATTTAGGCTATGAAAATGAAAAAAAAAAAGAATAAAAATGGAAAACAGCACTTCATTTGATCACTGGGACCCTCAGGAAGAGAAATAAGAGCAAGATATCAGAATGTAAGTCATAATTTTACCTTCAGATGTGAATGTGTAAAAACTGTCATGGCGGAAAATGTTTCTGTTGTTGATTGCTCTTCTCAAACAAAAGCATGGTATTTGTTTTCTGTTATAGCTATTTTAAATCGGAAAACGTAGTTTGATTACCAAGATTCTAATATTTTGAAGGATGTAAGACACTTGCATTTTCAAGAATGTTTGTTTACAATGTTGTATTTTTAGTTGTCACTCTGAAATTTCCCCTGATGTTGATCCCTGATCGCAGCCATAAGAGATTAATGACATCATGAAATAACGAACAAAATGACATTAGTTTTCTATAGATTGCCTTTGACCATTCCCCATGTTCTACTTTAGAAATATTGTTCCAGTGTTTGCCTTTGAACATTTTAAAGTTTCAGCGGGAAAAGGTCTGTTGAGACAAAGCACATTCCTTTGGTGAATTTGGAGAGCACCGGCCTGGATCTTCTCCATTGATTTACAACAGGATGTGAGTTGTTAATCCCCACTAGTACTTTCCTTCCCCCTCTACGGGTGTTTGTTATTTTGTTCTTCTGAAATAGGCTACATTCTCTTCATATCATAATGTTTCTTTAGACCTTCCTAAAATAAATAATGAATTTATTGTGATTGTGTATATTGAATGGATTTATTATACTTTTTTAAATGTAGATGTTCCAAACCTCCGCATTAGCTTGTATGAGGCTTGTATATCTGGAAAATGAGAAATGTCTTTGTTAATTAACAGTCAATTACAAGCTCTAACCGGAATAGAAAGAGGAGTGGGAGGCCCCGCTGCACAACTGAGCAAGAAGACAAGTACATTAGTGTCTTGTTTGAGAAAGAGACAGCTTGCAATCAATGATCAACAACCAATTTGACAGAGCTTCTAAAATTTTGAAAATAATGGTGTTGCACAGTAATGTTGCACAATCCAGGTGTGGAAAGCTCTTAGAGACTTACCCATAAAGACTCACATCTGTAATCACTGACAAAGGTGCTTCTACAAGAAATGGACACAGGTGTGAATACTTATGTAAATGAGATATTTATGTATTTCAGTTTCAATACATTTTCAAAAATTCTACAAACCCTGTTTTCACTTGGTCATTATGGTGTATTGTGTGTAGATGGGTGAGAGAAAAACTGTTTTTAATCAATTTTGAGTTCAGCTTGTTACACAACAAAATGTGGAATAAGTCAAGGGGTATGAATACTTTTTTGTCGATTTTATGAACCGGTAGACTATGGACACCACATTGGCTTGTGGCCATCTTGAGCCATCCAGTGTAATTCAAGTAAATGGTGCCTTGTGGGTTGAGGCAGTTTTTTTATTTCGGTGTTTTTTCTTGTTGTTCGTTTAAAAGTAATTGCCTTATAAATAGACAGAGCTGAGTCTTTCAATGTAGCTTCCAGTGACCTGTTAATAAGTCCTATCACTGCACTCTATTAGAATGGTTCATGGGCAAATAGGTTCTCAGAGATGTGGTGGGTATTTTAGTCTCCTTCTTTTTCTGAAAAGTTTAGAGTGAGTCAACACACACACTTTGTTCTGCACCAACTGTACCTTTCACCGGAAATATATTGAAACAAAAAACAGGTTTGAGAGGAACAATTATTTAACGAATGGTTAAGGACCTGATGTTGAACTCTTGAATGAGATGGAACATATTCAAATGTGTCTTTTGATTGGCTACAATGCTAAAGACATGGGCATCTCTTTTTTGAATAATCCTGGAGCCAAGTGCCTGTCTGTTACTGTAGCAACACACATACTCAAGTACCCTTGGTCGGATTGTTTCTTTGAACTAATGAAAGGTCACGAAGGACAGAATAAATGGAGTGAGTTTTTTGAAATTCAAAGTTGTAATGAGAGTCTGTTCTCAAATGTGTAATATAGAACACAATAATTTGTCTTCCTTACTGACAGTTTAGAAAACTACCCACTATCATAGTGTGTACCCATGCTTGATGCTGATGGCTCCCAGAAAACCTATCCATACAATACTATTGGGAATAAAATGCAAAGTAGCAGTAGCTGTTACTGTTTTGAGGAGATTTAAAGTTCGGACAGATGTGGTTGATTATGCATGTTGTCTTTGACTCCATGGAATGAAATTCAGAGTAGAGGTTGTCCGATTATGATTGTTCAATGCTGATACCGATTCCAATTATTGGAGGACCCAAAAAAAAGCAGATACCGATTAATCGGGCGATTTATTTATATATATATATATATATATATATATATATATATATATATATATTTTGTAGTAATGGCAATTACAACAATACTGAATGAACACTTATTTTAACTTAATATAATACATCTATAAAATCTATTTAGTCTCAAATAAATAATGAAAAATGTTACATTTGGTTTAAATAATGCAAAAACAGAGTGTTGGAGAAGAAAGTAAAAGTGCAATATGTGCCATGTAAAAAAAGTTAATGTTTCAGTTCCTTGCTCAGAACATATGAAAGCTGGTGGCTCCTTTTATAACATGAGTCTTCAATATTCCCAGGTAAGAAGTTTTAGGTTGTAGTTTTTATAGGATTTTTCTCTCTATACCATTTGTATTTCATATACCTTTGACCATTTTACGTTTTACAAGGTACTTTAGTATTGCCAGTCTAATCTCGGGAGTTGATGGGCTTGAAGTCATAAACAGCTCAATGCTTGAAGCACAGCAAAGAGCTTCTGGCAAATTCAGGAAAGTGCTGTTTGAATGAATGATTACGAGCCTGCTGCTGCCTACCACTGCTCAGTCAGACTGCTCTATCAAATCATAGACTTAATTATAATATAATAACAAACAGAAATGCGAGCCTTAGGTCATTAATATGGTTAAATCCGGAAACTATCATTTCGAAAACAAAACGTTTATTCTTTCAGTGAAATACGGAACCGTTCCCTATTTTATCTAACGGGTGGCATCCAAGTCTAAATATTGGGGTTACATTGCACAACCTTCAACGTTATGTCATAATTATGTACAATTCCGACAAATTAATTACGGTCTTTTTTAGTAAGAAATGGTCTTCACACAGTTCGCAACGAGCCAGGTGGCCCAAACTGCTGCATATACCCTGACTCTGCTTGCACAGAACGCAGGAGAAGTGACACAATTTCCCTAGTTAAAATAAATTAATGTTAGCATGCAATATTAACTAAATATACAGGTTTAAAATTATATACTTCTGTATTGATTTTAAGAAAGGCATTGATGTTTATTTACACATTGGTGCAACGACAGTGCTTTTTTCGCGAATGTGCTTGTTAAATCAAAGTAAGCTGTGATTTAATGATAAATTAACAGCCACCGCATAGATTATATGCAACGCAGTACAAGCTAGATAAACTAGTAATATCATCAACCATGTGTACTTGCGGCTGGTGTGTCCTCTCCTTCATTCTCCGATGACATGGAACCCTGCCCTATATTAGAATGGCCAGGTGTGATGGATGACCTCTCCTTCATTCTCCGATGACATGGAACATTGCCCTATATTCGAATGGCCAGGTATAAGGATGACCTCTCCCTGACCCCGATTATCATTGTTATTGTGTCTACATTCATACCTATAAGCAGGTGCATGTTGTTTCTCTCATCTTAAAATTATTGTATTGTCTAGTATGTCTGAGTGTTTATTTACCCGATCAAGCACCTGAAGTAGCGTGTGTGCGCACTCTCCGTGCATGTCTGTGCGGATACATGTGTCAGCTAGTGTCATATAGTATTGTATCAACGTCTATACTTCAGTCAGACTCTCCTCCAAAGATTTTCTTGTTTGAGACCTCATTATTTCTACATCAAATGAATTTGACAAAGGCTACTTGTGTTGGCACCGGGCTCCTGGTGTACACACTCTGACAGATTGCCAGTCTTGAGACTTGATTTGACTGGACCCTCAAAGCAGGGATGTACAGACAGATACACATTTAAAATGATGCAAGGTCAGAACAGCCTAGGCTACATGTATATGATCAGTTTTGTATGGTCGGTGTTCTATAGAGGGCTTGCAGTTGATGTATGACGCCTCCTGGATGCCATGTTGGAACACCACCGCTTTCATTCTATAGACAACAACAGCATGATAACAGTTCCTAAAACTAGTTGATTTATCACCACGGTCATTTTCTGTAGAGTATTTGGCTGCTCTAACAAGGTAGGAAAGACAATGGGATTTTTTTTTACAGATTCCCCGTAATAATGGAACACCATTGGAGATACCAATGACATAAGACTCAAGAACTGTCAGAAAGTGAAGAAATATTTTTACCCGCCCAGACAGCTGTCAGTACAGGGTATGCTATGATCATTTCATCACTTATAAGTCAAGTCTGATCGATTTCGAGTTTGGTTTAGCTGTTATGCCAACCGTGTGTTACAGTAAGTTAGCCAAAATTAGCTAGCTATATAGATTGTACTCTAACTATTAGCATGTGCCGTGTGAGTTTCAAGTTTTGGGGAAGCTATTTTTTCACCATAAAATGCACCTTTATAACAAAGGATTGCTTGCCTCTATCATCACATTTGCAGACTAATGTAAACCTATTATTCCTAATGTAATGAGTAGATTGGATGGTGATAATTTAGGCTATTAATAAGTGCCTAGTGGCATAGGCTTAGGCTATATCAGTGACTTTTTTTGCACGGGAAAGACATGGCCTTTGATAAACATGTCATGCAATTCTACTACACTTTATATGACTGGAGACATGAGCAGAAACTTTTTGTATTACGATGGTAACCTAGAACTACTCTACTGACACTGACAACAGATCAATCAAAAACAAACTTGTCTTGAATGCAACCATGTAGTAATCTAGGGTTAGGGGTCCTGGCTAGAAGGGATCCAGCTTTTGTCAAATATATATATTTACACAAATATGACATTTACATAAGTATTCAGACCCTTTACTCAGTACTTGGTTGAAGCACCTTTGGCAGCAATTACAGCATCGAGTCTTCTTGGGTATGATGTTACAAGCTTGCCAAACCTGTATTTGGGGAGTTTCTCACATTATTTTCTGCAGATCCTATCAAGCTCTGTCAAGTTGGATGGGCAGTATTGCTGCACAGCTATCTTCAGGTCTCTCCAGAGATGTTAGGATCTGGCTGAGCCACTCAAGGACATTCAGAGACTTGTCTCGAAGCCACTCCTGCGTTGTCTTGTTTGTGTGCTTAGGGGCGTTGTCCTGATGGAAGGTGAACCTTCACCCCAGTCAGGTCCTGAGCGCTCTGGAGCAGGTTTTCATCAAGGATCTCTCTGTACACTCTGTTCATCTTTCCCCCGATTCTGACTAGTCTCCCAGTCCCTGCTGCTGAAAAACAATATCACAGCATGATGCTGCCACCACCAAGTTTCACCAAAGTGATGGTGCCAGGTTTCTTCCAGACGTAACGCTTGGCATTCAGGCCAAAGAGTTCAATCTTGGTTTCATCAGACCAGTGAATCTTGTTTCCTTTTGGCAAACACCAAGCGGGCTGTCATGTGCCTTTTTCTGACGAGTGGCTTCCATTTGGCCACTCTACCATAAAGGCCTGATTGGTAGAGTGCTGCAGAGATGGTTGTCCTTCTAGAAGGTTATCCCATCTCGACAGAGGAACTCTAGAGTTCTGTCAGAGTAACCACCGGGTTCTTGGTCACATCCCTGACCAAGGCCTTTCTCCCCCGATTGCTCAGTTTGGACAGGAGGCCAGCTCTAGGAAGAGTCTTTGTTGTTCCAAACTTCATCCATTTTAGAATAATGGACAGTCTGTGGTGCAACGTGGCATTGGTGGATGGAGCGAGACATGATGTCCCAGATGTGCTCAATTGGATTCAGGTCTGGGGAACGGGCGGGCCAGTCCATAGCATCAATGCCTTCCTCTTGCAGGAACTGCTGACACACTCCAGCCACATGAGGTCTAGCATTGTCTTGCATTAGGAGGAACCCAGGGCCAACCGCACCATCATATGGTCTCACAAGGGGTCTGAGGATCTCATCTCGGCACCTAATGGCAGTCCAGCTACCTCTGGCGAGCACATGGAGGGCTGTGCGGCCCCCCAAAGAAATGCCACCCCACACCATGACTGACCCACCGCCAAACCGGTCATGCTGGAGGATGTTGCAGGCAGCAGAACTTTCTCCACTACGTCTCCAGACTGTCACGTCTGTCACATGTGCTCAGTGTGATCCTGCTTTCATCGGTGAAGAGCACAGGGCGCCAGTGGCGAATTTGCCAATCTTGGTGTTCTCTGGCAAATGCCAAACGTCCTGCACGGTGTTGGGCTGTAAGCACAACCCCCACCTGTGGACGTCGGGCCCTCATGCCACCCTCATGGAGTCTGTTTCTGACCGTTTGAGCAGACACATGCACATTTGTGGCCTGCTGGAGGTCATTTTGCAGGGCTCTGGCAGTGCTCCTCCTTGCACAAAGGCGGAGGTAGCGGTCCTACTGCTGGGTTTTTGCCCTCCTACGGCCTCCTCCACGTCTCCTGATGTACTGGCCTGTCTACTGGTAGCGCCTCCATGCTCTGGACACTACGCTGACAGACACAGCAAACCTTCTTGCCACAGCTCGCATTGATGTGCCATCCTGGATGAGCTGCACTACCTGAGCCACTTGTGTGGGTTGTAGACTCCGTCTCATGCTACCACTAGAGTGAAAGCACTGCCAGCATTCAAAAGTGACCAAAACATCAACCAGGAAGCATAGGAACTGAGAAGTGGTCTGTGGTCACCACCTGCAGAACCACTCCTTTATTGGGGTGTCTTGCTAATTGCCTATAATTTCCACCTGTTGTCTATTCCATTTGCACAACAGCATGTGAAATGTATTGTCAATCAGTGTTGCTTCCTAAGTGGACAGTTTGATTTCACAGAAGTGTGATTGACTTGGAGTTACATTGTGTTGTTTAAGTGTTACCTTTATTTTTTTGAGCAGTGTATAAAGTGGCATTGTTTAAAGTGGCTAGTGATACATTTATTACATACATTTTTCCGTTATAAACTTCTTGGCGCACCCATCCCATTAGCGGATCATCAGCAACATCTGAATAGCATAGCGCCACAGTCAAATAATATTTCAAAAAAATATTCATATTCATGAAATCACAAGTGCAATATTGCAAAACACAGTTTAGCCTTTTGTTAATCCACCTGTCGTCTCAGATGATGCTTTACGGCGAAAGCAATCCAAGTGTTTGTGTAAGTTTATCAATAGCACAACAAAACATTACGTACACTAAGCATTAAGTAGGTAGGTCACGAAAATCAGAAAAGCAATCAAATTAATTGTTTACCTTTGATCTTCGGATGTTTTCACTCCCAGTTACACAACAAATGTTCCTTTGTTCCATAAAGATTATTTTTATACCCAAAATACCTCTGTTTGTTTGTCGCGTTATGTTCAGAAATCTACAGGAAGGAGCGGTCACGACAACGCAGACACAAATTCCAAATAATATCCATAATGTCCACAGAAACATATAAAAAAACAACCATTTTTATAATCAATCCTCAGGTTGTTTTAAAATATATATTTGATAATGTATCAACCGGGTGTGTAGGTTTTTAATAGGATCGGGAGAAACAATGGCCACTTTACTCTGTAGCTCAAAACTCACTCTGAGAGCCCCCACCTATCCACTTACGCAAAGTGATCTTTCTCGCTCATTTTTCAAAATAAAAGCTTGAAACTTGACACTTTAGGGAAGCCATAGAAAAATTAATATGGTTGATATCCCTTTAAATGGAGTATAGGCATGCATAGGAACAGAAAGGTTTCAAAATAAGAGGCACTTCCTGATTGGATTTTCCTCAGGTTTTCGCCTGCAATATCAGTTCTGTTATACTCACAGACAATATTTTTACAGTTTTGGAAACGTTAGTGTTTTCTATCCTAATCAATTGCATGCATATTCTAGTTTCTGGGGCTGAGAAATAGGCAGTTTCAAATGGGTACGTTTTTTAGTCAAAAACGGAAATACTGCCCCCTACCCGCAAAAGGTTAAAGTGGCTAGAGTTGAGTCAGTATGTTGGCAGCATACTGCCACATACCTCTCGTGTCTGAGCCTTTGAATTGTGACTCTGTCTCTATACTGACGCTTAGCTTTTTTGTTTGCCTTGCGGAGGGAATAGCTACACTGTTTGTATTCAGTCATGTTTCCGGTCACCTTGCTCTGATTAAAAGCAGTGGTTTGCGCTTTCAGTTTTGTGCAAATGCTGCCATCATTCCGCGGTTTCTGGTTGGGGAATGTTTTAATAGACACTGTGGGTACAACATCACCGATGCACTTGCTACATACTTGCTACACTAAGTTAAATGTGCCTTTAAATCGGAAAATATGAAAAATATGTTATGGTTTTAGACGTTTCTGATAGGATACTTTACATCATTTGAGTCAATTGGAGGTACACCTGTGGGTGTATTTCAAGGCCAACCTTCAAACTCAGTGCCTCTTTGCTTGACATCATGGGATAATCTAAATAAATCAGCCAAGACCTCAGATAAAAAATTGTAGACCTCCACATGTCTGGTTCATCCTTGGGAGCAATTTACAAACTCAATCCCAGATCAACAGCAAAGGAAATTGTGAAGATGCTGGAGGAAACAGGTACAAAAGTATCTATATCCACAGTAAAACGAGTCCTATTTCAACATAACCTGAAAGGCCGCTCAGCAAGGAAGAAGCCACTGCTCCAAAACCACCATAAAAAATGTGACTACGGTTTGCAACTGCACATGGGGACAAATATCGTACTTTTTGGAGAAATGTCCTCTGGTCTGATGAAACAAAATTAGAACTGTTTAGCCATAATGACCATCATTATGTTTGGAGGAAAAAGGGGCAGGCTTGCCTTGGTGCACGGGGGTGGCAGCATCATGTTGTGGGGGTGCTTTGCTGCAGGAGGGTCTGGTGCACTACACAAAATAGATGGCTTCATGAGGCAGGAAAATTAGGTGGATATATTGAAGCAACATCTCAAGACATCTCAAGGAAGTTAAAGCTTGGTCACAAATGGGTCTTCCAAATTGACAATGACCAAGTATACTTCCAAAGTTGTGTCAAAATGGCTTAAGGACAACACAGTCAAGGTATAGAGCATTTGTGGGCAGAACTGAAAAAGTGTGTGCGAGGAAGGAGCCCTACAAACCTGACTCAGTTCACCAGCTCTGTCAGGAGGAATGGGCTAAAATTCACCCAACTTATTGTGGTAAGCTTGTGGAAGGCTTCCCAAAACGTTTGACCCAAGTGAAACAATGTAAAGACAATGCTACCAAATACCTATTCAGTTTATGTAATCTTCTGACCCACTGGGATTGTGATGAAAGAAATAAAAGCTGAAAAACATAATTCTCTCTACTAATATACTGACATTTCACAGTCTTTAAATAAAGTGGTGATCTTAACTGACCTAGGACAAGGCATTTTTACTGGAATGAAATGTCAGGAATTGTGAAAAACGGAGTTTAAATGTATTTGGCTAAGTTGTATGTACACTTCTGACTTCAACTGTGGGAAGAGTTATTAAAGTTACTATGCTTGGATAATAACAGAGATTAGCACCAGCGTAGAAGAGTGGGTGGCGGACAATGCAAATTGTATGGGTAGCCATTTGATTAGATGTTCAGGAGTCTTATGGCTTCGGGGTAGATGCTGTTTAGAAGGCTCTTGGACCTCAACTTGGCACACCGGTACCGCTTGCCGTGCGGTAGGATTTAAAACAGTCATTGGCTTGGGTGGCTGGAGTCTTTAACAATTTTTAGGGCCTTCCTCTGACACCTCCTAGTTTAGAGGTCCTGCATGGCAGGAAGCTTGGCCTCGGTTCGGTGATGTACTGGGCCGTACGCACTATCCTCTGTAGTGCCTTGCGGTCGGAAGCTGAGCAGTTGCCATACCAGGCAGTGATGCAACCATTCAGGATGCTCTCGATGTTGCAGCTGTAGACCATTTTGAGGATCTGAGGACCCATGCCAAATTTTTTCAGTCTCTTGAGGGGGAATAGATTTTGTCGTGCCCTCTTCACGACTGTCTTGGTGTATTTGGACCAATCTAGTTTGTTGGTGATGTGGACGCCAATGAACTTGAAGCTCTCAACATGCTCCACTACACCCCCGTCGATGAGATTGGGGGTGTGCTCGGTTCTCCTTTTCCTGTAGTCCACAATCATCTTGTTTGTCTCGATCACGTTGAGGGGGAGGTTGTTGTCCTTGCACCACACAGTCAGGTCTCTGACCTCCTCCCTAGAGGCTGTCTCGTTGTTGTCGGTGATCAGCCCTACCACTGTTGTGTCATCTGCAAACTTAATGATGGTGTTGGAGTCGTGCCTGGCCATGCAGTCATGAGTGAACAGGGAGTACAGAAGGGGACTGATCACGGAACCCGAGGGACCCCTGTGTTGAGGATCAGCGTAGTGGATGTGTTGTTACCTTCCTTTACCACCTGGAGGCGACCCGTCAGGAAGTCCAGGTTTCAGTTGCAGAGGAAGGTGTTTTGTCCCAGGGTCCTTGGCTTAATGATGAGCTCGAGAGCACTATGGTGTTGAACGCTGAGTTGTATTCAATGAATTGCGTTCCCACATAGGTGTTCCTTTTTTCCAGGCGTGAAAGGGCAGTGTAGAGTGCAATAGAGATTGCATCAAATGTGGATCTGTTGGGGCGGTATGCAAACTGGAGTGGGTTTCTGGGATAATGTTGTTGTGAGCCATGACCAGTCTGTCAAAGCACTTCATTGCTACAGACATGAGTGCTACGTGTTTGTAGTCATTTAGGCAGGTTACCTTAGTGTTAGTAACTTCAAAATCAGAAATTGTTCTTAACTGACTTGCCTAGTTAAATAAAGGTAAAATAAAATACAAATAAAACTTAACTATTAACTAATTAGGTTTGTTAAATTAGGTGTGTTAGTGCTGGGTTGGAACAGAAGCGTGCAGAACCAGCAGGATTGACCTGCTCCAGTTGTAAAAGGTTTATACACTGTGTGTGCGTTTTAAACTGTATTTTTGTTCACAAAATATGCTAACATAGGTACACATAATCCATGGTATACTATTATCTTGGGACATTCATTGTGACCTCTTTATCTGCAGACAGGGTTTGACAGCTCTCTGTATCTGCGGACAGAAAACATCACAAAAGAAACAGACTGCATTATACTCAAATTAGACAGTACTGAATATTATGCTGCTACAGTGGGGAGAACAAGTATGTGATACACTGCCGATTTTGCAGGTTTTCCTACTTACAAAGCATGCAGAGGTCTGTAATTTTTATCATAGCCACTTCAACTGTGAGAGACGGAATCTAAAACAAAAATGCAGAAAATCACATTGTATGATTTTTAAGTAATTAATTTTAATTTTATTGCATGACATAAGTATTTGATACATCAGAAAAGCAAAACTTAATATGTGGTACAGAAACCTTTGTTTGCAATTACAGAGATCATACGTTTCCTGTAGTTCTTGACCAGGTTTGCACACACTGCAGCAGTGATTTTGGCCCACTCCTTCATACAGACCTTCTCCAGATCCTTCAGGTTTCGGGGCTGTCACTGAGCAATACAGACTTTCAGCTCCCTCCAAAGATTTTCTATTGGGTTCAGGTCTGGAGACTGGCAAGGCCACTCCAGGACCTTGAGATGCTTCTTACGGAGCCACTCCTTAGTTGCCCTGGCTGTGTGTTTCGGGTCGTTGTCATGCTGGAAGACCCAGCCATGACCCATCTTCAATGTTCTTACTGAGGGAAAGAGGTTGTTGGCCAAGATCTCGCGATACATGTCCCCATCCATCCTCCCCTCAATATGGTGCAGTCGTCCTGTCCCCTTTGCAGAAAAGCATCCCCAAAGAATGATGTTTCTACCTCCATGCTTCACGGTTGGGATGGTGTTCTTGGGGTTGTACTCATCCTTCTTCTTCCTCCAAACACGGCGAGTGGAGTTTAGACCAAAAAGCTCTATTTTTGTCTCATCAGACCACATGACCTTCTCCCATTCCTCCTCTGGATCATCCAGATGGTCATTGGTAAACTTCAGACGGGCCTGGACATGCGCTGGCTTGAGCAGGGGGACCTTGCGTGCGCTGCAGGATTTTAATCCATGACGGCGTAGTGTGTTACTAATGGCTTTCTTTGAGGCTGTGGTCCCAGCTCTCTTTAGGTCATTGACCAGGTCCTGCCATGTAGTTCTGGGCTGATCCCTCACCTTCCTCATGATCATTGATGCCCCACGAGGTGAGATCTTGCATGGAGCCCCAGACCGAGGGTGATTGACCGTCATCTTGAACTTCTTCCATTTTCTAATAATTGCGCCAACAGTTGTTGCCTTCTCAGCCATGGCAAGGTCTACAATTTTATCCCTGATGTCCTTACACAGCTCTCTGGTCTTGGAGATTGTGGAGAGGTTGGAGTCTGTTTGATTGAGTGTGTGGACAGGTGTCTTTTATACAGGTAACGAGTTCAAACCGGTGCAGTTAATATAGGTAATGAGTGGAGAGCAGGAGGGCTTCTTAAAGATAAACGAACAGGTCTGTGAGAGTCGGAATTCCTACTGGTTGGTAGGTGATCAAATACTTTTATGTCATGCAATAAAATTCAAATGAATTACTTCCAAATCATACAATGTGATTTTCTGGATTTTTGTTTTAGATTCCGTCTCTCACAGTTGAAGTGTGCCTATGATAAAAAATTAGACATGCTTTGTAAGTAGGAAAACCTTCAAAATCGGCAGTGTATCAAATACTTTTTCTCCCCACTGTATATCTCTCTACTCAGTGTTTCTCGTTACGACTGGAACTGGAGAATATTTTCATAATGTCCTTCCACAAAGGTACCTGCCTTATCCAGAGTAGCGTTCTCTCTCCTCTGACAGATGGAACTGCTAGTTAATCCATTCACCCTCTTACATGGCTGTTAGCTAGTGACCTAGCTACAAATGCATTTAACATTACGATAAAAACATCAAGATAGATAGCTAATATGAAGTTAGCAAGCTGGTGATATTTAATTTACTTACTAACAGTATGTAAAGTTAGGTAACTAGCAAACATTAGCAGCTCATTTGAGTTAGCCTGCACACTAAGTTTCTGTAGCAAGCTAGCTAGTTAGCTAATAACACCTAATTTTTTATTATTTTCTAAATGTATTTACTTACTTGAATAGGTTCTCCCACTGCCTCAATTTTCTGGGCCCTTAGGGAAGATTGCCAATTATTTAATTTTTCTAAGTTTCTGTTGGTAGCAAAATTCAACCAACCACCAGCTATGTGGATGATTGGAGGACTTCCAAAAGACTGACTTTTTGTCTTCCAACATGGCGCCTAGTGCGGTTGCTAGGTGATTTGTGACGCAACTGCAAGTTCACTGTTTAGTTAAACCCATCAAACTCCCTTAAGATCACAAGCACTTAATGCCCACTTGCATATGACAAATGTTTAAATTTACCATCAATGTGGCATTTCGTGGCATCAGCCATTAGTCACCTCACCAGTCACCTCAGCATACGATGATAAAGTGATTTCCATTCGGGCAAAGAAGGAGAGACTCACTTCCCTCAACTGTGTTGGGAGACTTACTCGGCCTGAGACTGATTCTCCAGAGCAGGGCGTCCTGTTGGGAGCACAAGACCTGGGCGGTGGGAACAGACAGTCTGTCATGGAGAATTTCACAAGCAGGAAGCAGACCTGTCTGACTTCACCAGCCCGGATGAGTGATGGGATCTCTTGAGAGCACTTTTTTCTTCTTCTTCTTTTACCTCATGGTGGATGGGCAGCATGGAGCATTGGGAGACAGAGAGACCTCTCACCCTGTCATCACCCCTCCTCCTTCTTTTCATATTTCAGCCTTCAACCCTTCTGTTCTTCTCCTCCCATCACTGTTCCCTGTATGGATGTGGACAGAGGTGGACACTGCCATGGTTAGAATGGGGCTCCAGTCTCTGACAGCAGATTTAGATGAGAGTTGACAATGGGGCTGGGAATGAGAGTAATGCTATTTGCCAGCATGGAAATATAACCTGTCACAGTCGACCACTTGCCATGTCAGGAGTGTTTGGCGAGCCAAGGTGGGCAGGGAAGCTCTATTTAAAATATATTTATGTGGCACTCTCCCCTTACTACCCAGTAAACAATAATTGGTTCTTGTGAAAGTTCCCAGACCATTTGTTAGGTTTAGGAAAATGTTCTCATAACACAAAAACTGTCCAGTTGTCCTGATGATTATGCAATATTTATATAAAACATTCGCCTGATAATGCAAGAACATTTAGTCTGTTCTTTACCTGGAAACCTAATGAGAATGTTTGGGGAATGTTATGTGATTTTTTTTTACCAAATATTGAGCACAACATTTTTGTGAATGTTAGGGGAACATTCCAATAATTTTTCATTTAAATCATTTTCTGTTAAAAAATCACGTTATTAAAAACATTATTTGAATGTTTTTGGGATGTTATCATCCTAATGTTAGATAAAACTAGGACTTAATGGGAAACTTAGCTAATGTTCTGGGAATGTTCCCGGTTTGCTGGGTACCTACTGATGCGTATTGATCCCTAGAGGCTAAAGGATTTGAGCTACTTCTCAGGTAATGATTACTGGATTTTATGGGGTTTGGAGTGGTGGCTAAAGTGACTTAAATGTCTCAGTACATTTGTTCAAGAGTATTTTTTTCCCATACAATTTCTCTGAGAGTAGATTTTCCACCACTCTTTTGACGGGTGTGTGTTTGGTCAGAAACGAGCCAAAAGCTGTCCAATTCTGCCAGGTTGGGAAACCAAGATGAATTACAGCTGTAGCTACTTCTTGTGTTTTATTTCTCAGAATTTCTTGAACGTGTGCAGTGAAAAAACTTAAGTGGTGTTTGAATTAGTGTGTTTATTTGATGTGACAAATCTTGAGCAAGCGTCGTCTGGGGGCCATCTGAAGACTTGACGATAAAATAAATGATTGCACTGATAAAGATAATACATCTCAGAACGGTGCTCTAACTGAAGCATCTCCACATTAAACTGTCTCGAGTCAGTTTGCAACCTCAAGGCAGATTAGTGTACAGGAAATTCAAGAAAAAGACTCTACAAACAACTTAAAGCTGGTGTACAATTTGTTGGTGTACAGTTTATAGGTTAGTAGTTCCACTGTTTTAAAAACCATGTTGATTGTCACACTGTGTGGGAAGTAGCTGTATGATATGTGAAACACATGAACGTAGAACGTAAGCTAAGTAGCACAACGGGGGAACAACTGATTTTATTTTATATTCTCAATGAGCACCTGGGTGAATTCAGTCTCCTGTATTGACAGTCTTGCGGAGACTGAGTTTAATTTAGCGAACAGCAAGCTGTTGGGGCTATGCTGTTGGAACCACAGTGCACTCACCTTACCAGTAGGGGATGCTGAGACAGTCAGGGCTACATCACAGTCATCACCCAACTCTAGATAGTACAGGCACTTCATCCGCCTTCTTAACTTGTCATTATGTCCTTCTAAAAATTTCTGATGGACAATTGTTGAATCTGTATTCAAGAGGGCTTTCTAACCGAGTCTGCACACAACCCACATGTAACATAATTCATTCTTACCGAAGATCTCTTTACTCAAAATTATGAAATGCTTGTCATTGCAAACCTGGAATGAATGTTATCAACTATACAGTGATAAGGTTTACAGATTTACTTTGATCACATTCATCAAGTTTGTGTAATAACAAATCTATTCATTTACGTTCTAAAAAAGCTAAGGGTACATCGTGGCTCTTCTCTTGGACAATGAACTCAATCCGTGTTTGTGGTGGAACACACGTAAATGTTTCCTGACATCTTTTCAATCTGTCCTTGTTTCGAATCCAGGAAGCCATTACCAGTGCATTGGCATGGGCGACATAAACCCTTACTATTGTGTCGCGTCTCTCATCTCTGCCAAATTAATGTATCTGACATCAGTGGTGCTGAATGTATTGAAAAGCCTGATGTTAATTGAAACGGTCTGTAATCAGAATATTGTGTGCTAAGTCAGTTTCCCTGGAAGGATGAGCAAGGTGTTGCAAAATTAAAATGAAGTGAAAGCATGGCCCGGGCATAGACGTTTTGGATCCAAACACGTTACAGATAGCTTGACCTTTGTTAATATGCTTTTGATTTTAATTGGACATGCAGATTTCTGTGAGAACATCAATATAAGTGTGGGCTTTCAAGGCTGCCTGTTATTTGTGGATGGAGAGGTGAGAGACAGACGGTGTAAGGAGCTGAGCACACGTCCTGTTCAGGGGATGACCTGGATTTGGGTCTGAGCTGTGAAAGGAAAGTGAATTGCAGCTCGTCTGTGCTTGAGTGGTTCTGAAAGCGTTTACTGCCACAATTTCGTCTTATTTTGTCAATTGCCTTTTCTCTCACTCTCTCTTTCTTTCTCTCTCTCTCGTGCTCTCTCTCTCTCTTTCTCCATCTCGCTGTCTCATCTTTCTCTTTTCAGATAACTAAAATGTTACGTTTCCACCAATTGTTGTATTCAGCAAACACCAAACTGAATAGTTTAAAAAAAAGTCCTCTTTGATGCACGAGGAATCTTTAATTATGTCTAGGTTTGACGGAAGTTGTTGAAGAACATGTGATAAACATGGTTATCATGACGTCTGACCAGCTGCTATCCTAGATCTGGAGCAAAAAAGATGTTGCTCCAATTTGTCATGCAGTTAACTTCTTTCAGTGAATTGATTTCACAGGATGGCTTTGAATAGACGTCTAATCTTCTATGGCTGTCAGTTCTCAACTCCTTACAGGCCCGCTTTTTCATTATTTCTGTATATGTCACCGGCCGGCTCGATTCGGTCCTATGTAGCAAAATTTGAAATGTTTTTTTTTCTTCTTTTTTTTACATTGGATAAAAGTAAGGACTCAGAGCTAGAAAATGGTATATCATATGCTGCAGTTGAGGAATAATGGGAAAGTTTTTCTGCTTTGAAAGTTGATCAACTTGTAACCCCACTTTTGAGAAAATGGCCCTTGAATGTTTCGGTACACCTACTGGAGAGCTGTTCTTTGTCTTAACCCATTCAGCATTGTTCACACCCACTTCAGCCTTAGCCCCACCCATATATTTAAGGATTCACATGTGAGGCCATGTGCTAACAGAGTGAGTAAGGTAGTGTTGGTAAACAACCAAAGATTTCAAGACTAAAATCTCTGAAAGTAGTAGCAAAAATACACTTTATCTAGTCCCTGGCCTATATCCTAATCTGACTTTGGTTCAGGTCATGTTGTTCATCACAATTCTGCCAATGGTAAAGACACACTATATCAAAGTTTATTTATCACATGCACAGGATACAGAAGGTGTAAAATATACAGTGAAATGAGTACTTGCATAGTAGCAATATCAAAAATATAATGTGTCCAGATAAATATTGTATAAATATTTTATAATTATTAGATGGTTCATGTGAAATAAATGCTAACTACCCCCAGCCACATCTAGCTAAGTGGATGGGTCACTATTGTCTAGACATGTTCAAGAAATACAATAGATGACCCTTAATCATGACAACCACACTGTTGATTGCTGTTTCTTCCCCGGCAATGTCATCAGAAGACTCTCAATGTCTGGTTCAATTAAAATGTTTTAAATTAAATCAGTGATTTCCTCATCGTCAGATTCATTTTCAGAGTCAAGAGAGAATCAGCATTGCACGATCGTCCTCGAGAAAGTGGAGAGCAGAAGCAACACTTTTTCAGTTCCTCGTGATATCTTTCAATAAAGCAGCGGATGAAAGGATTATCTGCACATTATGAGCAGCTCCTGTTATAGACAGAAGTAGGCTACATGGCAGACCAATCTTAACTCATCTCTCGGCATGTCCAGGCCATCCATTATCTAAGCCAATCATTGCTAGCGGGAGTGTTCCTGTCTTTTTATGTGGCTAAACCAACTAGGCTCGTAATATAACTAATTGTATTTGTATTTACAGAAGACATACAAGTTTGATATTAAAGCACATGGAAGTTCACATGTTCTACAAGGCATTTCTGCCAAAAATACATTTCTAAGTTATAATGCCTTCCTGTGAAGAACTGACTTGCGACATATACACCTAGTTTTGGCAAACGAGTTACATATACAATATTCCTGTATGTGAATGCTTTGTCCTATTTTCGAGATATAGTTTAGAAAGAAACCCATAGAATTAGGTTGTTGTCTTGGTGAATATTGTGGACACCCAGCCTTTTAATTTTTTACCAGGTGGGTCATTTTGTATATAATAATACAGAATCCATGATCAGTCCTTTAGAAACCAGTAAATAGTGAGGTTTCAGAAATATTAGTCTCTTTGGGATAAGTAAAACAAACTCTGGATTACAGAGCCAGGGGCCCTTATTTCGACTGAACAGTTAGAATGAACAGTTTAGTATGAGGCTGACCATGATCATTGCATTGCACTGTGTGACTCAGTAGTTACGCGTTACTGTGTGGGTAGATATCATAGTGTAATGTCTATCGGCTTCATGAAAAGACAGACATTCTAAAGGTTACCTATTGTAGCTGAATAGTCCTCTTAATTGGATGAGATGTTTCCCATCTCGGGGGCCTTGGAATAGAAACGGCATGAAATGTGATTGGGTCAAGGCATTATCAACAGGCCTGACATGTGTATGACATGTTTAGTTTTCCATATAACACGTCAGTGGCGGCTAAGAGGTGATGGTGTTGACCTTTCACGTAATCACTGAGCAAAAGGAACGGAGGTTCGTCTGATTGACAAACCTTGAGAAGCTGAATGCGACAGTTGGTTTACTGAACATGATGTAACTTTGCAGGATGTGTTGCCAGAAAAACTTGTGATATCAAATCAAATCAAATCAAATTTATTTATATAGCCCTTCGTACATCAGCTGATATCTCAAAGTGCTGTACAGAAACCCAGCCTAAAACCCCAAACAGCAAGCAATGCAGGTGTAGATGCACGGTGGTTAGGAAAAACTCCCTAGAAAGGCCAAAACCTAGGAAGAAACCTAAAGAGGAACCAGGCTATGTGGGGTGGCCAGTCCTCTTCTGGCTGTGCCGGGTAGAGATTATAACAGAACATGGCCAAGATGTTCAAATGTTCATAAATGACCAGCATGGTTGAATAATAATAAGGCAGAACAGTTGAAACTGGTGCAGCAGCACGGCCAGGTGGACTGGGGACAGCAAGGAGTCATCATGTCAAGTAGTCCTGGGGCATGGTCCTAGGGCTCGGGTCAGTTGAAACTGGAGCAGCAGCACGGCCAGGTGGACTGGGGACAGCAAGGAGTCATCATGTCAGGTAGTCCTGGGGCATGGTCCTAGGGCTCAGGTCCTCCGAGAGAGAGAAGGAGAGAATTAGAGAACGCACACTTAGATTCACACAGGACACCGAATTGGACAGGAGAAGTACTCCAGATATAACAAACTGACCCCAGCCCCCCGACACATAAACTACTGCAGCATAAATACTGGAGGCTGAGACAGGAGGGGTCAGGAGACACTGTGGCCCCACCCGAGGACACCCCCGGACAGGGCCAAACAGGAAGGATATAACCCCACCCACTTTGCCAAAGCACAGCCCCCACACCACTGGAGGGATATCTTCAACCACCAACTTACCATCCTGAGACAAAGCTGAGTATAGCCTGCAAAGATCTCCGCCATGGCACAACCCAAGGGGGGGGGGGGGGCCAACCCAGACAGGATGACCACGTCAGTGAATCAACCCACTCAGGTGACGCACCCCCTCCAGGGACGGCATGAGAGAGCCCCAGCAAGCCAGTGACTCAGCCCCTGTAATAGGGTTAGAGGCAGAGAATCCCAGTGGAAAGAGGGGAACCGGCCAGGCAGAGACAGCAAGGGTGGTTCGTTGCTCCAGAGTGTGATAACACAGTGTGATAACATGACAGTCCTGTGAAATTGATAAGCAAGCTGATGAGAAGGTTTGTTGTAGACACCTGAGTTTGTCCACTGACCTCCAGTACCCTCCAGATAAGATGCTATTGTCGGTATTCCTATGATGAGTGCAGGTGATTGGAATATGGAAGAGGGTTGAAGATCTGGTGTATGTTTATCCTTTTGACGTGTGTGTGTTTCTGGACGTGTGGTTTCCATGGTGACTGAATGTTGGAAGATCATAATAAATGCAATACATGTTTTGAAAAGGCACCGCAGCATATAAAGCCAAACTACACCTCTCCTCTGCATCCATTTTGAGCTCAGACCCTACGTTGGAAACCCATTCATTTGCAGATATTGAGATATCTTTCATAGAGGCGGAATTATTATTCACCAATGGTGGCTAATTAAAATGAATGAGGTGGTTTGAGACAGGAACGTGGACTGGGGGGCTGGGGAACTGACATCCTGAGCTGGCCACAAAAATGGATGTCAGCATTCTGGTACTATAATGTCCATATCCCTGTCACCTGACAGGGAAGCCTTCCCACTCGGTCTCATACGGGCATCCCACAGCTCTCCTAGGGACTAGGCCTCCCATATAGCAAATTGGCTTGTGATGTAAGCAGCAGCTTGCTCTAATTAAAACATTTAAAATCCCATTTCTCATGTTTTCTGACGGATATCAATAAGGGAACGGTCACCAAATCTACTCTGACCTTTATCAGTGGCGATGCATGTCATGTGAAAAATTTTGATCAGGCTGGTGACATTTTTCCCCATCAGCTGAAAGGGAAAGTCAGGGTCCTTATCGGGGGCTGTCAATCTCCGCCCCACCTGTTCCCCCTTGCTCTGTACACACAAATCACATCCCATAGACCAAAACACACAGCACACACAGGCATGCTATTTATCCAGTAAGCAATGGATCAATTTCTGACCAGTTGCAGCCATTGCAGTAAACCGCTTGTGTTTTTCTCTCTCCTGTCCCTCTTTCCTTTCCTCCCCTCGCTCTCTCTCTTATTGACCAGCGCTTGAGGAAAACGTGTCTCATGCTCAAACTCCCTGATAAGGATCTGGGCAGCTTTTCGCCAGCCCCCACGTGTCAATGGGAGCAGGCGATTGATTCAGACACCAAATTGGATCATTTTTATCATCCTCTGTCATCAATATCTTATAAAAGCATGGACTGGCTCCTCTTCTCTTTGGGTTGTAGTGGACCCTCGGGGGTGCATTCTAGACTTGAGCGATATCCCGGTATTTGGTATAAACGGTATATTTCGAAATACCAAAGGTATGATTTTCAATTACCCCCACCCCAAAATGAAAACAATATATATTTTGGGGGGGTTGGGGCCACCCCCGCCTAGCGTGGACTACGGGGGTGCATGCTACGCCACTACTTATAAGTTAACTATAACTATCATAAATCTAAGACGTGCCAATTTAATTATATCCAGCTCAGGGCTCCAGTTTGCTAACTTGCTAGCTAAGTGGCTAGATGTCAAGATAAAGCTTATTGGTTGCAACAGAGACATGTATTCCCCTCCTGGAACAAGATCCCTGTGTCTAAATTGTTTGTGCGTAAAAAAACATATACGTTTTGCCCCTTGTGTGCACATTCGGTAATATCGTATACACCAGTATGGTACAGAAACGGTATGACAGTAAGAAAATCTGGATGCTGCCCAACTCTAGTGGATTCCCCCGGAGTTAATGCATGCTACTATGGGTAAAGATTCCACTGCCACTCCTGATGTATCCCCCCAGTGGATCACTGATGTGGCCAACACATGGCTGATCACGGACCGCTCTCTCCCTAACGTTTGAACTATATAAACAGACCTCATTGCTTTCATTAGGACTGCCTGCCTGTACACTTTCTTTATATGACTTTATACTACTTTATCAATGTTATTTTGGTCACCTGATTATATTTCTGCTGTTCTCTGTCACCTTATTGGATTGTTGGTAATCGGAGCATCCAAACCTGTGTGGACCACAGGGACCCAAATGGCATGAGGATAGTTGCAGTAAATACTTTACGATAATATGTAATATCAGCATCCCAATATATTTCACATACAAGTATGGTAATAGAATGCAATAGTTTGATCCTAGAATATCTGTGAAACAATGAAGTTGAATCACTCTTCAAGTTCATGTACTTTGCTGTGACTGTTTCAACAGAATGTGTCCTCCCCTAGACGATGCTTTGGAGGGAAGCGAAACTGTGTTTTGACCAGGCTGGCCAAAACCACCTTAGCATGATACTTCCCTCTGCACACTGCCAATCATGTCATGTTTGTTTTCTTTCCTAATGTATTCCATCCTTATCAATGCAAAAAAAACAACATCTGGCTTTAAATTAAATCTCACTTCCAGTGGTTGTGTTTTCAAATAATTCTAAAAGGGCTCGAGTTTGACCTTTCTCTTACGATTTGCATACCCCCTTGTTTGTTCCTGTGATACGAAGTCGCGCTGTGTGATCCATATTCAAATATTATTCAAATCAGCCGCAGCATATTTGCATGTGAAATTGCAGACCAGAATTGGGAATTTGAAGCCAGGTCGTCTGCATGCTGATCAGAGGAAGCGGGGGCCAGTCTACAGGAGTGGTTTGATATTGCAAATAATTGGTAAAGGGGTATTAAAATGGTCATGAAAGGGATAGTCCATGCTTCCCACTGCTCGACCTGGCAGTTTTTCCTGTGTAATTATACTGATATCACTCTCCAGACCTTCTGCCTTTGATGGTCCGAAATGGTTCTAAGTTTTCCTAATGTAAATATAATAAGCTGTTCCTTTTTATTGATGGCGTCCTATAGATAAGTCGTAAACCATAGGGTGGAAAACATCTCTTGGATTATCAGTAACGTAAGAGACAGGTTTCAAGCTTTTGCACATGAAATGCAGTAATGCTTTAGAAGTGGGTAGAAATTAACATAAGTGAACACATTTCCATGATCAGCCACTATAGGGGCATCTAGAAAAGGCCCTCTTTTTCCCTCTTCTCTCCCTTGATGTGGAGAGCAGGCATCGCCAGCTGCCCCCAACTCCTGACTGACAGCTCTGTTCTGCCAAAGCTGAGGTACGGGGAGGGACAGAATTGATTGTTGCCGGCCAAATTGAGCCGCCTCCCAGCAGAGTCTACCGGCTCCTTGCAGACAGAGCCGCTCTCCACGTCTGCTGTGCTTATCTTCAGGTGGCCTTTTGGGCGTGTGCCACACTGCCATTTTGATGTGTTAAGTCATAATAGGGAGCCACCATCCTTCAGAGCGACTGCCAATAAAAATCACAGACAGAGGGGATTACAGCTCATTGCAGCCGTTATTGCGCTCAACCCACCCCCACTCCCCATGAATCTTTGTCTCCATTTTGTTGTTTCTTCCTGCCTTTCAACTCCTGGGCCGTTCTAAAGCCAAATGTCAATTGTAAAGATTTGCTCTGGTGCTGTGGACTTCTTGCAGGCCTCCCCATAAGGTTTAGTTTGTCGTGCACAGTTCAGTTACATATTTCAATACAGTGAATGAATCTTAAATCATGTACATTTTTGATTGTGTCTTATTGTCCAGGAATGAATGGCACTTTATTCACCTCTCAAGGTTCGGTTTATTCAGTACGTCTCTCTTCTGGCTCACCTAACATGACGTTCAGAGTAAGCAGAGTGAAAACAGCCTAATGCCTGAGAGGCCCTTGGCTGTTGGTTATTATAATGGGGCTGGTTTGCTCGGAGCTACAAACCTCAAGTTATGGGTAACAAAATGGGAGCCGACACTGAAGCTGCCCGGGGCCCTGCAATTTTTTAAAAAAAGCAAACATTCTCCTGCGGTCATACGACTCTCCTCTGCCCTAAATCTGTATGTCAGCCTATGCACCTGAGGTAAACATGAAAAAATAAATAATTTAACTGTGTGTTTCTATTAGCAATGATGAGCCCTGTTGTCTGTTCACAGCAGGAAGTGAGTTATCTTGGCCCACACATGCCTCAATGCTTCATATCTACCTATTGTATGACTAAGTACTAGACCTTTGAAGGAGTACAGAGATTGTTAAAGCCCCAGTGCAGTCAAATTGGATTTCCTGGGTTTTATATATATATATATTAGTTTCCGCAAAACTTCAGTCTCAACGTCAACAGGCAGAGTTCCTCTGTCCAGTGTCTGTGTTATTTTGCCCATTTTCTCTTCGTATTGGCCAGTCTGAGAGATGGCTTTTTCTTTGCAGCGCTGCATAGAAGGCCAGCCTCTCGGAGTTGCCTCTTCACTGTTGATGTTGAGACTGGTGTTTTGCGGGTACTATTTAATGAAGCTGCCAGTTGAGGATTTGTGAGGCATCTGTTTCTCAAACTAGACACGCTATGTACTTGTCCTCTTGCTCAGTTGTGCACCGGGGCCTCCCACTCCTCTTTCTATTCTGGTTAGAGCCAGTTTGCACTGTTCTGTGAAGGGAGTAGTACACAGTGTTGTACAAGATCTTCAGTTTCTTGGCAATTGCTGACGAGTGACGAGTTTCAGAAGAAAGGTATTTGTTTCTGGCCATTTTGAGCCTGTAATTGAACCCACAAATGCTGATGCTCCAGATACTCAACTAGTCTAAAGAAGGCTAGTTTTATTGCTTCTTTAATCAGAACAAAAGTTTTCACCTGTGCTAACATAATTGCAACAGGGTTTTCTAATGATTAAGTAGCCTTTTAAAATGATTAACTTGGATTAGCTAACACAACGTGTTGTTGTAACACAGGAGTGATGGTTGCTGATAATGGGCCTCTGTACGCCTATGTAGATATTCCATTAACAATCAGTCACAATGTAATGGGGTGGTAATCATAATATAATGGGGTGGTAGTCATAATGTAACAGGGTTGTAGTCATAATATAATGGGGTAGTAGTCATAATGTAATGGGGTGGTAGTCGTAATGTAACGGGGTGGTAGTCATAATGTAATGGGGTGGTAGTCATAATGTAACGGGGTGGTAGTCGTAATGTAACGGGTGGTAGTTGTAATGTAACGGGTGGTAGTCGTAATGTAACGGGGTGGTAGTCATAATATAATGGGATGGTAGTCATAATGTAATGGGGTGGTAGTCATAATGTAACGGGGTGGTAGTCATAATGTAATGGGGTGGTAGTCATAATGTAACAGGGTGGTAGTCAAAATGTAACGGGTGGTAGTCGTAATGTAACGGGGTGGTAGTTGTAATGTAACGGGGTGGTAGTCGTAATGTAACGGGGTGGTAGTTGTAATGTAACGGGGTGGTAGTCGTAATGTAATGGGGTGGTAGTCGTAATGTAACGGGGTGGGAGTCGTAATGTAACGGGGTGGTAGTCGTAATGTAACGGGGTGGGAGTCGTAATGTAACGGGGTGGTAGTCGTAATATAATGGGGTGGTAGTCGTAATGTAAAGGGGTAGTAGTTGTAATGTAACGGGTTGGTAGTCATAATGTAATGGGGTGGTAGTCGTAATGTAATGGGGTGGTATTCGTAATGTAATGGGGTGGTAGTCGTAATGTAACGGGGTGGTAGTCGTAATGTAACGGGGTGGTAGTCGTAATGTAATGGGCTGGTAGTCATAATGTAATGGGGAGGTAGTCATAATGTAACTGGGTGGTAGTCATAATATAATGGGGTGGTAGTCACAATGTAACGGGGTGGTAGTCATAATGTAACGGGGTGGTAGTCGTAATGTAACGGGGTGGTAGTCGTAATGTAACGGGGTGGTAGTCATAATGTAATGGGGAGGTAGTCATAATGTAACTGGGTGGTAGTCATAATATAATGGGGTGGCAGTCATTATGTAACTGGGTGGTAGTCATAATATAATGGGGTGGCAGTCATTATGTAAAAGGGTGGTAGTCATAATGTAACGGGGTGGTAGTCGTAATGTAACGGGGTGGTAGTCGTAATGTAATGGGCTGGTAGTCATAATGTAATGGGGAGGTAGTCATAATGTAACTGGGTGGTAGTCATAATATAATGGGGTGGTAGTCACAATGTAACGGGGTGGTAGTCATAATGTAACGGGGTGGTAGTCGTAATGTAACGGGGTGGTAGTCGTAATGTAACGGGGTGGTAGTCATAATGTAATGGGGTGGTAGTCATAATGTAATGGGGTGGCAGTCATTATGTAAAAGGGTGGTAGTCATAATATAATGGGGTGATAGTCATAATGTAATGGGGTGGTAGTCATAATGTAATGGGGTGGTAGTCGTAATTAATGTGGTGGTAGTCATAATGTAATGGTGTGGTAGTCATAATTAATGTGGTGGTAGTCATAATGTAATGGGATGGCAGTCATAATGTAACGGGGTGGCAGTCATAATGTAACGGGATGGTAGTCATAATGTAATGGGGTGGCAGTCATAATGTAACGGGGTGGTAGTAATAATGTAATGTGGTGGTAGTCATAATGTAACGGGGTGGTAGTAATAATGTAATGGGGTGGTAGTCATAATTAATGTGGTGGCAGTGATAATGTAATGAGGTGGCAAAGATGTTGAACCAAGTAGAGGGTGCAATCCTTCCCTCAAAGTAAGTTCAATTACAATGTGTAGTGAGTGCAGCATCGTTCAGTAGATGAGTGTTTTCTCCTCCAGGTCATTTCCAGGTGAAACTAGTATAGGACACAGAGCCCGAACTGTATTAAATATCATGATATATGTCATTTAACAGACGTTTTTATCCAAAGTGACATACTGTATTGAATGCTTACATTTCAATCCTTGATCTACCAACTGAGCCACACAGGTCCACATATGTATTCAAATGTTGTTGAGCACATCGTGCCAGGGTTTTAATGAATATCAACAATGATTAGCCCCAAAATAATCATTTCAGAAATCATTGTGGTGATGTTTTCCTTTCATCTTTGAGGACGATGGGTTTTGTATGACATGAGTCAGCCTCTCTAGAACCTACTAATGGATGCTTGACATTTCCATTTGGCTGAAGCACGAGTGGGTACAATACCTGCCAAGATTATGCATTGTGATATTGAAGAGAATTGTGTTGAGGGCGATCTACATGGCTTACTGGACCATTGAAGAAACATAGACCTGACATTGATCTTCCCCCGTAATATCAATGCTCATGATATAGACTATCACAACATGTATTATGTTAGATTATTTTAAATTATAAACTAGGTGGTTTGAGCAATGAATGCCGATTGGCTGACTGCCATGGTATATCAGACCGTACACCACGGGTATGAACAAACATTTATTTTTACTGCTCTCATTACGTAGGTAACCAGTTTATATAATAGCAATAAGGCACCTCGGGGGGTTTGTGGTATATGACCAATATACCACTGCTAAGGGCTGTATCCAGGCACTCCGCGTTGTCATGCTTAAAACCTCTAGTGACTCCCCATCCCGCATGCGGGAGCGTAATCATCGCCTGACACTAATTAGCATAACGCAATGGACATATCCCTAAAAAAATGTCCTATTCATGAAAATCACAAATGAAATACATTGAGACACAGCTTAGCCTTTTGTTAATCACCCTGTCATCTCAGATTTTCAAAATATGCTTTACAGCCAAAGCAAGACAAGCATTTGTGTAAGTTTATCTAGCATAGCATTTTGTCCAGCTAGCAGCAGGTAACTTGGTCACGGAAATCAGAAAAGCAATCAAATTAAATAGTTTAGCTTTGATGAGCTTCGGATGTTTTCACTCACGAGACTCCCAGTTAGATAGCAAATGTTAATTTTTTCCAAAAATAATATTTTTGTAGTCGAAATAGCTCCGTTTGTTCTTCACGTTTGGCTGAGAAATCGCCCGGAAATTGCAGTCACGAAAACGGCAGACAATATTCCAAATTAACTCCATAATATCGACAGAAACATGGCAAACGTTGTTTATAATCAATCCTCAAGGTGTTTTTCAAATATCTATTCGATAATATATCAATTGGGACTATTCGTTTTTCAGTAGGACCAATTGGAGTAATGGCTACCTCTGTATTTTACGCGAGAATCTCTCTGGGAGCATCAGGTGACCACTTACGCAATGTAGCCGCTTACGGGTATTCTTCAACATAAATGCGTAAAACTATGTAACAATGCTGTAGACACCTTCGGGAATACAGAGAACGAGTAATCTGGTTGATAGCCCATTCACTGCTCAATAGGGACTCATTGGAACGCAGCGCTTTTAAAACACGGGCCACTTCCGGATTGGATATTTCTCAGGCTTTCACCTGCAACATCAGTTCTGTTATACTCACAGACAATATTTTTACAGTTTTGGAAACTTTAGAGTGTTTTATATCCTAAGCTGTCAATTATATGCATATTCTAGCATCTTGTCCTGACAAAATATCCTGTTTACTACGGGAATGTTTTTTTTTTGTTTTTCAAAAAATGAAAATACTGCCCCCTAGTCACAACAAGAACAGCCCTTAGCCATGGTATATTGGCCATATATCACACCCCCTCATGCATTATTGCTTAACCCTTGTGTAGTCTTAACATTCTGTATACTCCCCTTGTCTTAAGGGTAAGCAATGACCCGCCTTCACTAAACCCCTACAATAAAGCAGCTTAATTGAATTTTAACCCCAAATCTTTTTTTCATGAAGAAATAACCTGTCATTCATCACAAACTTTGTGAATATCTGGGTTTTCCCTCTTCACAATGCAGAAAGACTGCATTTAATCAGTGGACACCACTCATTTTATTACTACACACCGATCATAATTGCTTTCTTTACTAAAGTATAGGTTTATATTTTTTATTCTTCTTGCAAAAGGTAGTGCATAAGTGTGAACTATTTATTTAGCAAGAGATAGCGCTTGTATAGTCTAAGAAAGTAGCAGAAATTTGCAGAAAGTAGTTTTGGATGCATTTTATTGAAGGGAAGCAATAACAGTCTTGAACTTTTTTGGCAACATCGTGCTATATTCTTATATACTGTACAATGAGGAATTCAACTACAAAACGCTAGTCGTCTCCCATTTTTTAACCATTGCCCCCACCCACAAGGTGTATAAACAACAACAACAATAAATAAGGTAATAGATACAAAACAATAATGTGAAGAACATAGATCAATCAACTGTAATTAGTACATGTAGGACAGTATGCAAGTGTGTGTGCATGGAATTTGTAGATGTATTTCTCACATGTGCAGCACATAGTATTTGTTTTACAGTCCTACTTTGGGGGGCGGAATTGGCATCTCCTCCTTTTTCCTGCCCCAGCTGCAGCCTCACGTGGATCAGGACTAGATTCAGCCCCCTGAACAGCTTTCACAAGTGCTGCAGAGGCTGCTGTGCAGGGGAGGCGCTCCCTTCGTCGAATGTTTGGGGTTACAAGTGCCTTTCTCAGCTGGTCCAGGAACACACTTTTCTTGTTCCGCTTATCAGGCATCCAGGTAGGGTTGATCTTGTTCCATATCAGGCATTGTATGAGGACACATCAATGATGTTATGGAAGATGACCAGGGGACAGCAGGCAGTCATCCTCCTGCAGCTGTAAGTTCCAATCACCTTGTCCAGGTTGTCCACGTCTCATTTGTTGTGGTTGCAGTCCAGGATGGTGGCTGGCTTCCTGTCCTCATAATCACTGATCTCTGCCGTTTTGTGCAGTCTGCTCAGGAGGACCACATTCTTGTTCCTCTTTGGGAGGTAACAAACTAGAGTGGTGGTGGGGGTGAAGGCAAACTTTGATGAGATAGCCTCTCTCCCTCTTTTTGCGAAGAGTGCAGGTGGGAGCTCAGGCTTGTTCTTTCTAACTGTGCCAACCATGGTGATCTTCCTCTTCAGGAGCTGCTGGCTGAGTTCCATCAGTACCACATAATCTCAATGTATCGTTGTGTGTGTGTGTGTGTGTGTGTGTCTTTGGTTTTTGTGGTGTGTAAATTATTTTATAACTGCCGGGTCAAAATGACCCTAAGACAATATTTGTACCCCTGTGGTATACAAAGATGTTTCACTTTTTCTAATGTTGGCGTCACTCTAGGAAAAGTCATCAAATTTCAAGTAGAAAAAATATAATTTAGGGGGTTTTCTCTGCTGTTAAACATAGTGGCTGGTCATTTTTGACCCTTAAGATAACACAAGGGTTAAACGGCCACTTATATTTTACTGCTGAATTGACAAACTAGTTACATGGATTGTGTTTTACATTTACGTATATTAAAACCCATTCAGTTTTTAATATTCTTCACCCTCATCAATGTCCTGTGTCTCTGGCATGCCTTATACATCAGAGGGCCATGCCTGCTTCTCCTCACGCGGTCTTCCCCACATTACATAGTCAGAAAATAGAGAAGTGGAAGAAAAAAAGAAAGAGAAAACCCTGCCATTAGTTCTTCTCCCAGCTCCAGAAGTCTCATTAAATCGTTGATGAGTTTAAGGATTGCCTGAGGTGGATAAGAGGCCCAGTTTATAGCTTTCTGCAATCTAATGCCCGAGTCTTCTCCCTGTGTCTCCCCTGGATGCAAAATAAAAGGTGAAGGAGGCAATCCAATGCAATCAATACCGAGTGCTTTCCCAGCTTAAACACATTGTGAATGCGGATTTATTTCTACATGTGCTTTCCCGGGCAGCTGTGTTTTGTGACGTCTCTCAACACCAGGCAGTCTAAATGAAGACAAAGGGGGTGGGCGCGAGAATAGATCTGACCTTTTTTTATCCCGTAAGGGGATATAGATCACTTCAGATGGAATTTATTAGTGAGGTATAGGGGACATGGGGTATCCCATTTGAGGTGGTTACACCGGGGCCTCGGCACCAATACAAGCAGAAGGTCATGAGAACAATCACTTTTAATAGACACTCGAGTAGGCAAAGTGTTCATTAGGCACCAAACTGAAGAAAACAGACTGAAACAGGGAGGGACTACCACTTCAGTTTTATGTTGCAAAGGTTTTTTAAACGCTTTCGTTTGTGCATTCAAATGAACACTACACAGGTATTTCACACTCTGCAAGGCTGCAAAACTAAAACCATTTGCTTGATCATTATTCATTAATTGTTGTAAAATTTCCTTCAGCCGAACATTAGCCTGTTGAGGATCCGTAATAACACGACGTCGTCCTCAGATTAAATTCGGCAGGTTATTGCACTTCTATTCTAAAACGAGGCCCCTACGCTGAGCCGCTGAACTCAATTAGTTGGGAACATGTTGCACACAGCGCCACTAATTACAAACACACCACTCTAGTCCCTTCATTACACATCTCCCTCACTATCAATCTCTATGTCTCTCTGTGCCTCTCTATGTCTCCCTGTCACTCTGTCTCTCTGTGTCTATCTATCTCTCTCTCTCTCTGTTTCTCTGTGTGTCTCTGTCTCTCTCTCCAGCTATCTGTCTCTGTCTCTCTATGTATATCTATGTCTCTGTGTGCCTCTGTATTTCTGTGTCTCTCTGTCTCAGTGTCTATATATGTCTCTGTGTCTCGGTCTCTTTCTGTGTCTCTGTATCTCTTTGTCTCTCTATGTTTCTCTGTGTCTCTGTCTCTATGTCTCTGTTTCTCTGTGTCTCTGTCTCTACGTCTGTTTTTCTGTCTCTACATATCTGTGTATCTCTTTCTCTGTGTCTCTGTCTCTATATGTCTGTCTTTCTGTCTCTCTACGTATCTTTGTCTCTGTCTCTCTACATCTCTGTGTCTCTCTGTGTCTCTCTATGTCTCACTACATCTGTGTCTCTCTGTTTCTGCTCATGAACTAAACTGACTCCCTTTTTTTGTGAAGATACTAAGAAGATGGATGCTTCTGAGTATATCGAAGTGTTTGTAGGGAGAGGCCGTAGTAGGGGGGCTGTGAATCTGTAAAGCAGCTCCATGTAGATAAGTAGCAGAAGGAGACTCCTCTGGCAGCCACCAGGCAAGGGAACGTCTGGCCGACGTCTGTGGTCCTTAATTTCCGATTAATGTTCCCTATCCCTTTTCCCACTCCTGGCCCGCTGTCGACCCCCACAGGAGCCCCAGACACCAACCATTCTACCACGTCAACCTGCACTGGGAGATACTCCAGAGCTTTGCCACAGCGAGCGGGCCGCAACCCAGGCTAATGACAGACTCCCTCACTCTTCGCTCGCCTTGTACTAACAGCCAATCAACGAGAGACGGCTGCCGTCAGCGCCTCCAATGAATACATAATTTTCATCTCCAAGCTGCCATTAATCAGGGACAAGTAGCGGCGGCAATCGCACAAGATTGAGCCCAGGTTCAACGGAGCAACATTTTGAAAATGCAACGGGAATACAGTACAAGGAATGGATGGATGGGGAAATCAAACACACAAAAGTGGAGGAATGTCACAATTCCTCATCTCTGTGCTCCACGGGGTTCACTGAGATCGCTCTCAGGCCAGCACTTTAGATTAATGGACAGAGGGATGAGGCAGGAATTATAATGATTTTTAAAATACAGTGGAGGGAGCTAGTCATCTATTCTGGGAGGCTCTGAAACTTAGTGTACAGCTGTTTGGCTGAATTTTAATTTAGCATTTACAATACCTGCAGGGCAAACACCCTGTTGATAATTCTTATTTAGTCTCTGCCTTCCGAGGTGCTACTTGTTGTTCTGCATCCAGAGATTCCAGATAATGAGGACGACGATGGAAGCAATTATATAAGATGTTGCACTACAGTCAAATAACACACACTAGGTGAGCAACACCCAGCAGCAATGCGGGGGTGGCAGGTGGCCTCGTGGTTAGAGTGTTGGGCCAGTAACCGAAAGGTAAAATGCGGTCTGCCCCTGAACAAGGTAGTTTAACCCACTGTTCACCGGTAGGCCGTCATTGTAAATAATAATTTATTGTTAACTGACTTGCCTAGTTAAATAAAGGTTCAAATTTTTTAAAGTTTGACCTCCAGACACTAAAAGAAGAGAGCATTGAGATGGCGTATGTTCTCTGACCAATAGAATTCAAGCTCCAAAGCTCCATATAGGGTATCTCTTCCTAACATTGGATGGGTTTAACCCAAGCCCATGCGCACAGCCGTGAACAAAAATTATGTGACCACTTGCATAAGAAGGCCATTCTTCCACGAACAAAACTCTTTATTACAAAGGCGTATTGATTATCTATGATGAGTGTTTATGCAGACAAAGCAGGGAATGTGACACTGGTGTCTTCAGGGCTTCACTGGCTTCAATGACACCCAATTTGTGACAGTCATCTGTATGAACTATAGAGGGTGAGGTCTTCCCTCACCGCTTAACCAGCAACAGGAAATAGAATAAGTATTCACTGTTGTTGAGTCATGTCATACCCTCTCATTGTTGTCAGGCTCTTGCGGACTCTTATTCATGACATTTATGCTGCTTTTGAAAATCTGTTACCAATGATCCTTTTGTGATTTATTCTCCTGAGGTGAGTATTTTGTCCCAAATATGCTAAAGTAGAGAAAGTCTATAGCCTACACGTATGCTTTATGGAGGAATAACTCTTTGGCATGCATCCTCTAAAGTCCCTTACCCTGAATGAGAAACCTGGCATTCGGAAGAAGATGGCACACTGATCACCCTGTTGCAGGAAATGTAAGACTTGTAGTGTATTTGAGGTTTTAAAAGACTTCTGATGTTTATAATTTCCACTTTGAAATGTCAGTCTTGGTTTTCCCTTACGAAAAACATATAAACTCCTACAAAAATGCAAATTCATTATAATCCACATAGTAATTCACATTTCCTGTTGCTGCAGGATTATTTTCCTGCTGTAGTAAACTTGTTCAAATTAAGATCCTACACCTATAAAAGAGAAAAACAAGATATCACCTAATTTTCACTATTTTATAGTCACAATATTATTGTCTTAGATGATTTGTGCAACATATTTTGTGTCTGTTATCAGAAGAAAGGATTCTAACACAAACATTAACTTTATAATCAAAATAGCTTTGCTGTTTATTAAGCTTTAGTTTTCCCTGCAATGTTTCCTCAGGTAATTGAAGATTCTCCCAAAGAAATAGGAAAAAGATAACACATTGAACCTCAAATGTATCTGTTGAATTAAACTATATTACCCATGATTCCACTTTCGATATGACGAGGTTGGGCTAACTAACAGTCTTTTAGAACTTATCGGAGACTAGTGGAACTCCACTGTCTCAGTGTAAAAGGTTACAGTCAATTAACTTTGGAAGGTGTAAACATGCCCATGTAAGGGTAGTTCCTGTCTCTCTGGCAGTCATTGCTCTCTCACAGAGGGAGCTGTTGAGCTATGAATAGGGTGAGTGAGTGAATGTCAATAGAGGAGAGAGAGGAGTGGGAGAGGGAGGAAAAGTAGGGAGGGGGAGAGAGATTGAGTAAAGGAGCAAGTGAGAGTGAGAGAAAGAGAGAGGGCATTTTAAATGAGACTCATTTCTCTCTGACTAGCCACCTGACCTTGGAGTATTGTTGAGGGACACCCGCCACCCGATTTCAACTGAGACTGAGGAAAGTTGATTTCTCTGTAAATAAATAGCATTCACTGTTTGCAGGGTGAATACAGCCACATCCAGAGTCACCAAAAGGTGAAGGTTGCCTTAGGGTGCAAAACGTCCTCCCTGTAGTAAAACCACAAATGTGTCTGTACTTCTACAGTGACAGTCGAACATAGTTAATATTATCTGCTCTCTCGACTGTCGCTTCATTGTCTGATTATCATTTAAATTTGCCTGCACTCTTCCCGTTTGTTGACTTTTTACCCAAATAGAGTGGAGAGGTCAACTAACATTTCGGCAGTGTCTCTTCACTCCGGAAATGTCAAGCCCTCAGTGAAGTCCGTCTCTCCCTGGCAGGTGTGAGGTGAAACCGCAGTTGTAAATGAGCGTGAAGACATGACTCTCCAGGCTGCCCTCGCCTGCCCTCGTCTGCCCCTCCATCTCAGCTGAAATAAAAGGTTAATAAATCACTAAAGGATTCCTTAAATGCTCATTATATGTCATGATCAATGACAGAGCACAATGATAGAATAGCGGCAGATGGGGAAATATATTGTTTGGTTACTAAATGGCCAATACAGGTGATTGTTGAACCAAAGTCCAGGTATCATAAGGGGGGGAGGGGTTAGTTCCCTGGAGTTTTAGGTGTTGGTGAAGACACTCAAGGAGGCTAGGCCCCTTGCCCTAGGGCAGTGGAAAAGATGCTATGCCGAGGACAAAAATATGTGTGTTTACAGTACCTGTAAATAACCCAAAGCTTTGTCATCCGTTTCGGTGGCAGGCCTCACTCGTTCCAATAGGCCGGCCACCATCTGCGCACGCACGCACGCACACACACATACACACAGACACAGACACAGTAGGCACCTCAGGCTATGGTCCGTATCCTGCCAAAGCCCTATCCAAGCACTTCCATGTTGTGCTTCTTAGTAAAGAGGTGTCTTTTCACGTCACTTTCCTGCTGTCTCCATTATCCCCATGTTCCAAATTGGCTGTTTGTTTGACTTCAGAGTCCCTTTTGAGGCCTTCCAACGACGTATCAAAGGAAAAATATGTCTCCACAAAATGAAGTGACCATCTGCTTCGGGCTACTCTTTGAAGAGTAGCACAGATTATAGCTTGGCACATTATCGCGTGGAAGGGAAGTCGTTAATTTTGTGTGGCTGAGTTTTTTTATATATATTTATTTTTCCTATTGGTAGAGATCCGTACAGCTTATGTACATAGCGCCTCTGCATCTCTCCCAACTGATTTCCAGATACCTTCCAAGGGAATTGTCATCACCCCAGGTCAATGTCTAAACTTTCCCATGCATCAAAATATATTGTAATTGACTCCATTTGTGATTCCTCTTGAGACCTGGCACTGGCTGCAGCTCTGATGGCTGCCGAAAGCAATAACATTTCAGAGGCATGACTATCATTCCAATCGAGACGTTCTTTCTCCTCAAATATAGTCCAGTTCTGGGGTCCAGGTCTTTCTCTCTGTCCCCTGTAATTTACGACACTAGCAGCTACATATACTTTACCAGTCAAAAGTTTGGACACACCTACTCATTTCAAGGTTTTTACAAATTTGTACTATTTTCTACATTGCATAATATATACAGTGGGGGAAAAGTATTTCGTCAGTCACCAATTGTGCAAGTTCTCCCACTTAAAAAGATGAGAGGCCTGTAATTTTCATCATAGGTACACTTCAACTATGACAGACAAAATTAGCAAAATAAATCCAGAAAATCACATTGTAGTATTTTTAATGAATTTATTTGCAAATTATGGTGGAAAATAAGTATTTGTTAACCTACAAACAAGCAAGATTTCTGGCTCTCACAGACCTGTAACTTCTTCTTTAAGAGGCTCCTCTGTCCTCCACTCGTTACCTGTATTAATGGCACCTGTTTGAACTTGTTATCAGTATTAAAGACACCTGTCTACATCCTCAAACAGTCACACTCCAAACTCCACTACGGCCAAGACCAAAGAGCTGTCAAAGGACACCAGAAACAAAATTGTAAGCCTTGCACCAGCCTGGGAAGACTGAATCTGCAATAGGTAAGCAGCTTGGTTTGAAGGAATCAACTGTGGGAGCAATTATTAGGAAATGGAAGACATACAAGACCACTGATAATCTCCCTTGATCTGGGGCTCCATGCAAGATCTCACCTCGTGGGGTCAAAATGATCACAAGAACGGTGAGCAAAAAACCCAGAACCACATGGGGGGGACCTAGTGAATGACCTGCAGAGAGCTGGGACCAAAGTAAGAAAGCCTACCATCAGAAACACACTACGCCGCCAGGGACTCAAATCCTGCAGTGCCAGACGTGTCCCCCTGTTTAAGCCAGTACATGTCCAGGCCCTTCTGAAGTTTGCTAGAGAGCATTTGGATCATCCAGAAGAAGATTAGGAGAATGTCATATGGTCAGATGAAACCAACTTGTCATGTTTGGAGGACAAAGAATGCTGAGTTGCATCCGAAGAACATCATACCTACTGTGAAGCATGGGGGTGGAAACATCATGCTTTGGGGCTGTTTTTCTGCAAAGGGACCTGGACTACTGATCCGAGTAAAGGAAATAATGAATGGGGCCATGTATCGTGAGATTTTGAGTGAAAACCTTCCATCAGCAAGGGCATTGAAGATGAAACATGGCTGGGTCTTTCAGCATGACAATAATCCCAAACACACCACCCGGGCAACGAAGGAGTTGCTTCGTAAGAAGCATTTCAAGGTCCTGGAGTGGCCTAGCCAGTCTCCAGATCTCAACCCCATAGAAAATATTTGGAGGGAGTTGAAAGTCTGTGTTGCCGAGCAACAGCCCCAAAACATCACTGCTCTAGGGGGGATCTGCATGGAGGAATGGGCCAAAATACCAGCAACAGTGTGTGAAAACCTTGTGAAGACTTACAGAAAATGTTTGACCTCTGTCATTGCCACCAAAGGGTATATAACAAAGTATTGAGATAAACTGTTGTTATTGACCAAATACTTATTTTCCACCATAATTTGCAAATAATTTCATAAAAAATCCTACAATGTGATTTTCTAGATTTTTTTTCCTAATTGTGTTTGTCATAGTTGAAGTGTACCTATGATGAAAATTACAGGCCTCTCTCGTCTTTTGGGAGAACTTGCACAATTGGTGGCTGACTAAATACTTTTTTGCCCCACTGTATATTTTTTAGATTTTAGATTCCTCAAAGTATCCACCCTTTGCCTTGATGACAACTTTGAACACTCATGGTGTTCTTTCAACCAGCTTCACCTGGAATGCTTTTCCAACAGTCTTGAAGGAGTTCCCACATATGCTGAGCACTTGTTGGCTGCTTTTCCTTCACTCTGCGGTCCAACTCATCCCAAACTATCTCAATTGGGTTGAGGTCGGGTGATTGTGGAGGAAAGCTCATCTGATGCAGCACTCCATAGTAGTTTTGTTGTTGTTGTAAAAATAAAGAAAAACCCTTGAATGATGAGTAGGTATGTCCAAATTTTTGACTGGTACTGTACATTTTCGAAGGAGTTATCATCTCCAACCTTGCTTGTACTCTTTAGAATCACATGTTCTATCTGAAATATAATATATACATTGCACGTTTTCTCACAATATTGTTTTGAACATTTGTTTTAGGACTGAAGATTCTATTCAATGCATTGTCAATTGACGCTGATGAAAATTTAATCAAAGGTGCATTACAGTGGCTTTTAAATACAATGACATTTCTAAAGGAGGCAAAAAAATTAGTTTTAAAAACTTTTGACATTTTGATGTCGCTGGATTGACTTTAGACGTATAACTTTAGCTAGCTAGCGAAGATTGAGAGATACCTCGGGATTGTAGCAAGCTAACGTTAGCCTTGCTAGCTATTTTTGATTAACTTTGCTAGTTAATGATAACATTGTCGTCTGTCTAAAGTAAATTTGATGACATTATAATGATGGCAAAGTTATTTCCTACTATATACTTGCCTGCTTTTGCAGTGTTATCGTATTTCCATGCCACTATTGTGTAATTTAAACTAAGTTAATTAGCCCCAATCCAGAGTGACTGGGCTTATCACAACTTTTGGGCACCACCATGGCAGAGGGTGGCTTCATTTATAACAATGGCATGACACGATCGAGTGATGGAGGTACATCCTGTGAATAATAGTATTTTTCAGCTTTTCTAGTCTCTTCGAGAGCCTTAAGAAAGAGAATGTCATTGAACCAAGGAGTAGTTCACACTGTGATGTTATCAACCGTGCTATAGTGTTGACTGCATACAAAGGTAGGCCGAGGAGAGGTGCTTTAATTCCAAGCTCAGCAGCACCTATAGCAAAGCCTCAGACACAGTGGGTTTCTGTCAGTGAGAGAAAGCGGCTGAAATACAGTGAGGAAGTAGACTGAATGTGACCAATCAGAATGTTGATACTGTTATTGAGATCCTCCGAAGTTGATGTTCGCTGGTGTCTGGGTATGTAGGTGATTTAGTGTCTGGACATGTAGGTGATCTAGTGTCTGGACATGTAGGTGATCTAGTGTATGGGTATGTAGGTGTTCTAGTATCTGGACATTTTGGTGATCTAGTATCTGGACATGTAGGTGATCTAGTATCTGGACATGTAGGTGTTCTAGTGTCTGGACATGTAGATGATCTAGTGTCTGGATATTTGGGTGATCTAGTGTCTGGACATGCAGATGATCTAGTGTCTGGATATTTAGGTGATCTCGTGTCTGGACATGTAGGTTATCTAGTGTCTGGACATGTTGGTGATCTAGTGTCTGGACATGTAGTTGATTGGTTTGTAGAGAGACTGGCAAGGCTGCAGCAGATGATGTACGGATGGGAATGATGGGGCTCAGATTTGGTGAATATAAGCAAAGCTCATCTTAGGGATGCGAGGCACGAGTCTTTCATTATAGTTGTTTCCCTGCTATACTCGTGGATCTGTGTGTTCTCTCAGTGAGTCAGGAATATGGCTATAGTTAAGCAATAATGCACGAGGGGGTGCGGTATATGGCCAATATACCACGGCTAAGTGCTGTTCTTACGCACAACGCAATGCGGAGTGCCTGAATTCAGCCTTTAGATGTGGTATATTGGCCATATATCACACACCCTTGAGATGCCTTATTGCTTAACGTTAGCCTTACTTTTTATAAACTGGTTACCAATAAAATAATATTTAAATAAAAAAATATGCCTGTGGAATACAGTCTTGATATACCATGGCTGTCAGCCAATCAGCATCCAGGGCTCGTACCACCCCGTTTATAATAGTCAATAAAGTGTGTAAGGTGGAACTTGCGATGGACGTTCGTGATATTATGATATCACTTTTTACTTCACTCAATCAATTGCATAACCCGTTTCAGACTATGTGCAGACAATTTCCCATCTGCTCATTAACATTTCAGATGTTAATCCAAGTTGTTTGTCTGATTACAATGATAACCGAGACTCTGCTGTCTAGCCTACCTTAAATTATTGGATTAGGTTTTCATAGCATCAGTGAGGATTTAACAGATTTCAATGGCTTACCATTACTCACAGTTCATTTCGGCAGCATATTCTAACCTTAGGTTTTGTTGCACACAAAAAATCTATCTTGATTAAATTGGTAAATCATTTCTTAATGATAACGCTTTGTTAAGTGGGGGATTTGAGAGAAAATACAAATGAAAAGAGTAAGTGGAGCGAAAGTAAAAAGGATTTATTTCCTTTATTTCCATCCCATTAACACACCATTGATGGGGAATTGTAATTATGCATGCCTGTGTAGTGTGGATTTACACTCCCCCTAAATGAAATTCATTGGATTGTGTGCAAACTATTTCTGTTTGTTTTCTGGTACTCAGTTTTATTGATTTATTTATATCTGAGTATAATTGGGAAATTGTATTCATACTCTCTCTGCATATTGATAAATGTATACACTTTCTCCTTGAGGAGCACCATTGAAAGTCATCACATAAAAAGTTAATTGAATTGCAAGTCGATCACTCAAAATGAAAGTATATCGCCCAGAGTTAATAAAATGCACTGAACTTTCCTATTCCTGCATTTTACTGTACATGTATATTGCTTAATTTGTTCTTTGCTTGTTGCCACCTTAAAGATTGTGTTCTTCTCCCTGGCTGATTCGCTTTTCAGCGTCACGAGAACCTTGGGTAATCACGAGGGACAATTTCACTGCTTTGCCACAGCAATGGGCCCAAACTGTTACAGACCTATATCCATCCTGCCCTGCCTATCTAAGGTTTTCGAAAGCCAAGTCAACAAACAGATCACTGACCATCTCGAATCCCACCGTACCTTCTCCGCTGTGCAATCCGGTTTCCGAACCAGTCACGGGTGCACCTCAGCCACGCTCAAGGTACTAAATGATAGCATAACCCCCATCGATAAATGACAGTACTGTGCAGCCGTCTTCATCGACCTGGCCAAGGCTTTCGACTCTGTCAATCACCATATTCTTATCGGCAGACTCAGTAGCCTCGGTTTTTCTAATGACTGCCTTTCCTGGTTCACCAGCTACTTTGCAGACAGATTTCAGTGTGTCAAATCGGAGGGCATGTTGTCCGGTCCTCTGGCAGTCTCTATGGGGGTACCACAGGGTTCAATTCTCGGGCCGACTCTTTTCTCTGTATGATGTTGCTCTTGCTGCGGGCGATTCCCTGATCCACCTCTACGCAGACGACACCATTCTGTCTACTTCTGGCCCTTCCAATGGACACTGTGCTATCTAACCTCCAAACGAGCTTCAATGCCATACAACACTCCTTCCGTGGCCTCCAACTGCTCTTCAACACTAGTAAAACCAAATGGATGCTTTTCAACCGTTCGCTGCCTGCACCCGCACGCCCGACTAGCATCACCACCCTGGATGGTTCCAACCTAGAATATGTGGACATCTATAAGTACCTAGGTGTCTGGCTAGACTGCAAACTCTACTTCCAGACTCATATCAAAAATAAAATCTAGAGTCGGCTTTCTATTTCGCAACAAAGCCTCCTTCACTCACGCCGCAAAACTTACCCTAGTAAAACTGACTATCTTACCGATCCTCGACTTCGGCGATGTCATCTACAAAATAGCTTCCAATACTCTGCTCAGCAAACTGGATGCAGTTTATCATAGTGCCATCCGTTTTGTCACTAAAGCACCTTATACCACCCACCACTGCGACCTGTATGCTCTAGTTGGCTGGCCCTCGCTACATGTTCATCGCCAGACCCACTGGCTCCACGTCATCTACGCAACGGAAGCCGTTTGAATCACTCCTGCAACGGGATTCATTTGAATCACTCCTGCAACGGGAGCCGTTTGAATCACTCCTGCAACGGGAGCCGTTTGAATCACTCCTGCAACGGGAGCCGTTTGATTCACTCCTGCAACGGGAGCCGTTTGATTCACTCCTGCAACTGGAGCCGTTTGATTCACTCCTGCAACTAGAGCCGTTTGATTCACTCCTGCAACTGGAGCCATTTGAATCACTCCTGCAACAGGAGCCATTTGAATCACTCCTGCAACGGGAGCCATTTGAATCACTCCTGCAACGGGAGCCGTTTGATTCACTCCTGCAACTGGAGCCGTTTGATTCACTCCTGCAACTGGAGCCGTTTGATTAATTCCTGCAACTGGAGACGTTTGATTCACTCCTGCAACTGGAGCCATTTGATTCATTCCTGCAACTGGAGCCGTTTAATCCCGCTGAAAAGGGTAAACCTTATGTTGTCCAGGGGCGCAACTTTCATTGGGGACATGGGCAAGTCCCCCCACATTCTGAAATTGTATTTTTGTCCTCCCCCAGTTTAGAATTGGAATGTGATCCTAAAATGGCAACGGTGCGCCTCCGAGCGGGCCGTTAGGCTGTTTGGAGTGTTTACCCCCCTCCCCCACACACACATATAAAAGTATGTCCCCCCCACTTCTAAAACCAAAGTTGAACCCCTGGTGTTGTCTCTCACTCTAACAGCAGTATACTGGTGCATCCCTTAGACTCAGGGATGCACCAGTATACTAAGGGATGCACCAGTATACTATCTCTGTCCCACTGCATTTCATATTCATTTTCAGGTTGCCACCAGGTAAATGGAAATGGAAAAGCATGTTTCTGTGTGACTGCCAATAGGTACCATGTCAGTCAAGCCGATATGTGAGCAATGAGCACAAGTACAACATGTCAATGTCTCAAAATAATTACCTCCAAATCTACAGCATTAGATTAATCTACAGTCAGCTAGCATTACAATTCAGTAGTTTCTTCTTCTCGTAAGCCACTAATCAATAGTCAATTTCAGCATAATATGGAGAAGATGCACAATGGTTGAATGAACATCTATTTTGGTAATGCGTTGAAAAGCAGTCTTTTCAAGGTTGTCCTCTATTTCCACTTCGTGTTTCTACATGCAGCTGGAGGTGAATTGGAATCGTTGAGAATTTGGTGTGTCGAGTTAATCATCTGGGGCTGGGGTGAATTGAATAGCGCGCTGAAAGGTCTTCACTTGTAGGGTCTCTGGAGCTTGAAACTCATTTTACATCTGATTGAAAGGTTGATACTGCTGCCGTGGCCTCATACACTCCCCTTCTCACACCCCAAACTGCCTTCATTTGTCAAGGGAAGACTATAGTGAACTTTGTTCTATATGCGCGCTAATGAACCTTTACTGGTGATGTGCCTTGTAATGTCGGTTCATATTTTTTGCTCCTCTTTCTCCACCGCGGTGTACGTCTTAATTTGTCAAGTGAATAGCCGGGGTTCTGAATCATGCAAACACATATTAAATATGCCATCTCAAATAAATGTTTAGGGTGGAGGGGAGTACCATTGTGCTTCTCCTTTGGTTTTATGTTAAGTTTTTCTTTGTTTGCACAAGTGTAGAGATTATTAAAAACTTTACTTTATGTCGCGACCGTGGCTATGTTCGAAAAATAAACCAACGTTTTCTTTGTAACCTTTGACAGCAGCGCAAGAGCAGAGGATCAATTATCTGTGTCCTTTTTCCATGAATCCCAATTGAAAATGGTTTCTTCCAACAAATGACTGAATATAATGGTGACATTTTCACATTAGAGCACATGATTTGGTATTTTGTGTTGCACATTGTCTTGGTTTTATGATGTGCAGGGATTTTTTTCATGGCAGTTTATTCTTGTAGCAAGTAGGACAGAGTGTAATGAAATAGTTCTCATCTGTCTCTTCCTCATGGAAATGGCTAGTCCTCAGAGTGCTGGTATTATAGGGTAATACCTCAGTAACGATGCTGTAAATCTGAAAGGTGTTGACCACGGAGGAGTTTGTGTCAATACAGAAAGAGCTTCCTTTCGCTCTTGCTTCTTATTTCTTGTTCTATCTGTCTGTCTGTCTGCCTGTCTGTGTCTCAATTCAATTCAAGGGGATTTATTGGCATGGGAAACATATGTTAACATTGCCAAAGCAAGTGAAGTAGATAATTTGTATTGTTTATTTCCTTTTTTTATTAACAGTAAACATTACACTCACAGAAGTTCCAAAAGAATAAAGACATTTCAAATGTCATATTATGCATATATACAGTGTTGTAATGATGTGCAAATGGTTAAAGTACAAAAGGGAAAATAAATAAACATACATATGGGTTGTATTTATAATGGTGTTTGTTCTTCACTGGTTGCCCTTTTCTTGTGGTAATAGGTCACACATCTTGCTGCTTTGATGGCACACAGTGGTATTTCACCCAGTACATATGCGAGATGATCAAAATCAGGTTTGTTTTCGATTTTTTTGTGGATCTGTGAAATATAAATAAAAGAAATCTCTAATATGGTCATACATTTGGCAGGAGGTTAGGAAGTGCAGCTCAGTTTCCACCTCATTTTGTGGGCAGTGTGCATATAGCCTGCTTTTCTTGAGAGTCAGGCTTTGCTCAATGAGTCTGTACATAATCAAAGCTTTCCTTAAGTTTGGGTCAGTCACAGTGGTCAGGTATTCTGACACTATGTACTCTCTGTTTAGGGCCAAATAGCATTCTAGTTTGCTCTGTTTTTTGTAAATTCTTTCCAATCTCTCAAGTAATTATCTTTTTGTTTTCTCATGATTTAGTTGGGTCTAATTGTTGTTGCTGTCCTGGGGCTTTGTGGGGTGTGTTTGTGAACAGAGCCCCAGGACCAGCTTGCTTAGGGGACTACTTCCCAGGTTCATCTCTCTGTAGGTGATGGCTTTGTTATGGAAGGTTTGGGAATCACTTCCTTTTAGGTGGTTGTCTCTTTTTTGGATTTTGATAATTAGTGGCTATCGGCCTGTATTTTGGGGTATTTTACGTTGTACTCTGAGGATATTTTTGCAGAATTCTGCATGAAGAGTCACAATTTGGTGTTTGTCCCATTTTGTGAATCATTGGTTGGTGAGCAGAACCCAGACCTCACAACAATAAAGGACAATGGGTTCTATAATTGATTCAAGTATTTTTAGCCAGGTCCAAATTGGTATGTCAAATTTTATGTTCCTTTTGATGGCGTAGAATGCCCTTCTTACCTTGTCTCTCAGATCGTTCACAGCTTTGTGTAAGTTACCTGTGGCACTGATGTTTAGGCCAAGGTATGTATTGTTTTTTGTATGCTCTAGGGCAACGGTGTTGCGATGGAATTTTGTATTTTGTGGTCCTGGCGACTTGACCTTTTTTGGAACACCATTATTTTGGTGTTACTTTGATTTACGGTCAGGGCCCAGGTCTGGCAGAATCTGTGCAGAAGATCTAGGTGCTGCTGTAGGTCCTCCTTGGTTGGTGACAGAAGCACCAGATCATCAGAAAACAGTAGACATTTGACTTCAGATTCTAGTAGAGTGAGGCCGTGTGCTGCAGACTGTTCTAATGTCTTCACCATTTTGTTGATATATATGTTGAGCATAAGCTGCATCCCTGTCTCACCCCATGGCCCTGTGGAAGAAATTCGTTTTTTTGCCAATTTTAACCACAGGCTTTGTTCTTGAACATGGATTTTATAATGTCATATGTTTTTCCCCCAACACACTTTCCATGAATTTGTATAGCTGACCCTCATGCCAAATTTAGTCTAGGGCTTATTTGAAATCAACAAAGCATGAGAAGACGGCACCTTTGGTTTGATGTGTTTGTTTGTCAATTAGCGCGTGCAGTTTGAATATGTGGTCTGTCGTACGATAATTTGACATTTGCCCAGTACATTGTTTCAATTTAAGGGCTTTATTGGCATAGAAAATAGATGTTAACATTGCCAAAGCAAGTGTCTCTAATTTGGTCATTCATTTGGCAGGAGGTTAGGAAGTGCAGCTCAGTTTCATTCTCTCTCTCCCAGTCACACTCACTTTCTTTACATTAAGCATGCAAATCAAACACATTTCTAAACCCCAGAAATAGCTTGACAGCAAGATTATGTAAAGGATAATTGACATGGTTTTGCATGTGTAAGAAGTTACCTGGAAACATGCTCATCCAGCTTAGAAACACAGAGAAATAGTTATTTAATGTGTGCTGTTAAATTACACTAGCAGGTCTTGCTGACAGCAGTTATTAGGATAATTCTACATGTCCCAGACATCCTTTCTCTGTGAAGTAGAGAGTACATAGGCCTAGTGTTTGTGTTTTCTCTCCCTTTCCTGGTCCATAGGTAATGTGCATTTGGTAGATACCAGTGTTGTGTTGAAAGTCATGCCCTGAAAACAGTATTATTTTGGTGCTAATTTTACTAATGATATCCCAAAAGGATCCCTACTGCATACTGAACAGAGAGGAATGGTAATCTTAGTCATGTAGATTTATTTGATAAAAAAGCAGCAACTGACTTATAACAGGCCCTTCCTTTTAAAGTAACTTCAAAAGAGGCATTTACATATTTTGTCGAAAGGCCTTTGTTATTTACATTGCTTGTCACTAGATACAAAGTGCAATCTGATTTGACTCCCTCTCTTTCTAATGGGCTTCTAAAGCTGTACTAAATTTGACCCTGAAAACACTCATTAACACTGCTTAATTTGAACATTTGACTTTCTTGGCCCATTCCCTAATGCTCATCCAAAATATAAAGCCTTCCTGTAATGCGTCTGTGTGTAGATGAGTCAGGCGCAGGACAGCAGATATGAGTAATGTACGCAGTTTTACTCAACAATAAACACAATACACGTCAAATAAATCCAAGGCCACAATAACGGACCGCAATACAATAAACAATCACTCACAAACAAACATGGGGGAACAGAGGGTAAATAATGAACTAGTAATTGGGGGATTGAAACCAGGTGTGTAAGACAAGGACAAAACAAATGGAAAAGGAAAAGTGGATCGGCGATGGCTAGAAGGCCGGTGACGTCGACCGCCGAACGCCGCCCGAACAAGGAGAGGGACCGACTTCGACGGAAGTCGTTACACTTCCAATGCATAATTTTTTGGTGTAGAATTATGAATGTTGCTTTTAGTAGCCTACCCTCCACAATGCATTGCTTACATAGCCTAGCGGTTAGAAGCATTGGGCTAGTAACCGAAAGGTTGCTTGTTCAAATCCCCTGGCCGACTAGGTAATAAATATGTCAATGTGCCCTTGAGCAAGGCACTTAAGCCTAATTGCTCCTGGTTTGCGGTCAATAATGGCTGATCCCTGGCTCTGACCCTACTCTACGAGGGTGTCTGCACACAAAACATCTAATTTACACTTGGACAAATGTAAGCTCCCACCTAATTATCTTATCTTAATTTACCTCATTAACAGGTGCATGTAAAAAGTGACAATTTCCTATGGATAGTGCGCATGCAGCTATTAAAAGAGGAACATGTCAACCTTTGTATAAATCCAACTTTTAACATTGCAAATTGCTTCAGTTAAAAATACTGCAATAGAAAACTGCACAATGAGTACATATGCTCTCTCCAGTCCCCAGACATTGTACTGTTAGGCTTCATCATATTGCTGTAAATGAGTCTTCTGCAGAATCTCAGTTGGATAGTCCCCTGTGTGTCAGTGCCATGGCTACTGAAGCCATTAAAGATCAGCTACCTCGGCTGTGTTATTAGCCAAGCACTGCTGTCATTCAGACCCAGTCTATCAGAGTTTCCCTGAGCCCTTGGCGAATGATGAACGGTTCCCAGGTATGAAGCATCTGTGTGTATCTAATCTATTCATCTCTACCCGTCTGTCTGCCCACCTCCTAGCTCTTCATTTTTCCCTGCTATCTGTGCTGTCTCAGATCACACTGACAACAGCTGGGTTGCTCTCTCGGAGGCCCTATCAGTGCTGGCGTGGGGATGTGTTGACGGCGGGCGTGCTGCCGTCCCCTCATCCCCTAGTGTCCCCAGGAGGGAGACCTAACCCTCGGCTTTGTTGGCTTTGAATAGGGGCATAGCATATCCCCAGTCACCAGATCCCTCCAAGCACCACCAAAGACCTCACCCTCCCGCATCCTCTGCATTGTTGCTGCTGTGGCTAGATTGATTTGTGGCCCCGGTGTGTATGTGACTGTGTGTGTCTCTGTGTACTGTAAGTGCTTCATCCCCTCTCTCACTCAACACTGTGATTGTTAGAAAATATATATAAAACCAGACGGGAGCTGTATAGTGTCTCTGTAAAGCGTGGCTGCCCTGATGTCACTGAGACTACCCCTCTCTTGATAGCCTCCACACAGCTCATTGGATGGGTTGGGAAACATAAAGAGTGCTGGCAAACCCTGACATGCCCTCCCATCATGTATGACTCACGGCAATACATGTAGAAGATGCAATGAGAGACAGGGTTTTATTTAAGCAATAAGGCATAAGGTGTTTTGGTATATGGCCATCAGAGCTAGGGCTGTTCTCTGCAGGACGCAACGTGGAGTTCCTGGATACAGCCCTTAGAAATGGTACATTGGCCATATACCACAAACCCCAAATGTGCCTTATTGCGATTATAAATTGGTTACCAATGTAATTAGGCGGCAGGTAGCCAAGTGGTTAGAGCGTTGGGCCAGTAACCGAAAGGTTGCTGGATCGAATCCCCAAGCTGCCCCTGAGCAAGGCAGTAAACCCACTGTTCCCTGGCCACCAAAGACATGGATGTCTCCCCCACACCCCCCCACACCTCTCTGATTCAGAGGGGTTGGGTTAAATGTGGAAGAGACATTTCAGTTGAATGCATTCAGTTGTACAACTGACAGCTTTCCCTAATTAGAGCAGTGATATGCGGTCTGATATACCACGGGCGTCAGCCAATCTCGAACCACCCAGTTTATAATGCAGAATATACAGTGGCATATAGGCTAGGTAAGGTAGGCTGAAAAAGCTATTGAATATGAAATGTGATGGGGGGACATTGCAAGACAGGTACATTGTGGAGATATGCTTTGAAGCAGGGTTTTATTATTGAAGATTTGAGTACGATACTGATAGGCGAGTTCAAAAAGCCATTGGAAATTAAACGTGGAGGCTTGATTTGAAATGTGAAAGTTTATCTAAATGGCATCGGAAGGCTTTGAACTAGTCAAGATGGAAGCACGTTCATTAAGGAGGATACTTTTAACATCCTGGACTTTGATTTTCTTTTCCATTTTCCCGGCTGTGCACTCTGAGCTTTACCACATCCCAATCCACTGTAACTCCATAGAAGTCAGATTGTTTTACTATTAGGCACTATTATTTAATCCATCTTTTCAGTTTAGAGGAGGACTCTTGATAAATAGTAAACATCCTCTCACTGTCAACTGCGTTCATTTTCAGCAAACTTAACATGTGTAAATATTTGTATGAACATAACAAGATTCAACAACTGAGACATAAACTGAACAAGTCCCACATACATGTGACTAACAGAAATGGAATAATGTGTCCCTGAACAAAGGGAGGAATCAAAATCAAAAGTAACAGTCAGTATCTGGTGTGGCCACCAGTTGCATTAAGTACTGCAGTGCATCTCGGGGCGGCAGGGTAGCCTAGTTGTTAGAGCGTTGGACTAGTAACCGGAAGGTTGCAAGTTCAAACCCCCGAGCTAACAAGGTACAAATCTGTCGTTCTGCCCCTGAACAGGCAGTTAACCCACTGTTCCTAGGCTGTCATTGAAAATAAGAATTTGTTCTTAACTGACTTGCCTAGTTAAATAAAGGTAAAATAAAAATAAATAAAAATCTCCTCCTCATGGACTGCACCAGATTTGCCAGTTCTTGCTGTGAGATGTTACCCCACGCTTCCACCAAGTTCCCTGACATGTCTGGGGGGAATGGCCCTAGCCCTCATCCTCCAATCCAACAGGTCCCAGACTTGCTCAATGGGATTGAGATCCGGGCTCTTCACTGGCCATGGCAGAACACTGACATTCCTGTCTTGCAGGAAATAACGCACAGAATGAGCAGTATGGCAATGTCTTGCAGGATGGTCATGTCAGGAAGAGCCTGCAGGAAGGGTACTACATGAGGGAGGAGGATGTCTTCCCTGTAATGCACAGCGTTGAGCTTGCCTGCAATGACAACACGCTCAGTCCGATGATGCTGTGACACACCGCCCCAGACCATGACGGACCCTCCACATCCAAATCGATCCCGCTCCAGAGTACAGGCCTCGGTGTAACGCTCATTTCTTCAACAATAAACGCAAATCCGACCATCACTCCTGGTGAGACAAAACCGTGACTCGTCAGTGAAGAGCACGTTTTGCCAGTCCTGTCTGGTCCAGCAACGGTGGGTTTGTGCCCATAGGCGACGTTATTGACGGTGATGTCTGGTGAGGACCTGCCATACAACAGGCCTACAAGCCCTCAGTCCAGCCTCTCTCAGCCTATTGCGGACAGTCTGAGCACTGATGGAGGGATTGTGAGCTCCTGGTGTAACTCGGGCAGTTGTTGTTGCCATCCTGTACCTGTCCCACAGTTGTGATGTTCGGATGTACCAATCCTGTGCAGGTGTTGTTACACGTGGTCTGCCACAGCGAGGATGATCAGCTGTCCGTCCTGTCTCCCTGTTTCGCTTTCTTAAGCGTCTCTCAGTACAGACAATGCAATGTATTGCCCTGGCCACATCTGCAGTCCTCATGCCTCCTTGCAGCATGCCCAGAGCACGTTCACGCAGATTAGCAGGGACCCTGGGCATCTTTCGTTTGGTGTTTTTCAAGTGAAAGGCCTCTTTAGTGTCCTACATTTTCAAAACTGTTTCCTTAAGTTCCTACCGTTTATAAGCTGTTAGTGTCTTGACGACCGTTCTACAGGTGCATGTTCATTAATTGTTTATGGTTCATTGAACATGCATGGGAAACAGTGTTTAAGCCCTTTACAATGACGATCTGTGAAGTTTTTTGTTTTTTTACAAATTTTCTTTGAAAGACAGGGTCCTGAAAAAGGGACGTTTCTTTTTTTGCAGAGTTTAGAAGTCTGTCTGATTAAAAAGCCTGAAGTTTTGTCTTCAGGTAATCTCTTGGTAGTATCTACTCTGTGACTCAGACAAAACAGGACTGACATCAGTCAGTGGCCGGAGCATTGACCCATATCTTTGCCTGTGACCAGTTCACACACTGTGGAGTCGTAGTCAAGTTTGTTTGTATCAATAACACTAAAGCCCATACTGCAGGCCTTACATGACACATGTTTCTACACTCCTGTCCTGTCTGATCCCTTAAAACACTCACAAGTCTTTGAAGTCCCCACTTGAAAAGGTTGATCTGAATAGTAAGAGTCCAAAGGAACTTTGTATACAGTCGTTACAGACTGATTAACGAGCTCCAGCCCCTCTATCAAACACACACACTCGCCTTCCAGGCCACACAGATTGTAGTGCTGAGACAAGACCAAGATTATGGAGGGATCAAACTCAGGAAAAAAATATATGGAGTGATCAAATCCTAACCTCAGCCTAACCTCATCAAACAAAACTGATTGGAACAATCTATATCAAAGAGATATTCATATTTAGAGAGATTCGGTTCATATGCAGTGTAGGGAAAATAATTTTCAGTTGTATTGTTTATTAATATTAATGACGTCTCCATCTTTCTCCAGTTTCTGCCGAGATCCTGAAGAGCAGTCTCAGCACCATGGAGCGACACATCCAGAGGCTAGAAAATGACATTGAGAACTTCCCCAAGACGGACGACGAAAAGGATAAGTTTGTGGAAAAATTGTCCATATCCTTTTCATGCGTTTTATTGATTTCTCACATTGTCTTAATTGAACGTATCGCTGATGTATAAAGTAGACATGTTTTGGGCATTTGGCGCCTGTGGATTGTCCACCAAAGAGACTGTGCTTTTGCGTTCTCCTCAGCAGGAAAGAGTAGTTAACGGCCATAAGTGTGGCTTGTGGCACCCGTGGGCTTAAAGGAATGGATATGACTGCCTTCCCACTAGTGAGATGTTTATCAGATCTCCTCCTCCTCTACCCAACGTTCCCCAGAGAGAGTTCAGGCCTTGAGCTATTTTTACCGCTGATCCACCACTGCCTCCCCTCGGGGTCTCTAATGAGGGCTCGTTCCCCCATGCGGACTTATCACCCACCTCCTGATTTCCTCTCCCAACCAGCCACAGGCCTCTCCACATAGGCTTTCTGTAGACCTGTTGTGGCTCTTCTCTCGTTTCGATAACAGATAACAGCTTTCACTTAAACTCAAGCGGTTCAGCTCTCGAATCAAATTAGTGATGCCTGAGCACTACTCAGACTCCATTTTAAGGAGGAATGTGCCTCGGCAGAATAGGTTTGTCTAGTAATCTGGCACCTACAGTACATACACTACAGTGTATAGAGTCTCATTGGTTGAAACCAACTCGGATGTCAATAGCTAGGGGCTATGATATCTCCTATCAATATATGTTTATTAAAACAGACAGCATTCCTCTGTTTTTTTTGTTGAATCTTTATTTAACTAGGCAAGTCGGTTAAGAACAAATTCTTATTTACAATGACGGCCTACCGGGGAACAGTGGGTTAACTGCCTTGTTCAGGGGCAGAACTACAGATTTTTACCTTGACGCTCTAACCACTAGGCTACCTGTCTCTAGGTGTGAGTTACCACATTTATTAAGGGAAAGCAAGAATCATTCAAGGGTAATTCATCAATTCAGGAGACATTCCATATGTTCAACACTCACACTTGCATGTGACATGTTCCGGAACGTTAGCTGCTACTAAGTATTTTTTAAACCTCCCGCTTTGGGCTGGATGTGTCAATGTGTCGTTCATACATGCATAATCTATGACTAGGTTTACTTTCTAGCCTAAATTAGCCAGCAAATCCTTAGTTTGAAAGCAACTGTTGTACTGGAAGCTGTACTGGCCCTCACATGGGCCAGCCCCCTAAAAATTTGACCATGAGCTTCAGCCGCTTGCTATATGTCTGACAGCTTGCAAGGTGCACATGATGCACCCATACCACACCAGAGCAGAGAGAGAGAGCAAAGTGGTGCACATTTCTGCACAAGTTTAAGGGACCCCTTGAGGGCTACTTTCAAAACTACTGGCAAAAAAGTACACACAATTTCCAGAGAATCCCTTTAAAAAAGTGTTTAACCTTAATTTGAGCGTTTTGTTAGCTTGCAATTTTTTGGGGGAACTTTTAGCTGACATAAGAGTAATAGCTGCCTAACACATCAGAAATCTGCTCCTAGTCAAATATTGGCACTTAATCTGTGTACATTTTATATCTTTAAAAATAGAGGCTTCGGTAAAAACCTCCCCTGCAGCTCTGAACCAAGACAGGGAGGAAAGGCAGCTCAGGGCCCCTGATGTCTGTATCGATTCTGGGGCTCCACGGAGGATGTCCGTGGAAATGGAGAACCGCATATATACTGGAGTAGTGCTCCCCTTCACTGTCTGAATCGTGTCCCCAGAGAGTGAGAGGGAGAGAAGCTGCCTGGCCGTGAATGGAAACGCCCCACTTCCCCATCTCATCTGATCTGGCATCAGAGCCAAAATGGAGCCTCAGTCGTATTTGGCCAAACCAATTTTAGTTACTGCCTCATTGTGAAAAAAGCAAAGAGAGTAAAACGTTTAAAAATGGTTTTCTTACCTACATTTTGTAGCCTTCCAAACTCCTTCCACTCTGTGTTCAGCCAGGTTAAGGTGACACAGCTGCACTCGCTCCACAGCTGCACTCCCGTGACAGAGTAGGCATTCTTACCTTACTAAAGAAAGCCAGAAAGCTGTTTTACTGTCCCTTTATGGCGCCCGTGATCGATGAGGGGAGTCGAGGTGATTCAAGTGGTAAGGTGGAGGGCGTATTTGTGTCTATCAGACCTCTCTCATGCCGTCTGTCTGTCTCTCCCCGTTAGTAATCAGCTCTCTCTGTGTCTCTGTCTCTCCCCATCAGCAATCACCTCTCTCTGTGTCTCTGTCTCTCCCTGTTCACAATCACTTCTCTCATGCTCTCTGTGTCTCTGTCTCTCTCCGTTAGCAATCACCTCTCTCTGTGTCTGTCTCTCTCTGTCAGCAATCACCTCTCTCTGTCTCTGTTTCTCTCCGTTAGCAATCACCTCTCTCTCTGTCTGTTTCTCTCCGTTAGCAATCACCTCTCTCTGTGTCTCTGTCTCTCCCCGTCAGCAATCACCTCTCTCTGTGTCTGTTTCTCTCCGTCAGCAATCACCTCTCTCTGTGCCTGTTTCTCCCAGTCAGCAATCACCTCTCTCTGTCTCTGTCTCTCTCCGTCAGCAATCACCTCTCTCTGTGTCTCTGTCTCTCCCCGTCAGCAAGCACCTCTCTCTCTGTCTCTGTCTCTCTCCGCCAGCAAGCACCTCTCTCTGTGCCTGTCTCTCCCTGTCAGCAATCACTTCTCTCTGTGTCTCTGTCTCTCCCTGTCAGCAATCACCTCTCTCTGTGCCTGTTTCTCCCAGTCAGCAATCACCTCTCTCTGTCTCTGTCTCTCTCCGTCAGCAATCACCTCTCTCTGTGTCTCTGTCTCTCCCCGTCAGCAAGCACCTCTCTCTCTGTCTCTGTCTCTCTCCGCCAGCAAGCACCTCTCTCTGTGCCTGTCCCTCCCTGTCAGCAATCACCTCTCTCTGTGTCTCTGTCTCTCCCCGTCAGCAAGCACCTCTCTCTCTGTCTCTGTCTCTCTCCGCCAGCAATCACCTCTCTCTGTCTCTGTCTCTCCCCGTCAGCAATCACCTCTCTCTGTGCCTGTCTCTCCCTGTCAGCAATCACCTCTCTCTGTGTCTTTGTCTCTCCCTGTTAGCAATCACATCTCTCTGTGTCTCTGTCTCTCCCTGTCAGCAATCACCTCTCTCTGTGTCTCTGTCTCTCCCTGTCAGCAAGCACCTCTCTCTGTGCCTGTCTCTCCCTGTCAGCAATCACATCTCTCTGTGTCTCTGTCTCTCCCTGTCAGCAATCACCTCTCTCTGTGCCTGTCCCTCCCTGTCAGCAATCACCTCTCTCTGTGTCTCTGTCTCTCACCGTTAGCAATCACCTCTCTCTGTGTCTCTGTCTCTCCCCATCAGCAATCACCTCTCTCTGTGTCTCTGTCTCTCCCCATCAGCAATCACCTCTCTCTGTGTCTCTGTCTCTCACCGTTAGCAATCACCTCTCTCTGTGTCTCTGTCTCTCCCCATCAGCAATCACCTCTCTCTGTGTCTCTGTCTCTCCCCATCAGCAATCACCTCTCTCTGTGTCTCCCCATCAGCAATCAGCTCTCTCTGTGTCTCTGTCTCTCCCCATCAGTAATCACCTCTCTTTGTGTCTCTGTCTCTCCCCATCAGCAATCACCTCTCTCTGTGTCTCCCCATCAGCAATCAGCTCTCTCTGTGTCTCTGTCTCTCCCCATCAGCAATCACCTCTCTCTGTGTCTCTGTCTCTCCCCATCAGCAATCACCTCTCTCTGTGTCTCTGTCTCTCCCCATCAGCAATCACCTCTCTCTGTGTCTGTCTCTCTCCGTTAGCAATCACCTCTCTCTGTGTCTCTGTCTCTCCCCATCAGCAATCACCTCTCTCTGTGTCTCTGTCTCTCCCCATCAGCAATCACCTCTCTCTGTCTCTGTCTCTCCCCATCAGCAATCACCTCTCTCTGTGTCTCCCCATCAGCAATCACCTCTCTCTGTGTCTCCCCATCAGCAACCAGCTCTCTCTGTGTCTCTGTCTCTCCCCATCAGCAATCACCTCTCTCTGTGTCTCTGTCTCTCCCCATCAGCAATCACCTCTCTCTGTGTCTCCCCATCAGCAATCAGCTCTCTCTGTGTCTCTGTCTCTCCCCATCAGCAATCACCTCTCTCTGTGTCTCTGTCTCTCCCCATCAGCAATCACCTCTCTCTGTGTCTCCCCATCAGCAATCACCTCTCTCTGTGTCTCTGTCTCTCCCCATCAGCAATCACCTCTCTCTGTGTCTCCCCATCAGCAATCACCTCTCTCTGTGTCTCCCCATCAGCAATCACCTCTCTCTGTGTCTCTGTGTCTCCCCATCAGCAATCACCTCTCTCTGTGTCTCTGTCTCTCCCCATCAGCAATCACCTCTCTCTGTGTCTCTGTCTCTCCCTGTTTGCAATCACCTCTCTCTGTGTCTCTGTGTCTCCCCGTCAGCAATCACCTCTCTCTGTGTCTCCCCATCAGCAATCACCTCTCTCTGTGTCTCTGTCTCTCCCCATCAGCAATCACCTCTCTCTGTGTCTCTGTCTCTCCCCATCAGCAATCACCTCTCTCTGTGTCTCTGTCTCTCCCTGTTTGCAATCACCTCTCTCTGTGTCTCTGTGTCTCCCCGTCAGCAATCACCTCTCTCTGTGTCTCCCCATCAGCAATCACCTCTCTCTGTGTCTCTGTCTCTCCCCATCAGCAATCACCTCTCTCTGTGTCTGTCTCTCCCTGTTTGCAATCACCTCTCTTTCAATTCAATGCAAGGGCTTTATTGGCATGGAAAACATGTGTTAACATTGCCAAAGCAAGTGAGGTAGATAATATATAAAGTGAAATAAACAATAAAAATTAACAGTAAACATTACACATACAGAAGTTTCAAAACAATAAAGACATTACAAATGTCATATTATATATATATATATATATATATATATATATATATATATATATATATATATATATATATATATATATATATATATATATATATATATATATATATACAGTGTTTTAACAATGTACAAATGGTTAAAGGACACAAGATAAAATAAATAAGCATAAATATGGGTTGTATTTACATTGGTGTGTGTTCTTCACTGGTTCTTCACTGGTTGCTGCTGTGATGGCACACTGTGGAATTTCACCCAGTAGATATGGGAGTTTATCAAAATTGGATTTGTTTTTGAATTCTTTGTGGATCTGTGTAATCTGAGGGAAATATGTATCTCTAATATGGTCATACATTGGGCAGGAGGTTAGGAAGTGCAGCTCAGTTTCCACCTCATTTTGTGGGCAGTGAGCACATAGCCTGTCTTCTCTTGAGAGCCATGTCTACCTATGGCGGTCTTTCTCAATAGCAAGGCTATGCTCACTGAGTCTGTACATAGTCAAAGCTTTCCTTAATTTTGGGTCAGGTATTCTGCCGCTGTGTAATCTCTGTGTAGGGCCAAATAGCATTCTAGTTTGCTCTGTTTTTTTGTTAATTCTTTCCAATGTGTCAAGTAATTATCTTTTTGTTTTCTCATGATTTGGTTGGGTCTATCTCTCACTCACTAGAGTGGGTTTGACCTGCGCGTGACCTTTTTCTTGGTATAAAGTAATGCAGTTCATCTGCTAGTCAAAATAACAAGGTGTTTGGTAAACATGGCTCTTCTGTGACCCTGCTCGAATCAATTCACATGATTAAGCATCAAGGGTAAATCGCAAGTTTTCAAAATAAAATATGCTGTGTGTTCGGACTTGAATTTCTTTGTACTGTAGCATCCACTCTGAACGCACTTCTCCAGATGTGTTGAATGATTCACGCCCCTTCAGATTTTTCCATACCATTTGTGCTTCTACAGCTGCATTGCTTGCTGTTTTGGGTTTTAGGTATAGTTTCTGTATAAGCACTTTGGCTTTATGAATACATTTGATTGATTGATGATGTTGAACTGTGAAAGGATGTAAGTTGGTTTTGCCTTGAATTATCCTACTATCTTCTTTTCTCTTTGAACCTTAAAGTTAACATGACCAGTAGCATTGTTAAAAGGTTTCACAAGCAGAACATAATTTTCCTGTGCTCTTTTGATTATGATTTGGCGACAGCGAGTCTTCCTTGGGTCCGACATAACGAAGAAGACATTACAGACAAGAACATATGACAATTTACGTACATTTTAAACATTAACATAGACATTACAGACATACTGTATATAATATTAGAGACACACGCAAAACAGTACAACTAAATAATAATAATGTGTGGTGTGTAGAGTGTATGTGTGCGTGCATGTATCAGAACTATAGTTGTGCCCAAAGGTAACAGAGGGAAGTGAAAATATATTAGAAGAAGAGATGAAAGAGACAATGCTTGATTTTCCCAGGTTTTTAGTGCTATATTTTATTTGCCTTTGGCTTAGATAACCGTAATCGGTGTAACACAGTTTAGGGTGTGTGAAACTGACAGTTTGAAATATTCCCTGCCATATGTTTTTGGTTTGACATTTCCTTTTGTAAAGATAAGTCTGACATACCTTTTTAAACTTCCTACTGGGATTAAAGGATGCTGATGCCTGGAAACATGACAGATGAAACAACAACAACGAAAGCAGCAGCTAAAGTCATGCATTTGATGGTTGAGCAACCCTGTAAAAAGTTTTCACTTTAGAGCACACTGGTGTGTGGGTGGGTGGGTGGGTGGGTGGGTGGGTGGGTGGGTGGGTGGGTGGGTGGTGTGTGTGTGTGTGTGTGTGTGTGTGTGTGTGTGTGTGTGTGTGTGTGTGTGTGTGTGTGTGTGTGTGTGTGTGTGTGTGTGTGTGTGTGTGTGTGTGTGTGTGTGTGAGAGAGAGAGAGCAGTGAATGGTAAACAACCCAGTGGCTGAGTGTGGGGTACAGCAAAACTTAGTTGTGTTTAAATTAAGAGAACACCATCAGGTTTCCGTTCCCCCAAAGCGGCTGGCCTTATTTGATATCTACACTGGAGCGTTTTTGATGCCTCCCTTATTATAGGGGCAATCTGGGATTCAAACAACAACACATTGGGTATTGTGAGTGTGTGTTTGACAGTCTCTTTGGCCTTTTTTTGATCACTTGCAGGTGTTGCCTAGTCTTGCTTACACAAGTCTCTCTACGTCCTGCACAGCTCACTGTGTAGTCACGTGGGTTGCGCGTCAGCCAGACTATTTGTTTCCTAGATAGGTTTTAAAAGGTAACAATAAATGTCTTAAAACAACACAACTTTTATTACCTCTTCGGGTTTTTATAATGAATACAATTATGTTAAATGTTTCTAATTAATTGAAGATGGCTTGGTGATGCCTTTTATGAGCTAGAACTCAATTTGACTTCTTGCAATTTCAATTAGAATGTCTATATATGTAGTGCCTTCGGAAAGTATTCAGACCCCTTGATTTTTTCACGTTACAGCCTTGTTCTTATTCTATTTACTCAACAATCAACACACAATACCCCACAATGACAAAGCTAAAACATTTTTTTAACTGTATTAAAAAATAAACAGAAATGAGCTCAGGTTTCCATTGATCCTCCTTGATGTTTCTACAACTTGATTGGAGTCCATCTGTGATAAATTCAATTGATTGGACATGATTTGGAAAGGCACACACCTATTTATATAAGGTCCCACAGTTGGCAGTGCATGTCGAAGGAATTGTCTGTAGAGCTCCAAGACAGGATTGTGTTGAAGCAGAGATCTGGGGAAGGGTACCAGAAAATGTCTGTGGCATTGAAGGTTCCCAAGAGCACAGTGGTTGTCCATCATTCTTAAATAGAAGAAGTTTGGAATCACAAAGACTGTTCCTAGAGCTGGCAGCCCGGCCAAACTGACCAATCGGGGGAGAAGCTCCAGAGTTCCTTTGTGGCGATGGCGGAAGCTTCCAGAAGGACAACCATCTCTGCAGCACTCCACCAATCAGGCCTTTATGGCAGAGTGGCCAGACGGACGCCACTCCTCAGTAAAAGGTACCAGACAGCCCACTTGGAGTTTGACAAAAGACTCTGACCATGAGAAACAAGATTCTCTGGTCTGATGAAACCAAGATTTAACTATTTTAATGCCAAGCATCACATCTGGAGGGAACCTGGCATCATCCATCCAGGGCATGGTGGTGACAGCATCATGCTGTGGGGATGTTTTTCAGAGGTAGGGACTTGGAGACTAGTCAGGATCGAGGCAAAGATGAACGAAGCAAAGGACAGAGATCCTTGATGAAAACCTGCTCCAGAGCACTGAGGACCTCAGACTGGGGTGAAGGGTCACCTTCCAACAGGACAGCAACCCTGAGCACGCGGCCAATACATCGCAGAAGTGGCTTCGGGACAAGTCTCTGAATATCCTTGAGTGGCTCAGCAATGGTCCCGGAGTTGAACATCTCTGGAGAGACCTGAAAATAGCTGTGCAGCAACGCTCCCCATCCAACCTGACAGAGCTTGAGAGGATCTGCAGAGAAGAATGTGAGAAACTCCCCAAATACAGGTGTGCCAAGCTTGTAGCGTCATACCCAAAAAGACTTGAGGCTGTAATTGCTGCCAAAGGTGCTTCAACAAAGTACTGAGTAAACGGTCTGAATACTTATGTAAATGTGGTATTTATTTATTTTCTATGGGCAAAAATGTTTAAAAAACGTTTTTTGCATAGTCAATATGGATTATTGAGTGTAGATTGATGAGAATAAGGCTATAACCTAACAAAATGCGGAAGAAGTCAAGGGGTCTGAATACTTTCGGGAAGGCATAATGAATAAATTAATTCACTTGCCGGAGTCAGCTTTCAAACTGCTACATTTACCAGTTCATATCTACAGTCGTTATCTACTAAAGAAGACAGCCTGAACCCATTCCTTATACTTGTTGGCATCACAAACAGCCCAGCAGAGGTACTTCATTTAGCTTTATTGAAACATTTTTCTCCTTCCATTACTGTAATGTATGCAAATGACTGAATAGGGTGTTTGTTCAGCAGTTTAGTGATCTCTATCTATCAGATTTAGGAGAGCCCACTAAGGCTGGGAATAGAGGCATTGGCCCCTGGGGGCCCCTAATTCACTGGAGGGGCTTGGGTGATCCCAGACCCCAGTACAGATCTATGACTGGTGGATATGATGAAATAGGACCCTGGGGAAGGGACAGCCTATAGGGACTGTGGATAGCGTGGATACTGGGCTGTTAATGGGAGATGGGTGGGTCGCCTGGACGATGAGATGCCGGACCGAGCGTTGATGGATAGGCGGCCCCTGTCTTAATAGATCTCCCGCCGCGGTACTCGACTCAATAATTCAGCCCGCTGATAGTTAGCTTAACCTTTCGGCTTCCTAGGGACCCGAGAAGTTGAAATCAACTGGTGTCATTTTTAAAGCCCCCTGACACATTAAGACCTGTAGCTGTGCTCTGGTCACGTGGGGGGACAACTCAATACATTAGCTATGTGCTGTATAGAATTAAGTTTACAGCTAAAACTATCACTTCTTGGCCACAGTAACTCCTCACAAGTATAATAGTGTTTAATGTGTTTTTGCCAACTGATTTAAATAGCAGAACATGCGAACAGATAAATTGCGTTGTCTTCCCATCATAGAATGTTATATACACATAAAGACAGGAAATTAATTAATGTATTACCTCCCTGATATTATACCCACAACCATGTATTAGAGGGATGCAACTGCAAAAATAAAGTCTAGAACTCAATTAGATGGATGCAGCAACATTATTCCACCAAAAAATCCATAATTTGATGTTTTGTTGATGGTGGTGGACAATGCTGTCTCAGGCCACAGAATCTCAAATGGGTTGAGATCTGGTGACTGAGATGGCCAAGGCATATGATTTACATAATTTTTATGCTTATCGAACCATTCAGTGACCAATCGTGCCTTGATGATGATGGCATTGACATCCTATGGGAGCTTAGCCATGGTAGCGAAAATATGTCCTGCCCAGCATTTTATACATGACCCTAAGCATGATGGGATTTTAATTACCTAATTACATCAGGAACCAGACTTGTGTGGAAGCACCTGCTTTCTATATACACTGAACAAAAATATAAACGCAACATGCTAAAAAATTTTACGATTTTACTGAGGTACAGTTCATGTATAGAAATCTGTCAATTGAAATAATGGCCCTAATCTATGGCCCTAATCTATGGATTTCACATGACTGGGAATACATATATGCATCTGTTTGGTCACATATACACTACTGGTCAACATTTTTTAGAACACCTACTCATTCAAGGACTTTTCTTTATTTTTACATATTGTAGAATAATAGTGAAGACATCAAAACTATGAAATACCACATATGGAATCATGTAGTAACCAAAGAAGTGTTAAACAAATCAAAATATATTTTATATTTCAGATTCAAATATCCACCCTTTGTCTTGATGACAGCTTTGCACATTCTTGGCATTCTCTCAACCAGCTTCACCTGAAATGCTTTTCAAACAGTCTTGATGGAGTTCCCACATATTCTGAGCACTTGTTGGCTGCTTTCCCTTCACTCTGCGGTCCAACTCATCCCAAACCATCTCAATTTGGTTTCACGTTGTGGGATTGTGTAGGTCAGGTCATCTGATGCAGCACTCTATCACTCTCCTTCTTGGTCAAATAGCTTTACGCAGCCTGGAGTTGTGTTGGGTCACTGTCCTGTTGAAAAACAATTGATAGTCCCACTAAACCCAAACCAGATGGGATGGCGTATCGCTGCAGAAATCTGTGGTAGCTATGCTGGTTAAGTGTGCCTTGAATTCTAAATAAATCACAGACAATATCACCAGCAAAGCACCCCCACACCATCACACCTCCTCCTCCATGCTTTACGGTGGGAAATACACATGTGGAGATCATTCGTTCACCCACACCACATCTCACAAAGACTCGGCAGTTGGAAATCTCCAATTTGAACTCCAGACCAGAGGCCAACTTTCCACTGGTCTTATGTCCATTGCTTTTGCTTCATGGCCCAAGCAAGTCTCTTCTTCTTATTGGTGTCCTTTAGCAGTGGTTTCTTTGCTGCAATTTTCCCATGAAGGCCTGATTCACACAGTCTCCTCTGAACAGTTGATGTTGAGATGTCTGTTACTTGAACTCTGTAAAGCATTTATTTGGGCTGCAATTTCTGGGGCTGGTAACTCTAATAAACTTATCCTCTGCTCCAGAGGTAACTTTAGGTCTCCCTTTCCTTTGGCGGTCCTCATGAGAGCCAGTTTCATCATAGCGCTTGATGGTTTTTGCGACTGTTTTTCTTTGCTTACTTTCTTTCGCTGTTCTTGCCATAATATGGACTTAGTCCTATTTGGTAAAAGACTATCTTCTGTATACCCTCCCTACCTTGTCACAATACAACTGATTGGCTCAAACACGTTAAGAAGGAAAGACATTCTACAAATTAACTTAAGAAGGCACACCTGTTAATTGAAATGCATTCCAGGTGACTACCTCATGAAGCTGGTTTAGAGGGTGCCAGGAGTGTGCAAAGCTGTCATCAAGACAAAGGGGGGCTATTTAAAGAATCTCAAATATAAAATATATTTAGATTTAACACTTTTTTGGTTAGTACATGATTCGATATGTGTTATTTCATAGTTTTGATGTCTTCACTATTACTCTACAATGTATAACATATTAAAAATAAAGAAAAACCCTTGTATGAGTAGGTGTTCGAAAACTTTTGACCGGTAGTGTACCTGAAAATAAAAATATAGGGGTGTGGATCAGAAAATCAGTCAGTATCTGGTGTGACCACCATTTGCCACATGCGGTGCGACACTTCGCATGGATTTGGTCAGGCTGTTGATTGTGGCCTGTGGAAAGTTGTCCCACTCCTCTTCAATGGCTGTGCAAAGTTGCTGGATATTGGCAGAAACTGCAACATGCTGTCGTACACGCCAATCCAGAGCAGAACATGCTCAATGGGTGACATGTCTGTTGAGTATGCAGGCCATGGAAGAACTGGGACATTTTCAGCTTCCAGAAATTGTGTACAGATCCTTGCGACATGGGGCTGTGCATTGTCATGCTGAAACGTGGTGATGGCGGCAGATGAAGGGCAAGACAATGGACCTCAGGATCTCATTCAAATTTACATAGATACAGTAAAATGGCAATTTCATTGCCACCATGGGGCTCTCTGTTCACAACGTTGACATCAACAAACTGCTCGCCCACACAACGCCATACAGATTGTGTGACTGTGTAACGTTAACTCAGTAACCCCAGACAGACTCAGCCCACACACACACACACACACACTTACACACACAAACACAGATTCTCGCTCCCCTGGCCCCAGTGCTACACCGTCATACCACCCACATGACTTGTGCATTGACAGATGCATTTACGCAGGTAGCACTCTCTGTTGTTCAGCAGCGTGTCAGTATGAAAGGACGTTATAGGTTTGTTTGGGAGGGGGGGTGGGGGGGCAGTCAATATCCAGTACTGCAATCAGGGCACAGACTCAGGACTTTACCACTTCAAACCAAGAGAACCACTAAAAGTATTGTAATGGAGTAATTCAGTTAAATTCAAAGCCAAATGAGTCTTTGGGTTTTCAGTGTAGACAACACCAGTGGTCATTCTGTATTATTAACTGTTGACACTTACAGTCTAATATACCACCGCTAAATGCATTTCCTTTTATAGCTGTGAGTCCTATTGAATTGGGAGCTATACTCACTTTTATAACTAAGATGTTGTTGTTGCTTAAATTCGTACTAATTCGTAAACAAAGGATGACTGGTATTAAATTACCTCATGGGTAAGTCACCTGTAAAGATTTAGCTCCGCTGTCGAGATGGAAACTTGACAAATATACCTTTGCCATTATGGATGATAATTAGATCTAATGTGTTTCATTACCAAAATGTAATACGCCCTTATAATCCGGCTAATTTGTTGACGTTTGTACTTCCTCATAGAAGGAAACGAGGTCAACAGAATGTGGTGGCATTTTCAGTTCAATGTTTACCTCACCATCGTGCTCTTTCTGTAAGCACTCTCCTTTATTAATGAAATTCACTGTAAATGTTGTGGCCAATTAATTCATACTTGCAGCACAGATAAGCGCTGGAGCTTTTTAATTAAGCAGAAACTCAAACCAAAGTAAATAATTAGAAGAGTGGGAAAAAATGACAGTTAACAAACAAAAACATATCTCGTTACCCCTCTGTGGATATCGGTTACTGGTAGGCTAGTGTCTGTACTTAGTATTGTCTCAACATAGACACTATAGAGACTGTTTTAATTAAGCAACTTTAAGTATTTTCCTGGTTGTTAAAATTCTAATAGTTTGCCTAATTTCACAGTATGTGACAAAACAAGCAAGTATAGTGTCGAGAATCGTTTTACCATCTAAACTGCTGAAGAAATGTTTTTCATAACCTAAAATATTGTATTTTCCGCCGTTTGAAGCTGGTGTACTAAACCGAATGTCAAATAAGCAAAAACAAAACTTAAGAACGGGAGGCATAGAAACAGTGCATATAGAACAGATCTACCGCTTCTTAGACCTGCTTTCAATGAGAATTACATAACTATAACTCACTTTTCTGTGTACATTTGTTCGGGTCGCCCAAAAAGTTACATAAAAAGCTTTAATAAGTGTCGATCAAATGAACAACATCTGCCAAAAATGTCAAGAATAATTTCATTCTAATAATGACCGTCAAAAAGAGGGGCAGGGAAACACTGAAGGGATTAGCTCGCGCATGTGATTGTTGTCGTCGTCCACTGATGTTTACTTGGAAATGGCATCCAAGGCCAAGTGTTTTGTGTATTATCATTTTTCATAATGCTAATATAACAATTATCTTGGATTGCATTGGTGTGTGGCTTGGTGGAGGATACGTGTCTGAATGAGAGAAGGGAAGCTCGATGACTGCTTCTTCAAATCCCATTTTGACTAACAATGCCACCCAACAATAAACGCCCATGAATTGGGGAGATGACAGCTGTATTTTGTATTGTAGTGATTAGAATGGTATTTAACACAGCATTAATTTCCATTGATAATGAATGTAACGGTGTCTTAATTCTTTGCGGTGGGAGGGGTTTAGAATTTAGAACTGAACTGAACTCAGCCACACATTGAGTTGATAAAATTTACATTTGGTCATAAAGTATATTCTACACGAATCACAAATGCACTTTGAACTTTAAATAAAAATCACCTGTAGCTATCATACTCATATTTCTACCAAGACCTGTTAAACAATGTTACTATCTTATTGTCAGGATCAATGCAATTAATCTCCGTGTTATAGGAAACTCACTCAGATACTGATGTTTTTCTAAGAACTGTTTTTCTATAGTCTTTCTAAGTTACTTTCTTAGTTTCCGTAGGTGGATGGGTGAAGTTCATTCACACACACACACACACACATCACACACACACACACACACACACACACATCACATATCACACACACACATCACACACACACACACACACACACACACACACACACACACACACACACACACACACACACACACACACACACACACGCGTCCACAGTGTATTCCACTCCAACCGAACTGACACATTCACATAGAGGACACATGTTTCTCTTATTATCAACAGCCAACCCTATTTTGTCACTCCTTAGATGAGTCTCCTTGTTAGCTGCCTGCCTTCATGGCCCCAGACGCCAGGACGTCTCAATGTGCCGTGTCATTATGCGAGTGAATTCCCCAGAAATTCTCCAATCAGTGTCTTGTTAGGCTGCGACACCGGGGCTGATGTGGCAGGTCCATTAGTCAGTAGAGTTGGCTGACAGGCTGCCTGGCCTTCTGGCTCCCTAGGGATGCATGCAGAGCCAGAGAAAGGGGTGGGGGGTAAGGCTCCAGTAGACTGACCCAGGTTTAACCTCTCCTTCCTCCTGGGTGACTCCCCTGTCATATACCCTCTGATCAAGCCTCAGTTCCCCGCCTGCCAGTCGGAGGTCCCGGAGGGATAGACCTCCAAGCCCGGCGCTTCTCCATAGGGATCCCATCCCGTATGGCCCTACCATGTCCTAGGATGCCTCACACAAACAGCTGCATGTCGTCGAGCGGGATTGGAAATGCATGTCTGTCCTACATGGTCAAGGGTTGAACTAGATAAGTTGTATTTTTGTACCTGACTATATTTGGTATTTACACATTACCTGATACCAAGTAGCCAGCCAGCACCATCCCCAAAAGGTCTTCACGCTGGGCAAAAGACAGAGCACAGTCGGACCCATTTCTCATGGGCTACTGGGTTTGATGCAAAGCCCCTCAGCACTTGTTGCTGCAGTACTAATCCTTCTGTAGAGACACTAACTCATCTCTTTCTCACTCTCTGTCTCTCTCGCTCTCAGCCTTCCCACTCTCCCACGGTCATGCCTCATAATTTCACTTTCATTTGATGTTTAATGAAATTCCGTACCCCTTCTCTATTGGATTGGCACCATTGTAGGCAAATTATTCTATCAAATGCCAATGGGGAGGGGAAACCTCGATTGGCAGTGTTTGTCTTCTTGAAGTGAGACATTGTTTTTTACTTTTTGTTTCAGCACATGACACCCCGTCAGTTGAGAGTTTGAGATGTATGCTAGGTTTAACGGCTGGGGATGTGTCTCAGGAAACTGACGATAAACAAATGGCACGTTGAATGGCAGTGTAACTTTAACATGTCATTATGCATTGTTACAACTCACTTCCGGAAATTATGATAACCAGCTAATACCTCTGCTGATGCACCGGTTATGTGTAAAATGAGAAGTGGAAGTGTACTTAACGCTGGTGGGTGATATACAGAGGAGATGGCTGAACATTTACTCCACGGCAGACAGCGATATATTCACCAGCGGCGCCATTTATTGTGCTTTATTGCAAATAAGTACCACTGGGCAGGGCCCAAAGCACAGGGGAGGGCTCCTTGATTAAAAGGCCCTGTGTATCATTAGTCGTGTCCCTGTAGCTGCCTAGATGAAAGCCTGCAGTAAAATGTAAATCGAATGAATACCCAAACATTTCCCCACATATGTTTATGTTATTATTTTCCTGCTGAAAGTGTCTAGGGAATACTAGCCCGTTCTGATATCTGCCTTGGCTCCGTTATAGCCAGTTGTAGCCTAACGTTCTTCTGCTATCCATGACTCTCAGTCCTCTGATCCTGACAGCACTGTAGGATCAGTGTCTCCACAATCCACAATCCCTTCCTGCCTGTTCATATATGTGCATTGGCATACTATTAGCCATATTTATTGAGTGCGTTTGTATGCTTTAAACCAATTAGGAGGTTCATTATGCAAATCAAGTCTAGTAATTACCACCAAGTTACTAATTGATTGTGAGATATGTTGTCCATTTCAGACTTGACTCCTAAGACAGGATTTGGTCTTCACCTGTCTTACCCTGCTTTTGGATGAATGCAATTATGAAAGAGCAGAGAAAACCGAGCCAAAGCCAAGCCAAGTGCATTCAGTAGGGCATGTTGTGAGACATTCAGATAGAAAGGTATTATGTAGCTACAACAGACGCCGCTCTCTGACATGAAGAGTCCAGGATTTCATGACTTTTCTAACTGCATCATTCCCAAAATGGAACCCTGCTGAACGACACCCAGGTTACATACAGTACGTTCAGAGCCCCGGCTTATCAAAGTTGACGTGAGAGATGACAAAAAAAATGTCAGATCAAAATTGAGCTTTCTAATTAAAATGAATCTGTGACAGCCAGGAACACTAACAGTTACAAACGGCAATCTGATGGTAATCAACGGGGGTGTCTTCCATTAATTGGCAAAATGAGGCTCATCAATCACGCAGAGGGAGGAAAGCGGCAACAGGAGGCAGTGCCCGCCGCCTTATCCTGTCAAAGTGTGCCGCCGTGGGGGAAGTCAGCACGATGGTGTGTCTCCAGGACAGACTCATGGAGAGGGATAACTTTTTCCTCCCCCTCTCCTCCACCCCCCCACCAGCTCTCTTTCTCTTTGACAGCCTTTGTTTTCTTGCCTACGCATTTCAAATGGTTTGGTTGTTTTTCCACTGTCAGTCAACCCCCAAGACAGAGTTGTCAGTACTGACACAGTATATCAGGTGAAAAGTATCATTCTTTAACCCAGTGACATGTTGTGCACAGGTACCCTTTAGTCCCACGTCCCAGTCCTTGTCATCAACGTGTTTGTACGGTAAAGCTGACTTATTGCTATATTTGCTATGTCATTCGTGATATCTAGACAGTTTTGATTGGCCGTCATTAATTGTGGTAGAAAGAGCTTAACGTCATCAAAACATCACCCAATCTCAAATCAATCTCAGGAAAGGTCAGTTGTCTTATTTGTTGTCTTGTCACAAACCACAAACACATGGTACAGTGTTGTAGATGCTCACCCCAGGGTAGAGAGACATCTTAGCATTCAGTTCACCATTCTGGAGGGGTTTATTACAAACCAGAATCAATAACTTTAATAAACACTGAGCTATAGCTCTTGATTGTGTGGTTGATTAGGAAAGTGAAATTTAATTATGGATTGTTAGGATTATAGAGTCAGTTGCACCACTCCCATTTCAAGCTTATCTTTTAGCATTAATTATTTTAATTCAAAGGTATTTTAGAATACTTACGAAGGTTAGCTAGCTGATTCATTTCCCTGCCCCTTTGTTTCGGAGGGCCTTTGCATTGTGAACACTTTGACTCTAAGTAAAGTGATTGAACTGAACTGGTCAAACAAACAGGAAGAGGAGGGCAACTTGTAGTGTGTCTCTCTGAACCTTTCTCCCTGGTTCTATAAATACACTAGGGCAATAATTGTCTGCTCCATCATTAGCCTGTGATCAATGCAACTGCTCCTGTTCCCTCGTGTCGCTCGATAGGTTTAGGACAATCACAGTTACTGCTTGCCTTGAATTTGTTATTGCTTTATATCGTATTCTACACAGGCATCGACGCGGCTGGTCTTATAGTTACTTAGTGCACAGTGCCAAGCACAATACATCTCTCCAGAGTGGGCAAGACTCACTTGCATAGATGGTGGTGGTCATGATCTCCTCCAACAGTGTTATCACAGCTACAATCAGAGCAACACTGAATACTCTACTCCTCTGGTGTTGTTTGTGTTTCTATGTTTAGTACTGCATTGTGAATGAAACCTCTGTTATAACAGAGGCCTGGTTACAGATTCACGGTATTGAAATGGTGATCTATAATGCTGATCTACAGAGCAATAGTCTTCCTGGCTGAATTTAATTGACGATTAGCCCACAATTAAAGGCAGTGGTGAAGAGTTGTGACCTCCAGATAGGCTCGTGGTGCTGTGTTGACCCAGGCTCCTCCATAAACATGATTACATGAGATGAGCAGGGTTTTGCCCGGGCTGTGGAGATGGCCCCGCAGGCTGCAGCGGCGGATGCTGCAGCTTGCAGCAACAGCACAACGGGCTGTCCTTAACAACACACACACCCGACAGCCAGCCTAAGCCCTGCCATTTGACAGGAACAGAGCATGTGTGAGGCGGTGCGGCTGCCTTGGCCGACAATGACCTTGAATTGACGTTCTAGATATGGAGACTTACAGTTGATCCCAGTGGCTTTCTGCTCCCCCCTCCCTTCCCAACCTAGTGTCTAGGAGCATTGGTGGGGACCTCCAGGGTATTGAGAGAGAAAGAGAGGAGCATGTACATGTATTAGAAATTACATTAATTTGTTCCTCCTTTTTAGCTCTCCCCATTCTTTGTCTCTGTCTTTCGCTCTCCCTCTTCCCCCCCTCTTGCATTCTCTTAACACACACACCTCATTTCTCACACACCTATGGTGCTAGGTTCCTCTCACCTCCAACAGGCCTGTCAATGAGTGGCGGCCATCTTAGAAAACAGGGCTCAATGCCGGTTCCCTTAAAAACACTGTACGCTTTGTCAAACTCCCACTTTAATTAGCTTTCAACAAGGCGTTTGACAGGGAGGGGACACTGGCCGGCCGGCTGCGGCCTGATGTCACATGCCACGGTGTGCGGACACAGGTGCGAAACACATCACATCAAGGGGTGTGACTGCGAGGCAGGGACATGACCAGAGATACATGACGGCTCTCGCTGTCACTCCAACACTCGATGCGCCAGCAACGTCTCTTACACACAGCAGCATTCAATAAAGCCACATTCTTGTAGCTTGTACCTCCATGCAGGTTGTTGTCAGTCCCTCAGGACTCTGCAGATGCTGTATGGTGGTGATACTTTGCAATATGTGTGCTGTGGGAATTCTATGTCATTATTTTTATGTTTGGTTGGAATATGCCGCATCCGGGTCATGTCATAGCCTGCGCTACCAACGGCACCCTATTCCCTATATAATGCACTACTATGACCAGAGCCCTGGTCAAAGTAGTGCACTAAATAGGGTGCCATTTGAGACACAACCCTTCTCCATACATAGCTTCCATACAAGTAGGTCAAATCCATCTATCTGCACCTTTACTCCTACATACAAGGCGCCACTACAAATAGTTCAAACATTAACTATTAAAGTTCTACCAGAGTAACTATAATGAACAAAATTATAAACGCAACATGCAACAATTTCTAAGATTTTGCTGAGTTACAGTCCATATAAGAAAATCAGTCAATTTAAATAAATCATTAGACCCTAATCGATGGATTTCACATGACTGGGCAGGGGTGCAGCCACGGGTTGGAGCCCACCCACTGGGGAGCAAGGCCCAGCCAATCAGAATTTGTTTTCCCCCACAAAAGGGCTCTATTATAGACAACATTATCCTCAGACAATCCCGCAAGTGAAGAGGCCAGATGTGGTGGTCCTGGGCTGGCATGGTTACACGTGGTCTGCGGTTGTGAGGCCAGTTGGACGTACTGCCAAATCTTCTAAAACAACGTTGGAGGCGGCTTATGGTAGAGAAAATAACATTACATTCTCTAGCAACAGCTCTGTTGGACATTCCTGCAGTCAGCATGCCAATTGCATGCTCCATCAAAACATGAGACATCTGTGGTATTGTGTTGTGTGACAAAACATTTCAGTGGCCTTTTATTGTCCCTAGCACAAGGTGCATCTGTGTAATGATCATGCTCTTTAATCAGCCTCTTTATATGCCACACCTGTCAAGTGGATGGATTATCTTGGCAAAGGATAAAATGTTCACTAACAGGGATGTAAAAATATTTGTGCAATTTGTCTTGTTGAGAAAAACGCTTTTTGTGTCTATGGAACTTTTTTCCGATTTTATTTCAACTCATGAAACCTGGAAACAAACACTACATGTTGTGGTTATATTTTCAGTATATGTTTCCCCAATGAAGTTTATATCATGCTGCTCCTAGCTGAGAGTGTGTGTGTGTGTGTGTGTGTGTGTGTGTGTGTGTGTGTGTGTGTGTGTGTGTGTGTTCCCATTGCCAGGCATTAGAAAACAGATGCTAAACCTACATTCCAAAGTAGGCTCACTCTCGGAAAGGGCAGAGGAGTCAAAATTAGTAACGCTTTCGCAAATCATCAGCCATCTGTTAACCGTTTCTCACATTTCTCAGGCGTTCGGAGAGTGAAAGAACCGGGTCGTTTGCGGGTGTGTGTGTGTGTGCGGGTGTTTGTGAGCACAATAGCCTAGAGGCAGTGCAGAATGATAGCCGTGAACGAGGCATTTTCCAATGGAGTGATTAAAATGATTGAAGACAGTGGCGATCTCATTCATCTCAGGAAAAGGTGATGAGAGACAGTGTGTGTGGAACAGATCTGGTGCAGGCTGCGAAATGGGACTGGCATAGAGACATCTCGACAGACACAAGCTATGCCCAAAACCTGTTCCGAAACCTACAGCAACATGTTTACCACCTAGACGTGACTTTGTCCAACATTGCTGACAGTGGAGGCAGCTGAGGGAGGGAGGACGGCTCATAATAATGCCTGACATGGAGGAAATGGAATGGCAGCAAACCATGTGTTTGATGTATTTGATACCATTCCACGGATTCTGCTCCAGCCATTTCCATGAGCCCGTCATCCCCAATTAAGGTGCCACCAACGTCCTGCGGTTGTTGATCTGGAAACTAGCCGTCTGTGTCGTCTGTTTTTCGCTTTCATCTTTATTTTTCCCTGTTTATTTGTTCTCCAGGTCATCTTCTCCTGATGTAGTCTGTTGGACTTTCTTTGGCGACACGGCGTGTGAGAAGTCTGGACTTTAATCATTTTAATTGTCTCCTCTGTTAAATGGGTTCTGTTTTATTACACCTCTGTGTGGAGAGGAGAGTTGTTGGCGGTGTGTGGAGTGAGGCATGGGCCGACAGGTTTCGTGTGTGTGTCTGTTATCTTTGCTCCTGAGCTCCTCTTTTTTTCCCTCTCTTTTTTTGTTGTCTTTCTTGTCGCTGCTGATCGTTAGGAAATGACTGCTCCAATTTCGCTACACTCTCAGAAAAAGGTTTGCTACAAGGGTTCTTCGCCTGTCCCCATAGGAAAACCCTCTGTGGAAAGGGTTCTACATAAATCCAAAAGGGTTCTATTTGGAACTAAAAAGGGTTCTTTAAAGGGTTCTCTTATATGGACAGACAAATAACCCTTTTAGGTTCTAGATAGCACCTTTCTATCTAAGAGCATAGTAGCCAGACACGTTCCACTTTGATGAAATTAGGCAGCGTCTAACAGGGACTTTTTATGGGGGGTACGATACACTTTTGCTTTAGAGCCTATACTTTCTTCCTGCTGTGTCTTTTTAGTGTAACTCTTGTCTCTCAGACTCTGTCTGGGTCAGAGTTTCAACAGCACAACATCTAGGCTCAACAGGAGTCTCGAGATTCCAGTTCTATTCACTCTGTAGTGACAGCTACCCATGCCATTCAATTACCTAAATGTATAATTTTTTATTTTACTCTAGAGAGAAATAATATCAAGCAAGAGAGACATCAAATCAAGAACAACTGTGGGAAGCTGTAGGGAGCAAATATTCAACCTAGCTCAGCGCAGAAAATGTAATTAACTACAATGACCAGAATCCATTGCACCTATTCTTCCCGGCTCTGCACACAGACCACATGAGAGAGGAACGTACACAACACAGACTGAGGGATAGAAACCGTTAGGGAAGTATAGCTCTACTACCCGATTGATAGTTGTAGCAGTCGTGAAAGTATGCCTTATCTACTTTGAAGAACTACTGAAAAAGTGATTTCGTCAGACCGCTCTGCAGCTGTGGTAAGCCAATGATCACAGGCTACAGAGATAGTGTTACATGGTTGTCTGGCTACTACTGCCTGAGCAGAGATGAAATAATGGTAAAAAAAGTAGTGCACTATAAAGGGAATAGGGTGCCATTGGGACACAACCATAGGCTTCTTAATAGATTCTTTACAAAGTTGATTGGTTTTCTCTGTGCAAAGTCTCAGATCTACCCCTACGGCTCTCCTCAAAATCACTGTCTGGGTTTGTAATTAAATCCCAACACTGGTGAATGTCTCAAGACCATGATCTATTAGAAATGATCCTATTTGGACTGAAGAGGTAATGATATGCTTTGGACAGATTGGTTCATACCATCACACGTCAGTGTTTATGCATAGCATAAATTACATATTCTAAAAAAACGTGAAACTATATATAATATGGTAATTTATAGGATCTTGGTGGTAGTGGATGACAGATCAGCCACTGGGTTCTAAACAACCAACATGCTCCACTGTCAGAGCCTATTTACCTTTTTGAGGGTGGGGGGGTTAGATCAGCTTCACATATTTTGCAGATAGATTGTAGCTTCCATAAATGTAATTGTCGTGTTATTTCATAGATTTGATGCCTTCACTATTATATTTTTTTTTAATTGCCGGTGTGTCCAACATTTCGACTTCTCTGCATATCTTCTAATCCCCCATGTATCTTTTGCAAATATATATATATATATGGGGGATATAAAATATATATATATATATATATATATATACAGTATATCACAAAAGTGAGTACACCCCTCACATTTTTGTAAATATTTGAGTATATCTTTTCATGTGACAACACTGAAGAAATGACACTTTGCTACAATGTAAAGTAGTTGGTGTACAGCTTGTATAACAGTGTAAATTTGCTGTCCCTTCAAAATAACTCAACACACAGCCATTAATGTCTACACCGCTGGCAACAAAAGTGAGTACACCCCTAAGTGAAAATGCCCAAATTGGGCCCAATTAGCCATTTTCCCTCCCCGGTGTCATGTGACTCGTTAGTGTTACAAGGTCTCAGATGTGAATGGGGAGCAAGTGTGTTAAATTTGGTGTCATCGCTCTCACACTCCCTCATACTGACTGGTCACTGGAAGTTCAACATGGCACCTCATGGCAAAGAATTCTCTGAGGATGTGAAAAAATGAATTGTTGCTCTACATAACGATGGCCTGAGCTATAAGAAGATTGCCAAGACCCTGAAACTGAGCTGCAGCACGGTGGCCAAGACCATACAGCAGTTTAATTGGACAGGTTCCACTCAGAACAGATCTCACCATGGTCGACCAAAGAAGTTGAATGCATGTGCTCAGCGTCATATTCAGAGGTTGTCTTTGGGAAATAGACGTATGAGTGCTGCCAGCATTGCGGCAGAGGTTGGAGGGGTGGGGGGTCAGCCTGTCAGAGCTCAGACCTTACGCCGTACACTGCATCAAATTGGTCTGCATGGCTGTCGTCCCAGAAGGAACCCTCTTCTAAAGATGATGTACAAGAAAGCCTGCAAACAGTTTGCTGAAGACAAGCAGACTAAGGACATGGATTACTGAAACCATGTCCTGTAGTCTGATGAGACCAAGATAAACTTATTTGGTTCAGATGGTGTCAAGCGTGTGTGGCGGCAACCAGGTGATGGAGTACAAAGACAAGTTTGTCTTGCCTACAGTCAAGCATGGTGGTGGGAGTGTCATGGTCTGGGGCTGCATGAGTGCTGCTGGCACGGGGGAGCTACAGTTCATTGAGGAAACCATGAATGCCAACATGTACTGTGACATACTGAAGCAGAGCATGATCCCCTCCCTTCGGAGACTGGGCCACAGGGCAGTATTCCAACATGATAACGACCCCAAACACACCTCCAGACGGCCACTGCCTTGCTAAAGAAGCTGAGGGTAAAGGTGATGGACTGGCCATGCATGTCTCCAGACCTAAACCCTATTGAGCATCTGTGGGGCATCCTCAAACGGAAGGTGGAGGAGTGCAAGGTCTATAACATCCACCAGCTCCGTGATGTCGTCATGGAGGAGTGGAAGAGGACTCCAGTGGCAACCTGTGATGCTCTGGTGAACTCCATGCCCAAGAGGGTTAAGGCAGTGCTGGTAAATGATGGTGGCCACACAAAATATTGACACTTTGGGCCCAATTTGGACATTTTCACTTAGGGGTGTACTCACTTTTGTTGCCAGCGGTTTAGACATTAATGGCTGTGTGTTGAGTTATTTTGAGGGGACAGCAAATTTACACTGTTATACAAGCTGTACACTCACTACTTTACATTGTAGCAAAGTGTCATTTATTCAGTGTTGTCACATGACAAGATATACTCAAATATTTGCAAAAATGTGAAGGGTGTACTCACTTTTGTGATATACTGTGTATATATACACACTGCTCAAAAAATAAAGGGAACACTAAAATAACACATCCTAGATCTGAATGAATGAAATATTCTTATTAAATACTTTTTTCTTTACATAGTTGAATGTGCTGACAAAAAAAATCACACAAAAATGATCAATGGAAATCAAATATATCAACCCATGGAGGTCTGGATTTGGAGTCACACTCAAAATTAAAGTGGAAAATCACACTACCGACTGATCCAACTTTGATGTAATGTCCTTAAAACAAGTCAAAATGAGGCTCAGTAGTGTGTGTGGCCTGTATGGCCTCTCTAAAATGCCTGGGCATGCTCCTGATGAGGTGGTGGATGGTCTCCTGAGGGATCTCCTCCCAGACCTGGACTAAAGCATCCGCCAACTCCTGGACAGTCTGTGGTGCAACATGGCGTTGGTGGATGGAGCGAGACATGATGTCCCAGATGTGCTCAATTGGATTCAGGTCTGGGGAATGGGCGGGCCAGTCCATAGCATCAATGCCTTCCTCTTGCAGGAAGTGCTGACCCACTCCAGCCACATGAGGTCTAGCATTGTCTTGCATTAGGAGGAACCCAGGGCCAACCGCAACAGCATATGGTCTCACAAGGGGTCTGAGGATCTCATCTCAGAACCTAATGGCAGTCAGGCTACCTCTGGCGAGCACATGGAGGGCTGTGCAGCCCCCCAAAGAAATGCCACCCCACACCATGACTGACCCACCGCCAAACCGGTCATGCTGGAGGATGTTGCAGGCAGCAGAACATTCTCCACGGCGTCTCCAGACTGTCACGTCGTCACATTTGCTCAGTGTGAACCTGCTTTCATCTGTGAAGAGCACAGGGCGCCAGTGGCGAATTGGCCAATATTGGTGTTCTCTGGCAAATGCCAAACGTCCTGCACGGTGTTGGGCTGTAACCCCCACCTGTGGACCTTGAGCCGTCATACCACCCTCATGGAGTCTGTTTCTGACCGTTTGAGCAGATACATGCACATTTGTGGCCTGCTGGAGGTCATTTTGCAGGGCTCTCGCAGTGCTCCTCCTGCTCCTCCTTGCACAAAGGCGGAGGTAGCGGTGCTGCTGCTGGGTTGTTGCCCTCCTACGCCTCCTCCACGTCTCCTGATGTACTGGCCTGTCTCCTGGTAGCGCCTCCTTGCTCTGGACACTACGCTGACAGACACAGCACACCTTCTTGCCACAGCTCGCATTGATGTCCCATCCTGGATGAGCTGCATTACCTGAGCCACTTGTGGGTTGTAGAAAGCACCGCCAGCATTCAAAAGTGACCAAAACATCAGCCAGGAAGAATAGGAACTGAGAAGTGGTCTGTGGTCACCACCTGCAGAACAACTCCTTTATTGGGGGTGTCTTGCTAATTGCCTATAATTTCCACCTGTTGTCTATTCCATTTGCACAAAAGCATGTGAAATTTATTGTCAATCAGTGTTGCTTCCTAAGTGGACAGTTTGATTTCACAGAAGTGTGATTGACTTGGAGTTACATTGTGTTGTTTAAGTGTTCCCATTAGTTTTTTGAGCAGTGTATATATATGTGGGGGATTAGAAGAGATGCAGACATGTCAAAATGTTGGAAACACCTGCAATTTAAAAAAAAAAAAATCTATGTTGTAGAATAATAGTGAAGGCATCAAAACTATGAAATAACACACATGGAATCATGTAGTAACCAGAAAAGTGTTAAACTAATCAAAATATATTTTATATTTAAGAGTCTTCAAAGTAGCCACCCTTTGCCTTGATGACAGCTTTGCACACTCTTGACATTCTCTCAACCAGCTTCACCTGGAATGCTTTTCAAACAGTCATGAAGGAGTTTCCACATATGCTGAGCACTTGTTGGATGGTTTTCCATCACTCTGCGGTCCAACTCATCCCAAAGTGTCCAAAGCTGTCATCAAGGCAAAGGGTGGCTACTTTGAAGAATCTAAAATACAAATTCCATATGTGTTATTTCGTAGTTTTGATGTCTTCAATATTATTCTATGATGTAGAAAATAGTAAAAATATAGGAAAACCCTGGAATGAATAAGTGTGTCCAAACTTTTGACTGGTACTGTATTTTCAAAGAAATGTGGATTATCATTATTTGGTCCGTAAAGGTTCATGAGCAATATATGTTTATGGTCCAATAACATGTTTAAAATCATCCATCAAAATGACTGTTAATGAATAGCATCACCCCTTTTGAGTTTCTTTGGCCATGGGAGAAGTATATTTCCCCAGTCCTTTTTCCACACAAGTTCATCTAAAATTGTTGAATGAGTTTCCTGTAAACAATAGATATTATATTCCTTCACTTTAAGCCAGGTAAATATTATTTTTTTAAATTATCTGCTAAGCTATTACACTTATAACTGGCTATACTTATTTCAACAATTACCATAATGAGATACAAGTTTCAAATCTATTCATCATAATATATGTTTGTAATTTTACCATTAAAAAGTATCATAGTGATTGAGTGTCCGTATAGCTTGATATTTGTATTGCTACTAAGTTACCTACTAATTGTTCTCCACTCTTCCACCCGCTAAAGCCCCTCCCCATCCCAAATTGGATTGTCATCCCAGTGACCGACAGGCAACCCACGTCCCCTTCCAAACCTTAGGCCCCCCGAGAGGCCAGGACCCACCCTTGGAAAGGAGCACACAGTGCCACTCACAGAACAGAAGTAGATCAACCGCAAAAAGCATTTCCAATGCTCTCACCTCAATTTGCTATATAGCTATTTAAAAAATAATATATATTCAAAAATCGGGTGTATCTTAATTTCTATCATTAACAATTAATATGCATATTAATGTTGACAGTTCATGCAAAGGGGCCTATTTACCTTACCTAAGGATGCACAATTCTTTTGACCAATCAGATAATAGTAATAATAATAATACCTGTAAAAACACAGCCTATTAGCCATAATTTTTCTGTTTGTTTTTGCACCTCCATGTTCTTTAATGTCACTTTATCCATTAGACTGTATGTGAATTACCCCTGCGGATGTACAGGTTAAGCATATGTTCCTACCTTGTTTGTTATTATCCCACGTTGGGTGATGGAATGGCCTGCTGGGCCGGGTACACAGGGTCTGCAATCCAGTGGTTACCTGCTGGGTCTCCTGCAAAACTCACTATTAATGGCTCTTTGAGTGACCTAGCCACAGAGTGGTGGGTTAAGGCATCATTGGTGTGTATTGGGCTTTTATGTGCTGTTTGTGGTGTGTGTGTGGATTGGGGAAGCTATTGTGGGCTCAGAGTTGGTGATATCAGTGCGTATAAGATTGTAACACAGGTCAGATAATGATTAATAGGAGAGCCAGGAGGATTTAGCTCCTAATAGATCTCTGGAGAGATAGTCTTAATCCCTGAACAATATCTGCTTATCCTATTAGATGTGAACTATGCATCTTCAACACTAGCTTCTTAAAAACTAAGCCGTATATACTTATCTGTAAGCTTGTTAGATGTTATTGGTCACGAGACAATGTCAAAACCCACAATATCCACTCAGTCTCAAGTTAATTACATTCATTAATATTGTTTTAAGATTAAGAAGGTTGCCACTTACTTTTCTATGCAGTGGCCTTGCACCTTTATGCCTTTTAACCTTTCATTGATACTTCATTATTACATAGTTGTAAGGAATGAAATGAAACTAGACTATATCTTGCATGAAGTAACACATCTGTTTCTATCGTTAAAAAAGAGTGTTTGAAGGTACAGTGGATTTACTGCTCCGTTTGTACTGTGCCACAATAAAAGGCAGGGCATTAAAGACGATATGTAATCTATTTGCCGGGCACTTTTGTCTTTCAGGGAGATCACAAGAGGGAGCTTGTCGTGGCAAATGAAAGTCAGACCAATTTTTCAAGGTGCTCCGGCTAGATTAGTGTTAATACAGTCTGTCTTTCAGACAGTCCTCTTTCACGGAGATCTGCAAAGTTGAGCAAGTCTCCTTTCTCTCTCTCTCTCTCTCTCGCTCTCTCTCGCGCTCTCGCTCTCTCTCGCGCTCTCTCGCTCTCGCTCGCTCGCGCTCTGCTTCTCATGCAGATTTTTTCAGATTTCAGTCAGGAATCCAGTGACTGAGTGGGTATTGTCCATAGATTCCCCTTCCCCAATTCACTCTACCTTCCCCAGAGTTTCCATAACACTTCACCCCCCAACATAAATTCCTGCGCTCGTTCATCCATTTTGAGTTGTTAGTAGAGTTATTCTCTGCTCCATAGACTGTTGATAAAGAAAAAAATCCCTGGCCAATATAAATGCTGCAGATTGGTTGTATTATTTAATTATTGCCTTCAATATGCTCTTTAATTGTTGGATGCACCATGAATAACTAAATACATGAGCTTATCTATGCTAATTCCTTAATTTAATTAATTGAAAATACTATGATTTCATAAAATATGATTGTTAATTGTCCCAATTCCTTGAAAATTCATGGGCTTGTTTTTTGTGTGGTCTTCCCCTTTTGCCTTTGCAGCACACAGCTTTGTATGGAGACGAGTCAATGACGTTGAGGTATTACTTTGGATGTGTCTGATTTTCTGGCGGTTATGTCAGGTTACTAATTAACAAACGATTGATATTGTCAGAAGCAGCAGGGTTCTGTGCTATTTCTGTGTAGCTCAGCCTCCAACATTTGCACTTCAGCAATGGCTGCCAAATGGGTTATTTTATGTCAGGCCAACAAACATGAGGTGGGAGGTCTCAGCTTGTTGCTTCTTTTTCAGTGATGCTCAGTGTGAAAACTACACGCTGTGATGATCACACTCACAAGTTACTCAACCTATGAATATTTGATAGAATAATAATAATATAATTCCTACAGTGTGTACTATTGTACTATCATTGTACTTATGCTTTCCCATATAAACAGTTTATTTTAATTGCCCTCAGTGGAAGGCAAGATTGCTATGAATTGCGTTATTCCAGTTTTTCTTTTTCCCTGGCGTTCCCTGCGTTGATTTATTTACGCCCAGGAAATTTGCTCGATAGATCCTTAACGTCTTCACAGATCACTATCACAGAGGAAGACGACAATGTCACCGTCAATTGAGTGGCTAATAAGAGATGGCAAACAAACGGAGGTTCGTCCTCCAAATCTGCTTTACTTCTCCCCCTCATCATAAAGACCATTGATAGTGTAAATGTGTGTGTTGGCATTCTACCTAGGCTTGGAAGGTAGCACTCCAAAAGCTGTGAGTCTTGGCTTGTTTTCCTACCAAGCCGGAGACACCGCTGGGCAGTGGCACCGGGAGCCTTATCTCATCTCCCCGACTCTGGAAACCCACCCGGAGCTGAGGCGTGGGATTAGCCTGGCGCAACACTACCTTTGGAATTACCTTGAAGGAAGGAAAGAAGAAAATGTAAAAAGTGTCATGTAAACAGGCTGTTATCCTATTATAGCATCAAATGAGGGAGAGAAATAAGGGGGATATCAGACACAAGCATTAGGAGAAACGACTCAACATACCTGCAAATGCTCAACTAGCAGTGTGAGATTATTATATGCCGACCAACAGGAAGCAGTATGTTCAGCCGTGTTTATTTGCCTAGTGGTTAGAAGATGGTCTATCAATCAAACTGTACAGTAAAGCGCATGATTGCAATTGACTTAATTTAGGCCGTGTGTTCCGGGCATTGTGGTACATCTCTGGAAACATGCCCATATCAATTTGCACTTCTATGCCTCTCTAGACTTACATCTCGGTGTCGTACTGTATAGCTTTTCTGATATGTCTGCTGTTTTCCATTGACTGTCAAAGCCACACTTTTCATTGGCGTTTGTTTCATTACCATGCACTAGGCTTTGTTCAATAGGTCACGGTGCAGCACATTTGAGGGATGATTGTTCTCCACTGCTTGTTATTAGTGTAGCATCAAAGCCAGGCTTGGTAAACACATTTGCATTTTAATGGCTGATATAGATTGTGTCACTTCTTGATATTCCCCCGATAGCACAGAAAAAAGAAACCAGAAGGAAAAAAAGGGGACAGCCCTACGTAGGCCTACTGAACTCAATCCTTTCAAATGACCTGGCTAATGCTGTTGTTATTGTACCCCAAGTGACTACCAGAATGCATATAGTCATTCAATGTGTTTCTTCATTTGGGAATCAGAAACACTGTGTGGGCTCTGCTAGGCTCAGGGTAGGTTCTGCTAGAGTCAGGGTAGGGTCTGCTTGACTCAGGGTAGGCTCTACTAGTCTCAGGGTAGGCTCTACTAGTCTCAGGGTAGGCTCTACTAGTCTCAGGGTAGGCTCTGCTAGGTTCACGGTAGGCTCTGCTAGTCTCAGGCTCTGCTAGTCTCAGGGTAGGCTCGTCTAGTTTCAGGGCAAGCTCTGCTATGCTCAGGGTAGGCTCTACTAGTCTCAGGGTAGGCTCTGCTAGGCTCAGGGTAGATCCTGCTAGTCTCAAGGAAGGCTCTGCTAGGCACAGGGTATGCTCAGGGTAGGCTCTGCTAGTCTCAGGGTAGGCTCTACTAGTCTCAGGGTAGGCTCTGCTAGGTTCACGGTAGGCTCTGCTAGTCTCAGGCTCTGCTAGTCTCAGGGTAGGCTCGTCTAGTTTCAGGGCAGGGTCTGCTATCCTCAGGGTAGGCTCTACTAGTCTCAGGGTAGGCTCTACTAGTCTCAGGGTAGGCTCTGCTAGGTTCACGGTAGACTCTGCTAGGTTCACGGTAGGCTCTGCTAGTCTCAGAGTAGGCTCGTCTAGTTTCAGGGCAGGCTCTGCTATACTCAGGGTAGGCTCTACTAGTCTCAGGGTAGGCTCTTTTAGGCTCAGGGTAGACTCTGCTAGTCTCAAGGTAGGCTCTACTAGCCTCAGGGTAGGCTCTGCTAGGCTCAGGGTAGATCCTGCTAGTCTCAAGGAAGGCTCTGCTATCTCAGGGTAGGCTCTGCTAGGCTCAGGGTAGGCTCTGCTAGGCTCAGGGTAGGCTCTGCTAGGCTCAGGGTAGGCTCTGCTAGGCTCAGGGTAGGCTCTGCTAGCCTCAGGGTAGGCTCTGCTAGGCTCAGGGTAGATCCTGCTAGTCTCAAGGAAGGCTCTGCTATCTCAGGGTAGGCTCTGCTAGGCTCAGGGTAGGCTCTGCTAGGCTCAGGGTAGGCTCTGCTAGGCTCAGGGTAGGCTCTGCTAGGCTCAGGGTAGGCTCTGCTAGGCTCAGGGTGTTGGCTCTGCTAGGCTCAGCGTAGGCTCTGCTAGTCTCAGGGTAGGCTATGCTAGTCTCAGGGTAGGCTATGCTAGTCTCAGGGTAGATCCTGCTTGTCTCAAGGAAGGCTCTGCTATCTCAGGGTAGGCTCTGCTAGGCACAGGGTAGATTCAGGGTTGGCGATGGAAAATAAGAAAGGCCCATAAATTGTAATTAAGACAATAAGTTGCTTAATGTGGCCTTATCAGCAAACGGTGGCAGTTAATATTAATGATAAGAGCTGTTGATGGCTCAAGATCCCTAACTGCCCAAATTAATGTTACTAAGAGCAAGAGGAATGGCCATCACAGTGGAGACAGAGGCTCTTTGAAAGACTGTCTGGTTATTGTATTATGTATTTTTAGAATTTTCCTACATTGCAACCTGCAGAGGGTGATGGCACCAATTTAGGCGAGCACACATATGTGGATACATAACCACATGCAAATTAAAGCAAGAGAAGCAGTCAAATCGCATCACTTCCTCCCAAGCATATGCAGTTCTGCTAGCCAGTAAATGCAACCAATACATGCCCTGTCACTGACTTCTTGCTTTTTCAAGACTTTATCATAGATTTCTTGCGAACCGGTGAATACCCACCTCGTTTTCACAATCTCTACATGCCATCAGATCTCAATGACTCAGAAACATACCATTGGGTGCATGTTTTGTTTGCATAGGTGTTCGGCGTTCAAGTTCTCCTCGTTGAGCAATAACTTTATCATTTTCAATCATGTACGAGGGCTTGAAGCGGCTCTCAGAAATGGAATTCAGAAAAATTGCTTGGTGAGAGCTCTTTTCTTTTGTTGTAAGACAAGCCGTGTCAACTCTCTGTTTACCCAGCAAGCTTTTCACCCACTGCCTCTTCTTTCTTTACTCTCTCCTTGAGATGTGTTGATATTTGTATAGATTTCTCTCACTTTCCACAACACCAAATCAAAACACGGGGCTTCGAAACTTGGAGTTGTTGAACTTTAACACCGTGGAGATGATTCCTGATGAGAAGGAAATGTTTTCTCTGTCCAGAGAAGACTGATTTACTGTAATGACAGTTCAAGCTTCTTACAGGCATCTCCGCTCACTACGAGGCCTCAGATGTCTGACTAGGCCTCCATGTAGAAACAAACACACACCATGGCTTAGTCTTTATATGACACCCAGTCAAGTAAATAACAAGGTGCCTCTAAGATGGAACCATAGCGAGTCAAGAATAATTGGCTAAATAAAGTGATGATTAAATTTACTGAACAAAAATATGAACACAAAGTGTTGGTACCATTTTTCACGAGATTAAATAAAAGGCCGCTATAAAATGTGCAGTGTTGTCACACAACACAATGCCACAGATGTCTCAAGTTTTGCCAGAGAATGTAATGTTAATTTCTCTACCATAAGCCGCCCGCAATGTTGTTTTAGAGAATTTGGCAGGTCATTCAACTGGCCTCACAACCACAGATCATGTAACCAGGCCAGGACTTCCACATCCGGATTCTTCACCTGCGGGGTTGTCGAGGGGGGATTTCTGTCTGCAATAAAGCCCTTTCGTGGGGAAAAACTCATTCTGATTGGCTGGGCCTGGCTCCCCAGTGGATGGACCTGGCTCCCAAGTGGGTGGGCCTATGCTCTCCCATGGCTGCATCCCTTTCCAGTAATTTTAAATCCATAGATTAGGGCATAATGAATTTATTTCAATTGACAGATTTTTCTATGAACTGTAACTCAGCAAAATTCTTGAAATTGTTGTATGTTGCGGGGTTTTTTTTTCAGTATATTTATGGCGACTGTTGGTGGTGGCTGAAGAACTATGGTTATGGTCATGTTGTTTGAGCACAATGGTAGACTGCCTTGAGGAGGGCAGAGAGGTTCTAATTGATCTGTTTGCCTGATTGTTTTCTCTGCCAGTTGGATTGATATGGGGCTGTGCCTGGGCCCGATGGTTTGGATGAGAACTACTTTTAGTTGTGCCATTGATTTTATAAAAAGTTGCACAGTGGGAGGAAGGTAGGCATGTCAAATCTGGCCTCTCACCAAGCACCATGAGCACCAGTTTAGCTACAGTGCCTTCAGAAAGTATTCACACCCCTTTACTTTTTCCATATTTTTTTGTGTTATAGCCTGAATTTAAAATGGCTTCAATTGAGATTGTCACTCGTCTCCACACAGTACAGTCGTGGCCAAAGTCTGCTGCCTCCGTTTGTATGATGGCAATTTGCATATACTCCAGAATGTTATGAAAAGTGTTCAGATGAATTGCAATGAATTGCAAAGTCCCTCTTTGCCATGCAAATTAACTGAATCCCCCAAAAACATTGCCACTGCATTTCAGCCCTGCCACAAAAGGAACAGCTGACATCATGTCAGTGATTCTCTCGTTAACACAGGTGTGAGTGTTGACAAGGACAAGGCTGGAGATCACTCTGTCATGCTGATTGAGTTCGAATAACAGACTGGAAGCTTCAAAAGGAGTGTGGTGCTTGGAATTATTGTTCTTCCTCTATCAACCATGGTTACCTGCAAGGAAACATGTGCCGTCGTCATTGATTTGCACAAAAAGTGCTTCACAGGCAAGGATATTGCTGCCAGTAAGATTGCACCTTAATCAACGATTTATCGGATCATCAAGAACTTTGAGAGCGGTTCAATTGTTGTGAAGAAGGCTTCAGGGCCCCCAAGAAAGTCCAGCAAGCGCCAGGACCGTCTCCTAAAGTTGATTCAGCTGCGGGATCGGGGCACCACCAGTACAGAGCTTGCTCAGGAATGACAGCAGGCAGGTGTGAATACATCTGCACACACAGTGAGGCGAAGACTTTTGGAGGATGACTTTGTGTCAAGAAGGGCAGCGGAAAAGCCACTTCTCTCCAGGAAAAACATCAGGGACAGACTGATATTCTGCAAAAAGTACAGGGATTGGACTGCTGAGGACTAGGGTAAAGTCATTTTCTCTGATGAATCCCCTTTCCAATTGTTTGGGGCATCCGGAAAAGAGCTTGTCCGGAGAAGACGGGGTGAGCGCTACCATCAGTCCTGTGTCATGTCAACAGTAAAGCATCCTGAGGCCATTCATGTGTGGGGTTGCTTCTCAGCCAAGGGAGTGGGCTCACTCACAATTTTGCCTAAGAACACAGCCATGAATAAAGAATGGTACCAACACATCCTCCAAGAGCAACTTCTCCCAACCATCCAGGAACAGTTTGGTGTCAAACAATGCTTTTTCCAGCATGATGGAGCACCTTGCAATAAGGCAAAAGTTATAACTAATTTGCTCTGGGAACAAAACATCAATATTTTGGTGTCCATGGCAGGGAACTCCTCAGACCTTAATCCCATTGAGAACTTGTGGTCAATCCTCAAGAGGCGGGTGGACAAACAAAAACCCACAAATTCTGACAAACTCCAAGCATTGATTATGCAAGAATGGGCTGCCATCAGTGAGGATTTGGTCCAGAAGTTAATTGACAGCATGCCAGGGAGGATTGCAGAGGTCTTGAAAAAGAAGGGTCAACACTGCAAATATTGACTCTTTGCATCAACTTCATGTAATTGTCAATAAAAGCCTTTGACACTTATGAAATGCTTGTAATTATACGTCAGTATTCCATAGTAACATCCGACAAGAATATCTAAAGACACTGAAGCAACAAACTTGGTGAAAATTTTAATTTGTGTCATTCTTAAAACTTTTGGCCACGACTGTACACCACAATGTCAAAGTGGAATCAAGTTTAAATGAAAAGTCAATAAGTATTCAACCCCTTTGTTGTTGAAAGCCTAATTAAGTTCAGAAGTGAAAATTTGCTTAACTAGTCATCTAATAAGTTGCATGGACTCACTCTAATAGTGTTTAACATGATTTTTTAATGACTACCTCATCTCTGTACCCAACACATACAATTACTGTATCTGTCAGGTTCCTCAGTCAAGCAATGAATTTTAAATGCAGAATCAACCATGAAGACCAGTCGATTTTCCTTTTTTAAATTTAACTTTTATTTAACCAGGCAAGTCAGTTAAGAACAAAATATTACTTATAATGACGGCCTACCGGGGAGCAGTGGGTTAACTGCCTTGTTCAGGGGCAGAACTATAGATTTTTACCTTGTGGATTCGATCCAGCAACCTTTCGATTACTGGCCCAACGCTCTAACCACTGCATCACAAAGAAGGGCACCTACTGGTAAGAAATGCAATAAAAAACAGACAATGAATAATATCCCTTTGAGCATGGTGAAGTTATTAATTACATTTTGGATGGTTTATCAATACACCCAGTCACTACAAAGATACAGGCGTCCTTCCTATCTCATTTGCTGGAGAGGAAGGAAACTGCTCATGGATTTCACCATGAGGCCAATGGTGACTTTAAAACGGTTACAGAGTTTAATTGCAGTAATTCTAGTTACTCCACAACACTAACCTAATTGTCAGAGTGAAAAGATGGAACCCTGTACCGAATAAAAATATTCCAAAACATGCATCCTGTTTGCAACAAGGTAGTAAAGCAATACTGCAAAAACAAACAAATTAACTTTTTCAGTTGAATAAAATATATTATCTTTGGGGCAAATACAACACATTACTGAGAACTACTCTCTATATTTTTAAGCATAGTGGTGGCTGAGGAGTTTTTCAGGATAAAAAAGAAACGGAGCTAAGAATGGTGCTAAAAACAGGCACAATCCTGGCGCAAAACTTGGTTGTCTACTTTACACCATACACTGGGAGATGATTTAGTTACTTACTAAGAAGACAGTGAATGTTACTGAATGGCTGAGTTACAGTTTTGACTTAAATATGCTTGAAAAGCTATTGCAAGACTTGAAATGGTTTTCTAGCAATGATCAACAACCAATATAACAGAGCTTGAAGAATTTTGAAACGAAGAATGGGCAAATAATGTACAATCCAGGTGTGAAAAGCTTTTAGAGAACTAACCAGATAGACTCACAGCTGTAATCACTGCCAACATTCTAACATGTATTGACGCAGGGGTGTGAATACTTATGTAAAATAGATCTATATTTAATTTTTTATAAATTTGCTAACATTTCTAAAAACATATTTTCAGTTTGTCATTATGTGGTATTGTATACACAAGGATCAGAATAAATATATGTAATACATTTTTTAATTTTAGGCTGTAACACAACAAAATGTGGAATTAGTCAAGGGGTATGAATACTTTCTGAATCCAGCCACCGCTAAGGACACGTTATGCAAACAGATGTCTGTCGACCTCCATGTGCAGAGAAAAGAGGGGCCGCTTTCTTCCCATTCCATTTAAAGAAATAAGTTGTCATTTGTCTGTAAACAAATGTTGGTTCTCGTGAAAGGCTTTTTTATTTCTATTGAAAGCAGCTCTCAGATGCATGAGGCTCAGTCACAATTCTGCATTTCCATTTGTTCTTGTTTTTTTGTCCCACTCCCAGAGCCGGGGAGGTGGTACATTGTTTGAAAATTAGATATCAGCCGTGGCGGCGACAGTCGAGGAATGAAATAAAAATTGTGATAGAGGGATTGACAGATTGATATACTTAGCTTGACATGTGGTTCGACATGAATATGCCGATGGAGCAATGTTTAAAGATAGGGAGGGGAGGGTGGAGTGAAGGAGAAAGGGAAGAAAGCAGAAAGAGGGGGAGGGAGAAAGAGAGGGAGGAGGAAGGAGCAAAGCAGGTAGGAGAGCTGCAGGGAAGCGGGGAGAGAACCCGGCAGCACAGGCACTTTGATATTCACGAGTTGGAGCACAAACACACATAGCTCGGGGCTATTCATCAGCTGCCTGTCAGTGCTCTCTTCCCCCTCTTCCTCTTCTCTCTCTCTCTAGGAGGTGCCTTCTCAGGGGTAGGAGAAGACATATCGAACTTTCAGACAGTACTCCATTTCTTAGACATACTGTTGAATAAAACAGTGAGGGCCTAGCTGAGTGAATTGATCATCTCTTTAAAAGGGCCCTAGATTTGCATTTCTGCAGAAGAAAACAGTTTTCTATCTCATCATACAAAACATTAAGAACACCTGCTCTTTCCATGATATAGACTGACCAAGTGAATCCAGTTGAAAGCTCGGGTCCCTTATTGATGTCACTTGTTAAATCCACTTCAGTTATGATGAAGGGGAAGAGACAGGTTAAAGAAGGATTTTTAAGCCTTGAGACATGGATTGTGTGTATGCCATTCAGAGGGTGAATTGGCTAAATTAAAGATTTAAATGCCTTTGAATGGGGTATGGTAGTAGGTGCCAGGCACACCGGTTTGTGTCAAGCACTGCAAGGCTGCTGGGTTTTTCACGATCAACAGTTTTCAGTGTGTATCAAGAATGGTCCACCACCCAAAGGACGTCCAGCCAACTTGTCATAACTGATGGAAGCATTGGCGTCAATATTTGCCCGCATCCATGTGCAATGCTTTCGACATCTTGTAGAGTCCATGTCCCAACGAATTGAGGCAGTTCTGAGGGCATCTCAATATTAGGAAGGTGTTCTTACTGTTTGGTATACTCAGTTTAAATCAAGTATTGATGGTATTCGTAGTATATTCTTCACAAGATAACCACTGAATGCATTGTGTCTGGTAGTGAAAGTATTTTCAAACTGTAAATGTCACAAGCGTTGTCTATACTAAATATGCTATGCAGTGGTATTCTTTCAGATGAAATAGTAGGGTTGGAATTCCGGTCTTGGAATTCCAAGGCGAGAAAAAACATTGAAAAATGTGAATCTAAATCGTTGTTGACATCGTCATTGGTGTCATCTTCTCCACCAAGCTTCTCCAACCATCAGCCACCCCGTCGTTTTCAGATTTCTGTGTGGGTGCAATTTCATGTCATTGATTGTGTCTGAATCCGTGATTGCCTTGCCATGGGGCTGTTTACACACAGGGCCAGTATTTTGCATGCAGCTGTCTGCTGCCGGCGGTGTAGCAGTGAGTACAGCGAGCAGGGGGGAGATGTGTGTCAGAATGAGGCCCAGCGTGCGGAAAGACAGCTGGATTCACACGTCTATTATGTCACAAACATACCGAGTGTGGGTGCCAACTTTCTGTCAGTCATTAGACACTAATCACGGGCAAATCCACTCGCCTTCAACACGTGTCATATTCCCCCTGTCAATTTGTTTTTTGCTGCAGAGCAGTAGGCCTAGTACCAGTGCCTTTTTGTGACTGGGGACCCACATCATCTCCATAACGCTCCATAGCCACCCTGCGCTAACAGGGAAAAATCTTTGGGAGATAATTTAATCTCACTCCTGATTGCCAGATAATTATCAGTTAATTATTTAGAGCCTTAAATTAATTTGCTAAAAATAGGTCTCTCTCCTTGTGCCTCCTTCTCGTTGCCAACGGAGACGGCTTCATTAGTTTTCCAACGCTCCCACTCGAGCCCACCCACCAACCCCCCTCACGACCCCTCCTCCCTAGCCTTGACATCCAATCCTTGCTAAATGTAAGAGTCCTGTAAATATGATTTGCGTTTCTATTATGTATGTATTTTATTCTAATCAGTGAGGCCTAGCACAGTGTTTGTGTTCATCTTACAGATTCAAAACATCCTAATTAAGCCTAAGTGTTTAGCGTTGATTGTTTAGATCCTTTAATTTTGCATGGATTGTACTCATTACCGTGTACCCATTTTACTCATTACCGTGTACCCATTGTACTCATTACCATATACCACTACTACTGCCACTCCTGCTGCTTCTTCTACTACTACTACTACTACTACTACTGCCAGTACCACCACTACTACTACCACCACTACTACTACTACTACAACAACAACTGCCACTACTGCTACAACTGCCACTACAACTACAACTACTACTACTGCCACCAATAATACTACTACTACCACCACTAATACTACCTCCACTTTCTTGTTCATAACTTAACCTGCACTCCCTCCTTTTGTCAATTGTTTTTGGTTTCTTCATTGCACACTTCATTAAGCCCAAGTTGGTCTGAACAAAGAAGTCTGCTGTTGGATGTTTTCTAATGGGATTCATTGGCTTAACCTGAAGCCAATCGAACACCCCCCCCAACCCCATCACCCAACAACACCCCTATCCCCCCAGCCGAAGCCAACTAGCCTGACCTGGTGGCTATAGGACCGGGCTAACTAATGATGAGTATTGAATGTAGCTGTACTCTGTCATGCCAGAGTGGCTCGACCAACAGTAGCACTGACAGAATCTGATCAATTCTCGCCCAGTCCTCTCACACACAGCCTCACTCCCCTTCTCTCACTCTCTCTTTTTGTTTCTCTCTCTCTTTCTTCCTGCTTTTTCTCTCTTTACCCATCCTTCATTCTTTCATCTGTGTCCCCTTTTTTGTATCCACTAACACAACAAGCTTTCAGCAGGCTGGCGCCTGATTAGCCTGACTAGCTGGAATGTCCCGCAAACAAGTTGGCAGGCGGAATCAAATTAGCCGCTGCTCTCTTTATTCCTTTTTTTTCTTTTCTTTAGAGTGTCGGAATTGATTTGGAGAAATGAATCTGAACAAGTAAGTCCTTATTAGAATAATAACCACCCACACCGCCGCTGCAAAGAAGGACAACAGTTCAGTTTGTAGCAAAAGTGCCGGCAATCGATCCAATTTATACGGAGCTAAGAGCATTTAAGTGCTTAGAACGGCTCGTTGTGCAGAATTCTGATATAGTCCAACAAAAGAGGGGCTTGAGATTCTATTGACATTTAAAACACTGCCAACGTCTGGAGGAGGACATGAAAGCCTATACCAGCAGGGCATCCATTTTGAAAAAACACAGACTCGTCTTGATTACTGGCATGTGAGGAGCCATATATTAACTGGCCTCCCGAGAGCCACTGTTTAGCAACTTTGTGAGTTGTGGTCAGGTAGAAAGTGAATCTGAGGCTGTTCTAATATGAGTACCCTCAAACTAGCTTATCTGTGGCTCTGTGGCTGTCCTAATAAGAGTACTCTCAAACTAGCTCATCTGTGGCTGTCCTAATATGAGTACTCTCAAACTAGCTCATCTGTGGCTCTGTGGCTGTCCTAATATGAGTACCCTCAAAATAGCTTGTCTGAAGCTTGAAAAACTCAACTTGTGGCTTTGTTTACAGTCATTTACCAGCCCCCCGCCCCCCCCCCCTTCTTGGTTTTGCTCCAGTTCTGGGGTTTATTTTAATAATTTCCCCCACATCTTTCCCACTTTACCAGAATTTTGGGCTGTATGCTGCAGTAGTTTTCAATTAAAATGTGCAAACCTGCAATTGTTCCAATTTCATCAGCACCCGAGATACAATCAGTGTATCCAATTGTGTAATTCATGTAATCACAGCACGATAAACGTAATTACCGTCAGGTGAAAGCATGCTGAGCAAGGAGTGTGTCTGTGTGTGTGTGTGTGCGTGCGTGCGTATGTGTGTGAGTGAGTGTGTTTGTGCGAAAGAGATAAGATAGACAGAAAGGAGAGATATCCAGAAGGAGATTTTTCCACATGCCCCCCTGCAGAACCTAGACAAAACCTTCTAACCAAGGATCCTTCCTATCTGTGCCAGATAGATTTGCATAGCGTCATAGAGGAGACAGCACGCTTAATGCCAGTCTTCGTCATGTCCAGTCTTGGTGTCTTTCCACAATATACTGTGCAGAGCTATCCGTGATACACTGCGCGAGCTATCCGTAATACACTGCGCGAGCTATCCGTAATACACTGCGCGAGCTATCCGTAATACACTGCGCGAGCTATCCGTAATACACTGGACAGAGCTATCCGTGATCCACTGCACGGAGCTATCCGTGATCCACTGCACGGAGCTATCCGTGATACACTGCACGGAGCTATCCGTGAAACACTGCGCGAGCTATCCGTAATACACTGCGCGAGCTATCCATGATACACTGCACAGAGCTATCCGTGATACACTGCACGGAGCTATCCGTGATCCACTGCACGGAGCTATCCGTGATACACTGCACGGAGCTATCCGTGATACACTGCACGGAGCTATTTTGAGTTACGGTTGTAATGTGGAGAGGTATGAATTAATGTTTACCGATTAGATCAGCCGTCAGTAGAAGCGAGATGTTTGACCTTTTACGACTTGACAAGACGAAGCCGGGACCTAGTAAACACAGCAGATATGCATTGTCATGTTTTCACTGAAGGGAAATGACACAAAGAACACAGTGTGGGATGACCAGGGTGACATAAGGTCTGCTCTAGGAATAGCACATGAATGAGACGTTGGAGGACATGTTATGTAATACGTTTGATAAACATGTTTTTGAAAGTGTGGGTTTGTTCCACCAGAAGAGGCATCACAATATGATGACATCTTCTATTATACAGTACATGTGACATACATACAGTACCAGTCAAAGGTTTGGAAACACCTCATTTTTTACACTTAGAATAATAGTGAAGACATCAAAACTATAAAATAACACATATGGAATCATGTAGTAACCAACAAAAATGTTAAACAAATCTAAATATATATTTATACTTTAGATCCTTCAAAGTAGCCACCCTTTGCCTTGATGACAGCTTTGCACACGCTTGGCATTCTCTCAACCAGCTTCATCCGTTCACCTACTGTGTCTCACAAAGACACGGCAGTTTGAGCCAAAATCTCATCAGACCAAAGGACAGATTTTCTAATGTCCATTGCTCACGTTTCTTGGCACAAACACGTCTCTTCTTTTTATTGGTGTCCTTTAGTAGTGGTTTCTTTGCAGCAATTTGACCATGAAGGTCTGATTCTCCTCTGAACAGTTGATGTTGAGATGTGTCTGTTACTTAACCTCTGTGAAGCATTTATTTGGGCTGCAATCTGAGGTGCAGTTAACACTAATGACCGTATCCTCTGAGACAGTTTTATCATAGTGCTTGATGGTTTTTGCGACTGCACCTGAAGAAACTTTCAAAGTTCTGATGGACTGTCTTTTCTCTTTGCTTATTTGAGCTGTTCTTGCCATAATATGGACTTGGTCTTTTACCAAATAGGGCTATTTTCTGTATACCACTCTACCTTGTTACAACACAGCTGATTGGCTCAAACGCATTAAAAGGAAAGAAATTCCAAGGCACACCTCTTAATTGTAATGCATTCCAGGTTACTACCTCATGAAGCTGGTTGAGAGAATGCCAAGAGTGTGCAAAGCTGTCATCAAGGCAAAGGGTGGCTACTTTGAAGAATCTCAAATATAAAATATTTGCACTTTTTTGGTTACTACATGATTCCATATGTGACTCACCACCTGGATTCGTTATTATGTAGCAAAATGTGAAATGGTGTTTTTTTTTTACATTGGATAGAAGTAGCGACTCAGAGCTACAAAATGGTATATCATACAGTGCATTTGAGGAACAATGAGAAAGTAATTATGCTTTGAATTATGGCTAGTGGGAAGGTTGCTTACTTTTTCTGTGACTTAACCAACAAGGCTCGTAATTTAACTATTTTATTCGTATTTACAGATGACATACAAGTTTGTTATTAAGGCACATGAAAGTTCACATGTTTGAGAAGGCATTTCTGCAAAAAATATTTTTTTAAATGTTTTACGTTCAAACGGCTCTCCTGTGAAGTCGTGACTTGCGACATACGCCTAGTTTCCTGAATCGTGTCACCATATGTGTTATTTCATAGTTTGGATGTTTCACTATTATTTTGCAATATAGAAAATAGTAAAAATAAAGAAAAACCCTTGAAAGAGTAGGTGTGCCCAAACTTTTTACTGGTAGTGTGTTTGTGTCTACATTTACCACTCGATATAGGCATGGTATATACATTTACTACTGGAAATAGGCATGGTAGATACATTTACCACTGGAAATAGGCATGGTAGATACATTTACCACTGGAAATAGGCATCATACATACATTTACCACTGGAAATAGGCATCATACATACATTTACCACTGGAAATAGGCATCATACATACATTTACCACTGGAAATAGGCATGGTAGATACATTTACCACTGGAAATAGGCATGGTAGATACATTTACCACTGGAAATAGGCATGGTAGATACATTTACCACTGGAAATAGGCATCATACATACATTTACCACTGGAAATAGGCATGGTAGATGCATTTACCACTGGAAATAGGCATGGTAGATGCATTTACCACTGGACATAGGCATCATACATACATTTACTCCTGGAAATAGGCGTGGTAGATACATTTACCACTGGAAATAGGCATCATACATACATTTACCACTGGAAATAGGCATGGTAGATACCTTTACAACTGGAAATAGGCATGGTAGATACATGTACCACTGGAAATAGGCATGGTAGATACATTTACCACTGGAAATAGGCATGGTAGATACCTTTACCACTGGAAATAGGCATGGTAGATACCTTTACCACTGGAAATAGACATGGTAGATACAGTACATTTACCACTGGAAGTAGGCATGGTAGATACATTTACCACTCGAAATAGGCATGGTAGAGACAGTACATTTACCATTGGAAATAGGCATGGTAGATACAATATATTTATCACTGGAGTAGGTGTGTCCAAACCTTTAACTGGTACTGTGTTTGTGTCTGCATTTACCACTGGAAATAGGCGTGGTACATACATTTACCACTGGAAATAGGCATGGTACATACATTTACCACTGGAAATAGGCATGGCAGATATGATGACATGTTTTTTGATACATGTTATATACAGTACATATTTGTTTGTGTGGGTGTGTCTACATATGTATGTATGCATGCACCTGTCTAGTTTCCCAGTATCCCTGTCTCACTGACTCCCTGTAACCCTGTCTGTGTATTCTGTACACACAGTTCGCTAGGAACCATCTTGGATGTCAGTGAATGGCACAATGTTTTCTGCTGACCAACTCAATCATTCAATACTTAACCCACACTGACCTAACACCCTATGACTGATTGTTCACTATCCAGTTCCAATCCATTTCAGATGTTATTACACTACGTTGTGATCACTCCGCTCATTGAGTTGTTGCAACAGCAGCTGGGTGCAAGCAAAGAGCTGTGAATACTCAAGTGAGGCTAACCCGCCCTTCCTCTCCGCACACATTAATATTTCAGCGGCGGGCATAGCAGAATAAATCGTCAAGTAAAATTGACGCTGAATCTGCCTTTTCATTTTTTAAATGATGAGGAGGAGGGAGGCGGTCTCGATGTTGATGATGGAGAGTGAGAGAAGGTCATGACTCGTCAGGGGGAAGAAGAGATTGATTTAACTAGTGACAACACTTCACAGACCTATCCTTTCAGCGTATGCACTTGAGACATTGACAGACACACTGATCTACATTCAGCTGCCAGCCTTACTCAGAGATAACCTGAGAGACCAATGTAATTATGTGTGTGTGCGTGCGTGCGTGTGTGTATATGGGTGTGTATACTACTGTTTTAGATGACAGATCCAGGATTAAAGTTAGTCTATTTGGAAGTTTCTCTTGGTAAACCATTCTCACTGACATCACACCCTATGTCGGATTATTCACTCTCAAGTTCCAATTCATTTGAGAGACAGAGATAATGGATAGGGAGATAGGTTGAGAGAGAGAAGGAGGAGAGAAAGCCACACACACAAAGATAGATACTTATGGAGAAAGAATAATGGAGAGAGAGGGAGGGAGATGGAGGCGCAGAGAGGGAAAGAGTGGCAGAGATTGGCCCAGCGTCGCCCGGGTTTGGCCGCGTTTGGCCGTCATTGTAAATAAGAATTTGTTCTTAACTGACTTGCCTAGTTAAATAAAGAGACAAAGAAAGAGATGGGAAGACATCGATATGAATGAGGAAGAAATAGTTTGTCTATAGTATGTTGTTGATCCCATCCAAATTGTTGTGTTAATTACTTTGGACAACGTCCAGCAATTTTCAAAGAGTTTCGCGCCGTTGTGGCATTTCATTTGGTTCAATTATAATTACTTTCACTGTGTGAAATGAACCCGACTTTTGTTCTTTTCATGGGCACAACAAACCATTTTTCCTACAATCAAATGGATTTTTTGATAGTTGGAGAAGTATTCTGGTTATTGACTGGAATTATACGTTCAGACAGTTTAGAATAGGCAGACCTTCTGAGTCCGCTCTCTCCAGGTTTTTTGTGTTGTTGTTTTTGCAACTGTGCCGGTGCTTCATCTTTGGCAGGATTAATGTAGGCAGGATTAATGTAGGCAAGGTTAATGTAAAGCACTTTTTGACAAATGTTTTTAGAAAAAGAGCCAGCATAGAGTATACAGTGCATACGGAATGTATTCAGACCCCTTGACTTTTTCCACATTTTGTTACGTTACAGCCTTATTTTCTAAAATGTATTAAAAACATGTTGTTTAAATCCTCATCAATCTACACAAAATGTTTCCAAATGTGTTAAAAAACAACTGATATCACATTTACATAAGTATTCAGACCCTTTACTCAATAATTAGTTGAAGCATCTTTAGCAGTGATTTTAACCTCATGTCTTTTTTTGAATATTGAATATTTAAAACTTCCAATCTACTTGCAGCTCTGGATGAGCCACTCAAGGACATTCAGAGCCTTGTCCCGAAGCCACTCCTGCATTGCCTTGGCTATGTGCTTAGGGTCATTCTCCTGTTGGAAGGTGAACCTTCTCCCCAGTCTGAGGTCCTGAGTGCTCTGGAGCAGGTTTTCATCAATGATCTCTCTGTACTTTGCTCTGTTAATCTTTCCCTTGACCCTGACTAGTCTTACAGTCCTTGCTGCTGAAAAACATCCTCACAGCATGATACTGCCTCCACCATGTTTCACCATAGCGATTGTGCCAGGTTTCCTCCAGACGTGATGCTAGGCATTCAGGCCAAAGATTTCAATCTTGGTTTCATCAGACCAGAGAATCTTGTTTCCCATGGTCTTATATAGACAGGTGCGTGCCTTTCCAAATCATGTCCAGTCAATTGAATTTACCACAGGTGGACTCCAATCAAGTTGTATAAACATTTCAAGGACCGATCGATGGAAACAGGATGCACTTGAACTCAATTTCGAGTCTCATAGCAAAGTGTATGAAAAATAAGGTATATCTGTTATTTATATTTAATATATTTGCAAAATTTCTTCAAACCTGTTTTCGCTTTGTCATTATGAGGTATTGTGTGTAGATTGATGTGGGGAAAAAAATGTGAATACATTTTAGAGTAAGGCTGTAACATAACAAAATGTGGATTAAGGTAAGGGGTGTGAATACTTTCTGAATGCCCTGCATATATTTAAAAAATGACTGTCACATATATTTCTTACCTACCACATTCTTGATACAGTTCTGCGGTCCTGGAGTCCGGCAGGCGACTGTCAGAGCATTGGGTTCACAAAGTTTTCAAAATGAGGAACAATTCTGGGAGTCAATCTGTATCTGACCTCTTCTTTTCACTTTTAATCTACTGGTCTGCCGTCATGAACTTCTCAGACCTGAACTCTGCGCTTATGAAGCAGATGTGTCCTCATTACTGTGTTTACTGTTTAATCAGTCACATTTTATCAGTGTATTTACCATTGGCCAAGGATATATTCAACATCACTAAGCCACGATTAAGGCCTCATTTTTAGCACACGGCAAAGTGACATAAAAATCGGATCCAAGTCAGACTTACCGTAGCCTGAAAATAAAGTGCTCAATCTCTGTCTCGTCGTAAACCATAAAAAAAATGAAAACACACATTTTCCCGGGAAAAACAATGTAAAAATAGATTTTCACAACGGCCACCGACAAGGACAGCAATAAATTACCTTGTTTGTTTACCTGTGTGCATGCGAGAGTTATTCAAATGACGTGCGTCGCTCTCGACGGCGAGGTGGTAAAAAGCCCTCTTAATAAATCTCCTGTAACCCAGTTCCATTAATGTTTATTTAATGCTTTTTCATGTGTCTGTTGGACCCTGGTACTCTGGAGGCCCTGCACTAAGCCTAAGCTTTTCCTACCCAGGCTCTCAGGCTTCTTTATCCTCTCTGTCCCTATTTCCACTGCCAGGGGCCCTGTGAACCAAATTACAAGTAGACTGGACACAGCCCATCCGGCTGAGCAGCAGAGTGATATAAAAGGAGGACGACAGTGAGTGATGGAGAGAGGGAGGGGGAGAGTGTGAGTTGCACTATAAACCATGTTCTACACTATTGCCATGGCCCCACATTTCAGGACATGTCTCTTGGACAGCAACATTAGGTTGAGCCAGTTATGACCGTGGTGGTGCCGGTGCCCGCTAGTACCAGCCTGTTGTGTTGTATTGTGTTGTGTGCAGTTCAGAATAGGAGGCCGCACGTTAGCTGGCGCAGACTGGCAGCCCCCTGTAACGGGCCGTGGTAGAGACCACAGAGGTTGTCACAGGGTATTAACGCCTGGGCCAACTCATGGGATGGGATGTGACCTGGTAGTGCTGAGGTGGAGGGAGGAGGAGGGAGGGAGAGGCGAGACAGGACCGACACAGAGATGTTAGCTGGCTGAGAGTGGAGGGATGGTGAGCTGAGACTGGCTGAGAATGGAAGGATGGTGGGCTCAGAACGGCTAAGAATTGAGGTATGGTGTGCTCAGACTGACTGAGAGTGGAGGGGTGGTAGGCTCAGACTGACTGAGAGTGGAGGGGTGGTAGGCTCAGACTGACAGAGAGTGGAGGGGTGGTAGGCTCAGACTGACTGAATGGGAGGGATGGTGGACTCAGACTGACTGAGAATGGAGGGATGGTGGGCTCAGACTGACTGAGAGTGGAGGGATGGTGGGCTCAGACTGACTGAGAATGGAGGGATGGTGGGCTCAGACTGACTGAGAGTGGAGGGATGGTGGGCTCAGACTGACTGAGAGTGGAGGGATGGTGGGCTCAGACTGACTGAGAGTGGAGGGATGGTGGGCTCAGACTGACTGAGAATGGAGGGATGGTGGGCTCAGACTGACTGAGAATGGAGGGATGGTGGGCTCAGTCTGACTGAAAATGGAGGGATGGTGGGCTCAGTCTGACTGAAAATGGAGGGATGGTGGGCTCAGTCTGACTGAGAATGGAGGGATGGTGGGCTCAGTCTGACTGAGAATGGAGGGATGGTGGGCTCAGTCTGACTGAGAATGGAGGGATGGTGGGCTCAGTCTGACTGAGAATGGAGGGATGGTGGGCTCAGTCTGACTGAGAATGGAGGGATGGTGGGCTCAGTCTGACTGGAAATGGAGGGATGGTGGGCTCAGTCTGACTGAAAATGGAGGGATGGTGGGCTCAGTCTGACTGAAAATGGAGGGATGGTGGGCTCAGTCTGACTGAAAATGGAGGGATGGTGGGCTCAGTCTGACTGAGAATGGAGGGATGGTGGGCTAATATTACCATTCTGACTACATGCATAGTCTAATAGCCAGTCCATATATCCATACATTTATCCATACATACATAACAGCCTCTCCAACTCCCTAACAATGTGTCTTGCATGTAAGGTACCGTGCAGAGGAAATGCAGCCCTTCATGCAGCCCTTCATTTTCCTCCTTGGAGAGAAAGAGAACGAGAGGGAGAGAGGAGGGAGGGAGAGGAGAGCAGTCTGATAAACAGGTGAGAGCCAGAGGAGACTGACAAACAGGCAGAGAGCCAGAGGAGACTGACAAACAGGCAGAGAGCCAGAGGAGACTGACAAACAGGCAGAGAGCCAGAGGAGCTGACAAACAGGCAGAGAGCCAGAGGAGATGGCAAACAGGCAAGGAGCCAGAGGAGTCTGACAATCAGGCAGAAAGCCAGAGGAGATGACAAACAGGCAGAGAGCCAGAGGAGACTGACAAACAGGCAGAGAGCCAGAGGAGGCTGACAAACAGGCAGAGAGCCAGAGGAGACAGACAATCAGGCAGAGAGCCAGATGAGACTGACAAACAGGTGAGCGCCAGAGGAGACTGACAAACAGGCAAGGAGCCAGAGGAGACTGACAAACAGGCAGAGAGCCAGAGGAGACTGACAAACAGGCAGAGAGCCAGAGGAGACTGACAAACAGGTGAGCGCCAGAGGAGACTGACAAACAGGCAGAGAGCCAGAGGAGATGACAAACAGGCAGAAAGCCAGAGGAGACTGACAAACAGGCAGAGAGCCAGAGGAGACTGACAAACAGGCAGAGAGCCAGAGGAGATGACAAACAGGCAGAAAGCCAGAGGAGATGACAAATAGGCAAAGAACCAGAGGAGATGACAAACAGGCAGAAAGCCAGAGGAGACTGACAAACAGGCAGAGAGCCAGAGGAGACTGACAAACAGGCAGAGAGCCAGAGGAGATGACAAACAGGCAGAGAGCCAGAGGAGACGGACAAACAGGCAGAGAGCCAGAAGAGACTGACAAACAGGCAGATAGACAGAGGAGACTGACAAACAGGCAGAGAGCCAGAGGAGACTGACAAACAGGCAGAGAGCCAGAGGAGACGGACAAACAGGCAGAGAGCCAGAAGAGACTGACAAACAGGCAGATAGACAGAGGAGACTGACAAACAGGCAGAGAGCCAGAGGAGACTGACAAACAGGCAGAGAGCCAGAGGAGACTGACAAACAGGCAGAGAGCCAGATGAGGCTGACAAACATGCAGAGAGCCAAAGGAGACTGACAAACAGGCAGAGAGCCAGAGGAGACTGACAAACAGGTGAGCGCCAGAGGAGACTCACACACAGGCAAAGAGCCAGAGGAGATGACAAACAGGCAGAAAGCCAGAGGAGATGACAAACAGGCAGAGAGCCAGTGGAGGCTGACAAACAGGCAGAGAGCCAGAGGAGACTGACAAACAGGCAGAGAGCCAGAGGAGACTGACAAGCAGGCAGAGAGCCAGAGGAGACTGACAAACAGGTGAGCGCCAGAGGAGACTGACAAACAGGCAAGGAGCCAGAGGAGACTGACAAACAGGCAGAGAGCCAGAGGAGACTGACAAACAGGCAGAGAGCCAGAGGAGACTGACAAACAGGTGAGCGCCAGAGGAGACTGACAAACAGGCAGAGAGCCAGAGGAGATGACAAACAGGCAGAAAGCCAGAGGAGATGACAAATAGGCAAAGAACCAGAGGAGATGACAAACAGGCAGAAAGCCAGAGGAGACTGACAAACAGGCAGAGAGCCAGAGGAGACTGACAAACAGGCAGAGAGCCAGAGGAGATGACAAACAGGCAGAGAGCCAGAGGAGATGACAAACAGGCAGAGAGCCAGTGGAGGCTGACAAACAGGCAGAGAGCCAGAGGAGACTGACAAACAGGCAGAGAGCCAGAGGAGACTGACAAGCAGGCAGAGAGCCAGAGGAGACTGACAAACAGGTGAGCGCCAGAGGAGACTGACAAACAGGCAAGGAGCCAGAGGAGACTGACAAACAGGCAGAGAGCCAGAGGAGACTGACAAACAGGTGAGCGCCAGAGGAGACTGACAAACAGGCAGAGAGCCAGAGGAGATGACAAACAGGCAGAAAGCCAGAGGAGATGACAAATAGGCAAAGAACCAGAGGAGATGACAAACAGGCAGAAAGCCAGAGGAGACTGACAAACAGGCAGAGAGCCAGAGGAGACTGACAAACAGGCAGAGAGCCAGAGGAGATGACAAACAGGCAGAGAGCCAGAGGAGACGGACAAACAGGCAGAGAGCCAGAAGAGACTGACAAACAGGCAGATAGACAGAGGAGACTGACAAACAGGCAGAGAGCCAGAGGAGACTGACAAACAGGCAGAGAGCAGGAGGAGACTGACAAACAGGCAGAGAGCCAGAGGAGACTGACAAACAGGCAGAGAGCCAGAGGAGACTGACAAACAGGCAGAGAGCCAGAGGAGACTGACAAACAGGTGAGCTCCAGAGGAGACTGACAAACAGGCAGAGAGCCAGAGGAGACTGACAAACAGGCAGAGAGCCAGAGGAGACTGACAAACAGGCAGAGAGCCAGAGGAGACTGACAAATAGGCAGAGAGCCAGAGGAGATGACAAACAGGCAGAGAGCCAGAGGAGACTGACAAACAGGCAGAGAGCCAGAGGAGACTGACAAATAGGCAGAGAGCCAGAGGAGATGACAAACAGGCAGAGAGCCAGAGGAGACGGACAAACAGGCAGAGAGCCAGAAGAGACTGACAAACAGGCAGAGAGCCAGAGGAGGCTGACAAACAGGCAGAGAGCCAGAGGAGACAGACAATCAGGCAGAGAGCCAGATGAGACTGACAAACAGGTGAGCGCCAGAGGAGACTGACAAACAGGCAAGGAGCCAGAGGAGACTGACAATCAGGCAGAAAGCCAGAGGAGATGACAAACAGGCAGAGAGCCAGAGGAGACTGACAAACAGGCAGAGAGCCAGAGGAGGCTGACAAACAGGCAGAGAGCCAGAGGAGACAGACAATCAGGCAGAGAGCCAGATGAGACTGACAAACAGGTGAGCGCCAGAGGAGACTGACAAACAGGCAAGGAGCCAGAGGAGACTGACAAACAGGCAGAGAGCCAGAGGAGACTGACAAACAGGCAGAGAGCCAGAGGAGACTGACAAACAGGTGAGCGCCAGAGGAGACTGACAAACAGGCAGAGAGCCAGAGGAGATGACAAACAGGCAGAAAGCCAGAGGAGACTGACAAACAGGCAGAGAGCCAGAGGAGACTGACAAACAGGCAGAGAGCCAGAGGAGATGACAAACAGGCAGAAAGCCAGAGGAGATGACAAATAGGCAAAGAACCAGAGGAGATGACAAACAGGCAGAAAGCCAGAGGAGACTGACAAACAGGCAGAGAGCCAGAGGAGACTGACAAACAGGCAGAGAGCCAGAGGAGATGACAAACAGGCAGAGAGCCAGAGGAGACGGACAAACAGGCAGAGAGCCAGAAGAGACTGACAAACAGGCAGATAGACAGAGGAGACTGACAAACAGGCAGAGAGCCAGAGGAGACTGACAAACAGGCAGAGAGCCAGAGGAGACGGACAAACAGGCAGAGAGCCAGAAGAGACTGACAAACAGGCAGATAGACAGAGGAGACTGACAAACAGGCAGAGAGCCAGAGGAGACTGACAAACAGGCAGAGAGCCAGAGGAGACTGACAAACAGGCAGAGAGCCAGATGAGGCTGACAAACATGCAGAGAGCCAAAGGAGACTGACAAACAGGCAGAGAGCCAGAGGAGACTGACAAACAGGTGAGCGCCAGAGGAGACTCACACACAGGCAAAGAGCCAGAGGAGATGACAAACAGGCAGAAAGCCAGAGGAGATGACAAACAGGCAGAGAGCCAGTGGAGGCTGACAAACAGGCAGAGAGCCAGAGGAGACTGACAAACAGGCAGAGAGCCAGAGGAGACTGACAAGCAGGCAGAGAGCCAGAGGAGACTGACAAACAGGTGAGCGCCAGAGGAGACTGACAAACAGGCAAGGAGCCAGAGGAGACTGACAAACAGGCAGAGAGCCAGAGGAGACTGACAAACAGGCAGAGAGCCAGAGGAGACTGACAAACAGGTGAGCGCCAGAGGAGACTGACAAACAGGCAGAGAGCCAGAGGAGATGACAAACAGGCAGAAAGCCAGAGGAGATGACAAATAGGCAAAGAACCAGAGGAGATGACAAACAGGCAGAAAGCCAGAGGAGACTGACAAACAGGCAGAGAGCCAGAGGAGACTGACAAACAGGCAGAGAGCCAGAGGAGATGACAAACAGGCAGAGAGCCAGAGGAGATGACAAACAGGCAGAGAGCCAGTGGAGGCTGACAAACAGGCAGAGAGCCAGAGGAGACTGACAAACAGGCAGAGAGCCAGAGGAGACTGACAAGCAGGCAGAGAGCCAGAGGAGACTGACAAACAGGTGAGCGCCAGAGGAGACTGACAAACAGGCAAGGAGCCAGAGGAGACTGACAAACAGGCAGAGAGCCAGAGGAGACTGACAAACAGGTGAGCGCCAGAGGAGACTGACAAACAGGCAGAGAGCCAGAGGAGATGACAAACAGGCAGAAAGCCAGAGGAGATGACAAATAGGCAAAGAACCAGAGGAGATGACAAACAGGCAGAAAGCCAGAGGAGACTGACAAACAGGCAGAGAGCCAGAGGAGACTGACAAACAGGCAGAGAGCCAGAGGAGATGACAAACAGGCAGAGAGCCAGAGGAGACGGACAAACAGGCAGAGAGCCAGAAGAGACTGACAAACAGGCAGATAGACAGAGGAGACTGACAAACAGGCAGAGAGCCAGAGGAGACTGACAAACAGGCAGAGAGCAGGAGGAGACTGACAAACAGGCAGAGAGCCAGAGGAGACTGACAAACAGGCAGAGAGCCAGAGGAGACTGACAAACAGGCAGAGAGCCAGAGGAGACTGACAAACAGGTGAGCTCCAGAGGAGACTGACAAACAGGCAGAGAGCCAGAGGAGACTGACAAACAGGCAGAGAGCCAGAGGAGACTGACAAACAGGCAGAGAGCCAGAGGAGACTGACAAATAGGCAGAGAGCCAGAGGAGATGACAAACAGGCAGAGAGCCAGAGGAGACTGACAAACAGGCAGAGAGCCAGAGGAGACTGACAAATAGGCAGAGAGCCAGAGGAGATGACAAACAGGCAGAGAGCCAGAGGAGACGGACAAACAGGCAGAGAGCCAGAAGAGACTGACAAACAGGCAGAGAGCCAGAGGAGGCTGACAAACAGGCAGAGAGCCAGAGGAGACAGACAATCAGGCAGAGAGCCAGATGAGACTGACAAACAGGTGAGCGCCAGAGGAGACTGACAAACAGGCAAGGAGCCAGAGGAGACTGACAAACAGGCAGAGAGCCAGAGGAGACTGACAAACAGGCAGAGAGCCAGAGGAGACTGACAAACAGGTGAGCGCCAGAGGAGACTGACAAACAGGCAGAGAGCCAGAGGAGATGACAAACAGGCAGAAAGCCAGAGGAGACTGACAAACAGGCAGAGAGCCAGAGGAGACTGACAAACAGGCAGAGAGCCAGAGGAGATGACAAACAGGCAGAAAGCCAGAGGAGATGACAAATAGGCAAAGAACCAGAGGAGATGACAAACAGGCAGAAAGCCAGAGGAGACTGACAAACAGGCAGAGAGCCAGAGGAGACTGACAAACAGGCAGAGAGCCAGAGGAGATGACAAACAGGCAGAGAGCCAGAGGAGACGGACAAACAGGCAGAGAGCCAGAAGAGACTGACAAACAGGCAGATAGACAGAGGAGACTGACAAACAGGCAGAGAGCCAGAGGAGACTGACAAACAGGCAGAGAGCCAGAGGAGACGGACAAACAGGCAGAGAGCCAGAAGAGACTGACAAACAGGCAGATAGACAGAGGAGACTGACAAACAGGCAGAGAGCCAGAGGAGACTGACAAACAGGCAGAGAGCCAGAGGAGACTGACAAACAGGCAGAGAGCCAGATGAGGCTGACAAACATGCAGAGAGCCAAAGGAGACTGACAAACAGGCAGAGAGCCAGAGGAGACTGACAAACAGGTGAGCGCCAGAGGAGACTCACACACAGGCAAAGAGCCAGAGGAGATGACAAACAGGCAGAAAGCCAGAGGAGATGACAAACAGGCAGAGAGCCAGTGGAGGCTGACAAACAGGCAGAGAGCCAGAGGAGACTGACAAACAGGCAGAGAGCCAGAGGAGACTGACAAGCAGGCAGAGAGCCAGAGGAGACTGACAAACAGGTGAGCGCCAGAGGAGACTGACAAACAGGCAAGGAGCCAGAGGAGACTGACAAACAGGCAGAGAGCCAGAGGAGACTGACAAACAGGCAGAGAGCCAGAGGAGACTGACAAACAGGTGAGCGCCAGAGGAGACTGACAAACAGGCAGAGAGCCAGAGGAGATGACAAACAGGCAGAAAGCCAGAGGAGATGACAAATAGGCAAAGAACCAGAGGAGATGACAAACAGGCAGAAAGCCAGAGGAGACTGACAAACAGGCAGAGAGCCAGAGGAGACTGACAAACAGGCAGAGAGCCAGAGGAGATGACAAACAGGCAGAGAGCCAGAGGAGATGACAAACAGGCAGAGAGCCAGTGGAGGCTGACAAACAGGCAGAGAGCCAGAGGAGACTGACAAACAGGCAGAGAGCCAGAGGAGACTGACAAGCAGGCAGAGAGCCAGAGGAGACTGACAAACAGGTGAGCGCCAGAGGAGACTGACAAACAGGCAAGGAGCCAGAGGAGACTGACAAACAGGCAGAGAGCCAGAGGAGACTGACAAACAGGTGAGCGCCAGAGGAGACTGACAAACAGGCAGAGAGCCAGAGGAGATGACAAACAGGCAGAAAGCCAGAGGAGATGACAAATAGGCAAAGAACCAGAGGAGATGACAAACAGGCAGAAAGCCAGAGGAGACTGACAAACAGGCAGAGAGCCAGAGGAGACTGACAAACAGGCAGAGAGCCAGAGGAGATGACAAACAGGCAGAGAGCCAGAGGAGACGGACAAACAGGCAGAGAGCCAGAAGAGACTGACAAACAGGCAGATAGACAGAGGAGACTGACAAACAGGCAGAGAGCCAGAGGAGACTGACAAACAGGCAGAGAGCAGGAGGAGACTGACAAACAGGCAGAGAGCCAGAGGAGACTGACAAACAGGCAGAGAGCCAGAGGAGACTGACAAACAGGCAGAGAGCCAGAGGAGACTGACAAACAGGTGAGCTCCAGAGGAGACTGACAAACAGGCAGAGAGCCAGAGGAGACTGACAAACAGGCAGAGAGCCAGAGGAGACTGACAAACAGGCAGAGAGCCAGAGGAGACTGACAAACAGGCAGAGAGCCAGAGGAGACTGACAAATAGGCAGAGAGCCAGAGGAGATGACAAACAGGCAGAGAGCCAGAGGAGACGGACAAACAGGCAGAGAGCCAGAAGAGACTGACAAACAGGCAGATAGACAGAGGAGACTGACAAACAGGTGAGCGCCAGAGGAGACTGACAAACAGGCAAGGAGCCAGAGGAGACTGACAAACAGGCAGAGAGCCAGAGGAGACTGAAAAACAGGCAGAGAGCCAGAGGAGACTGACAAACAGGTGAGCGCCAGAGGAGACTGACAAACAGGCAGAGAGCCAGAGGAGATGACAAACAGGCAGAAAGCCAGAGGAGATGACAAATAGGCAAAGAACCAGAGGAGACTGACAAACAGGCAGAAAGCCAGAGGAGACTGACAAACAGGCAGAGAGCCAGAGGAGACTGACAAACAGGCAGAGAGCCAGAGGAGATGACAAACAGGCAGAGAGCCAGAGGAGACGGACAAACAGGCAGAGAGCCAGAAGAGACTGACAAACAGGCAGATAGACAGAGGAGACTGACAAACAGGCAGAGAGCCAGAGGAGACTGACAAACAGGCAGAGAGCAGGAGGAGACTGACAAACAGGCAGAGAGCCAGAGGAGACTGACAAACAGGCAGAGAGCCAGAGGAGACGGACAAACTGGCAGAGAGCCAGAAGAGACTGACAAACAGGCAGATAGACAGAGGAGACTGACAAACAGGCAGAGAGCCAGAGGAGACTGACAAACAGGCAGAGAGCCAGAGGAGACTGACAAACAGGCAGAGAGCCAGATGAGGCTGACAAACATGCAGAGAGCCAAAGGAGACTGACAAACAGGCAGAGAGCCAGAGGAGACTGACAAACAGGTGAGCGCCAGAGGAGACTCACACACAGGCAAAGAACCAGAGGAGATGACAAACAGGCAGAAAGCCAGAGGAGATGACAAACAGGCAGAGAGCCAGAGGAGACTGACGAACAAGCAGAGAGCCAGAGGAGATGACAAACAGGCAGAGAGCCAGTGGAGGCTGACAAACAGGCAGAGAGCCAGAGGAGACTGACAAACAGGCAGAGAGCCAGAGGAGACTGACAAGCAGGCAGAGAGCCAGAGGAGACTGACAAACAGGTGAGCGCCAGAGGAGACTGACAAACAGGCAGAGAGCCAGAGGAGATGACAAACAGGCAGAAAGCCAGAGGAGATGACAAACAGGCAAAGAACCAGAGGAGATGACAAACAGGCAGAGAGCCAGATGAGACTGACAAACAGGCAGAGAGCCAGAGGAGGCTGACAAACAGGCAGAAAGCCAGAGGAGACTGACAAGCAGGCAGAGAGCCAGAGGAGACTGACAAACAGGTGAGCGCCAGAGGAGACTGACAAACAGGCAGAGAGCCAGAGGAGATGACAAACAGGCAAAGAGCCAGATGAGCCTGACAAGCAGGCAGAGAGCCAGAGGAGACTGACAAGCAGGCAGAGAGCCAGAGGAGATGACAAACAGGCAGAGAGCCAGAGGAGACTGACAAACAGGCAGAGAGCCAGTGGAGTCTGACAAACAGACAGAGAGCCAGTGGAGGCTGACAAACAGGCAGAGAGCCAGAGGAGACTGACAAACAGGCAGAGAGCCAGGGGAGACTGACAAACAGGCAGAGAGCCAGTGGAGGCTGACAAACAGGCAGAGAGACAGAAGAGCCTGACAAACAGGCAGAGAGCCAGAGGAGACTGACAAACAGGCAGAGAGCCAGAGGAGATGACAATCAGGCAAAGAACCAGAGGAGATGACAAACAGGCAGAGAGCCAGAGGAGACTGACAAACAGGCAGAGAGCCAGAGGAGGCTGACAAACAGGTGAGCGCCAGAGGAGACTGACAAACAGGCAGAGAGCCAGAGGAGATGACAAACAGGCAGAGAGCCAGAGGAGACTGACAAACAGGCAAGGGGCCAGAGGAGACTGACAAACAGGCAGAGAGCCAGAGGAGACTGGCAAACAGGCAAGGGGCCAGAGGAGATGACAAACAGGCAGAGAGCCAGAGGAGATGGCAAACAGGCAAGGAGCCAGAGGAGACTGACAATCAGGCAGAAAGCCAGAGGAGATGACAAACAGGCAGAGAGCCAGAGGAGGCTGACAAACAGGCAGAGAGCCAGAGGAGGCTGACAAACAGGCAGAGAGCCAGAGGAGACTGACAAACAGGCAGAGAGCCAGAGGAGACTGACAAACAGGTGAGCGCCAGAGGAGACTGACAAACAGGCAGAGAGCCAGAGGAGATGACAAACAGGCAGAAAGCCAGAGGAGATGACAAACAGGCAGAGAGTCCGAGGAGACTGACAAACAGGCAGAGAGCCAGAGGAGACTGACAAACAGGCAGAAAGCCAGAGGAGATGACAAACAGGCAAAGAACCAGAGGAGATGACAAACAGGCAGAGAGCCAGAGGAGTCTGACAAACAGGCAGAGAGCCAGAGGAGACTGACAAACAGGCAGAGAGCCAGAGGAGACTGACAAGCAGGCAGAGAGCCAGAGGAGACTGACAAACAGGTGAGCACCAGAGGAGACTGACAAACAGGCAAGGAGCCAGAGGGAGACTGACAAACAGGCAGAGAGCAGTAGGAGACTGACAAACAGGCAGAGAGCAGTAGGAGACTGACAAACAGGCAGAGAGCCAGAGGAGACTGACAAACAGGCAGAGAGCCAGAGGAGACTGACAAACAGGCAGAGAGCCAGAGGAGACTGACAAACAGGCAGAGAGCCAGAGGAGATGACAAACAGGCAGATAGACAGAGGAGACTGACAAACAGGCAGAGAGCCAGAGGAGACTGACAAACAGGCAGAGAGCCAGAGGAGACTGACAAACAGGCAGAGAGCCAGAGGAGACAGACAATCAGGCAGAGAGCCAGGGGAGATGACAAACAGGCAGAGAGCCAGAGGAGACTGACAAACAGGCAGAGAGCCAGAGGAGACTGACAAACAGGTGAGTGCCAGAGGAGACTCACACACAGGCAAAGAGCCAGAGGAGATGACAAACAGGGAGAAAGCCAGAGGAGATGACAAACAGGCAGAGAGCCAGAGGAGATGACAAACAAGCAGAGAGCCAGAGGAGACTGACAAACAGGCAGAGAGCCAGTGGAGGCTGACAAACAGGCGAAGAGACAGAGGAGACTGACAAACAGGCAGAAAGCCAGAGGAGAATAGACAAGCAGGCAGGGAGACAGAGGAGACTGACAAACAGGTGAGCGCCAGAGGAGACAGACAAACAGGCAGAGAGCCAGAGGAGATGACAAACAGGCAAAGAGCCAGATGAGCCTGACAAGCAGGCAGAGAGCCAGAGTAGACTGACAAGCAGGCAGAGAGCCAGAGGAGACTGACAAGCAGGCAGAGAGCCAGAGGAGACTGACAAACAGGCAAGGGGCCAGAGGAGACATGATAAACAGGCAAGGAGCCAGAGGAGACTGACAAACAGGTGAGCGCCAGAGGAGACTGACTAACAGGCAGAGAGCCAGAGGAGACTGACAAACAGGCAAGGGGCCAGAGGAGACTGACAAAGAGGCAGAGAGCCAGAGGAGTTGACAAACAGGTGAGCACCAGAGGAGACTGACAAACAGGCAGAGAGCCAGAGGAGATGACAAACAGGCAGAGAGCCAGAGGAGACTGACAAACAGGCAGAGAGCCAGAGGAGATGACAAAAAGGGAAAGAACCAGAGGAGCCTGACAAACAGGCAGTGAGCCAGAGGAGACTGACAAACAGGCAGAGAGCCAGTGGAGGCTGACAAACAGGCAGAGAGCCAGAGGAGATGACAAACAGGCAGAGAGCCAGAGGAGACTGACAAACAGGCAGAGCCAGAGGAGACAGACAATCAGGCAGAGAGCCAGAGTAGATGACAAACAGGCAGAAAGCCAGAGGAGATGACAAACAGGCAAAGAACCAGAGGAGATGACAAACAGGCAGAGAGCAAGAGGAGACTGACAAACAGGCAGAGAGCCAGAGGAGACTGACAAACAGGCAAGGGGCCAGAGGAGACTGACAAACAGGCAGAGAGCCAGAGGAGACTGACAAACAGGCAAGTGGCCAAAGGAGACTGACAAACAGGCAGAGAGCCAGAGGAGACTGGCAAACAGGCAAGGGGCCAGAGGAGACTGACAAACAGGCAGAGAGCCAGAGGAGACTGACAAACAGGCAAGGGGCCAGAGGAGACTGACAAACAGGCAGAGAGCCAGAGGAGACTGGCAAACAGGCAAGGAGCCAGAGGAGATGACAAACAGGCAGAGAGCCAGAGGAGATGGAAAACAGGCAAGGAGCCAGAGGAGACTGACAATCAGGCAGAAAGCCAGAGGAGATGACAAACAAGCAGAGAGCCAGAGGAGACTGACAAACAGGCAGAGAGCCAGAGGAGGCTGACAAAACAGGCAGAGAGCCAGAGGAGACTGACAAACAGGCAAGGAGCCAGAGGAGACTGACAATCAGGCAGAAAGCCAGAGGAGATGACAAACAGGTGAGCGCCAGAGGAGACTGACAAACAGGCAGAGAGCCAGAGGACATGACAAACAGGCAGAAAGCCAGAGGAGATGACAAACAGGCAGAGAGCCAGAGGAGACTGACAAACAGGTGTGCACCAGAGGAGATGACAAACAGGCAAAGAACCAGAGGAGACTGACAAACAGGCAGAGAGCCAGAGGAGATGACAAACAGGCAAAGTGCCAGATGAGCCTGACAAGCAGGCAGAGAGACAGAGGAGACTGACAAGCAGGCAGAGAGCCAGAGGAGATGACAAACAGGCAGAGAGCCAGAGGAGACTGACAAACAGGCAGAGAGCCAGTGGAGTCTGACAACCAGACAGAGAGCCAGTGGAGGCTGACAAACAGGCAGAGAGCCAGAGGAGACTGACAAACAGGCAGAGAGCCAGAGGAGACTGACAAACAGGCAGAGAGCCAGTGGAGGCTGACAAACAGGCAGAGAGACAGAGGAGCCTGACAAACAGGCAGAGAGCCAGAGGAGACTGACAAACAGGCAGAGAGCTAGAGGAGACAGACAATCAGGCAGAGAGCCAGAGGTGATGACAAACAGGCAGAAAGCCAGAGGAGATGACAATCAGGCAAAGAACCAGAGGAGATGACAAACAGGCAGAGAGCCAGAGGAGACTGACAAACAGGCAGAGAGCCAGAGGAGACTGACAAACAGGTGAGCGCCAGAGGAGACTGACAAACAGGCAGAGAGCCAGAGGAGATGACAAACAGGCAGAGAGCCAGAGGAGACTGACAAACAGGCAAGGGGCCAGAGGAGACTGACAAACAGGCAGAGAGCCAGAGGAGACTGACAAACAGGCAAGGGGCCAGAGGAGACTGACAAACAGGCAGAGAGCCAGAGGAGACTGGCAAACAGGCAAGGGGCCAGAGGAGATGACAAACAGGCAGAGAGCCAGAGGAGATGGCAAACAGGCAAGGAGCCAGAGGAGACTGACAATCAGGCAGAAAGCCAGAGGAGATGACAAACAGGCAGAGAGCCAGAGGAGACTGACAAACAGGCAGAGAGCCAGAGGAGGCTGACAAACAGGCAGAGAGCCAGAGGAGACTGACAAACAGGCAGAGAGCCAGAGGAGACTGACAAACAGGTGAGCGCCAGAGGAGACTGACAAACAGGCAGAGAGCCAGAGGAGATGACAAACAGGCAGAAAGCCAGAGGAGATGACAAACAGGCAGAGAGTCAGAGGAGACTGACAAACAGGCAGAGAGCCAGAGGAGACTGACAAACAGGCAGAAAGCCAGAGGAGATGACAAACAGGCAAAGAACCAGAGGAGATGACAAACAGGCAGAGAGCCAGAGGAGACTGACAAACAGGCAGAGAGCCAGAGGAGACTGACAAACAGGCAGAGAGCCAGAGGAGACTGACAAGCAGGCAGAGAGCCAGAGGAGACTGACAAACAGGTGAGCACCAGAGGAGACTGACAAACAGGCAAGGAGCCAGAGGAGACTGACAAACAGGCAGAGAGCCAGAGGAGACTGACAAACAGGCAGATAGACAGAGGAGACTGACAAACAGGCAGAGAGCCAGAGGAGACTGACAAACAGGCAGAGAGCCAGAGGAGACAGACAATCAGGCAGAGTGCCAGGGAGACTGACAAACAGGCAGAGAGCCAGATGAGGCTGACAAACATGCAGAGAGCCAGAGGAGACTGACAAACAGGCAGAGATTCAGAGGAGACTGACAAACAGGTGAGCGCCAGAGGAGACTCACACACAGGCAAAGAGCCAGAGGAGATGACAAACAGGCAGAAAGCCAGAGGAGATGACAAACAGGCAGAGAGCCAGAGGAGACTGACAAACAGGCAGAGAGCCAGAGGAGACTGACAAACAGGCAGAGAGCCAGAGGAGACTGACAAGCAGGCAGAGAGCCAGAGGAGACTGACAAACAGGCAAGGGGCCAGAGGAGACTGACAAACAGGCAGAGAGCCAGAGGAGACTGGCAAACAGGCAAGGGGCCAGAGGAGATGACAAACAGGCAGAGAGCCAGAGGAGATGGCAAACAGGCAAGGAGCCAGAGGAGACTGACAATCAGGCAGAAAGCCAGAGGAGATGACAAACAGGCAGAGAGCCAGAGGAGACTGACAAACAGGCAGAGAGCCAGAGGAGGCTGACAAACAGGCAGAGAGCCAGAGGAGACTGACAAACAGGCAGAGAGCCAGAGGAGACTGACAAACAGGTGAGCGCCAGAGGAGACTGACAAACAGGCAGAGAGCCAGAGGAGATGACAAACAGGCAGAAAGCCAGAGGAGATGACAAACAGGCAGAGAGTCAGAGGAGACTGACAAACAGGCAGAGAGCCAGAGGAGACTGACAAACAGGCAGAAAGCCAGAGGAGATGACAAACAGGCAAAGAACCAGAGGAGATGACAAACAGGCAGAGAGCCAGAGGAGATGACAAACAGGCAGAGAGCCAGAGGAGACTGACAAACAGGCAGAGAGCCAGAGGAGACTGACAAGCAGGCAGAGAGCCAGAGGAGACTGACAAACAGGTGAGCACCAGAGGAGACTGACAAACAGGCAAGGAGCCAGAGGAGACTGACAAACAGGCAGAGAGCCAGAGGAGACTGACAAACAGGCAGATAGACAGAGGAGACTGACAAACAGGCAGAGAGCCAGAGGAGACTGACAAACAGGCAGAGAGCCAGAGGAGACAGACAATCAGGCAGAGTGCCAGGGAGACTGACAAACAGGCAGAGAGCCAGATGAGGCTGACAAACATGCAGAGAGCCAGAGGAGACTGACAAACAGGCAGAGATTCAGAGGAGACTGACAAACAGGTGAGCGCCAGAGGAGACTCACACACAGGCAAAGAGCCAGAGGAGATGACAAACAGGCAGAAAGCCAGAGGAGATGACAAACAGGCAGAGAGCCAGAGGAGACTGACAAACAGGCAGAGAGCCAGAGGAGACTGACAAACAGGCAGAGAGCCAGAGGAGACTGACAAGCAGGCAGAGAGCCAGAGGAGGCTGACAAACAGGTGAGCACCAGAGGAGACTGACAAACAGGCAAGGAGCCAGAGGGAGACTGACAAACAGGCAGAGAGCAGTAGGAGACTGACAAACAGGCAGAGAGCAGTAGGAGACTGACAAACAGGCAGAGAGCCAGAGGAGACTGACAAACAGGCAGAGAGCCAGAGGAGACTGACAAACAGGCAGAGAGCCAGAGGAGACTGACAAACAGGCAGAGAGCCAGAGGAGATGACAAACAGGCAGAGAGCCAGAGGAGACTGACAAACAGGCAGAGAGCCAGAGGAGACAGACAATCAGGCAGAGAGCCAGGGGAGATGACAAACAGGCAGAGAGCCAGAGGAGACTGACAAACAGGCAGAGAGCCAGAGGAGACTGACAAACAGGTGAGTGCCAGAGGAGACTCACACACAGGCAAAGAGCCAGAGGAGATGACAAACAGGGAGAAAGCCAGAGGAGATGACAAACAGGCAGAGAGCCAGAGGAGATGACAAACAAGCAGAGAGCCAGAGGAGACTGACAAACAGGCAGAGAGCCAGAGGAGACTGACAAACAGGCAGATAGACAGAGGAGACTGACAAACAGGCAGAGAGACAGAGGAGACTGACAAACAGGTGAGCGCCAGAGGAGACAGACAAACAGGCAGAGAGCCAGAGGAGATGACAAACAGGCAAAGAGCCAGATGAGCCTGACAAGCAGGCAGAGAGCCAGAGTAGACTGACAAGCAGGCAGAGAGCCAGAGGAGACTGACAAGCAGGCAGAGAGCCAGAGGAGACTGACAAACAGGCAAGGGGCCAGAGGAGACTGACAAACAGGCAAGGAGCCAGAGGAGACTGACAAACAGGTGAGCGCCAGAGGAGACAGACTAACAGGCAGAGAGCCAGAGGAGACTGACAAACAGGCAAGGGGCCAGAGGAGACTGACAAAGAGGCAGAGAGCCAGAGGAGACTGACAAACAGGTGAGCACCAGAGGAGATGACAAACAGGCAGAGAGCCAGAGGAGATGACAAACAGGCAGAGAGCCAGAGGAGACTGACAAACAGGCAGAGAGCCAGAGGAGATGACAAACAGGCAGAGAGCCAGAGGAGACTGACAAACAGGCAGAGAGCCAGAGGAGACTGACAAACAGGCAGATAGACAGAGGAGACTGACAAACAGGCAGAGAGCCAGAGGAGACTGACAAACAGGCAGAGAGCCAGGGAGACTGACAAACAGGCAGAGAGCCAGATGAGGCTGACAAACATGCAGAGAGCCAGAGGAGACTGACAAACAGGCAGAGAGCCAGAGGAGACTGACAAACAGGTGAGCGCCAGAGGAGACTCACACACAGGCAAAGAGCCAGAGGAGATGACAAACAGGCAGAAAGCCAGAGGAGATGACAAACAGGCAGAGCCAGAGGAGACTGACAAACAAGCAGAGAGCCAGAGGAGACTGACAAACAGGCAGAGAGTCAGAGGATGACAAACAGGCAGAGAGTCAGAGGAGACTGACAAACAGGTGAGCGCCAGAGGAGATGACAAACAGGCAAAGAGCCAGATGAGCCTGACAAGCAGGCAGAGAGCCAGAGTAGACTGACAAGCAGGCAGAGAGCCAGAGGAGACTGGCAAACAGGCAAGGGGCCAGAGGAGACTTACAAACAGGCAGAGAGCCAGAGGAGACTGACAAACAGGCAAGGGGCCAGAGGAGACTGACAAACAGGCAGAGAGCCAGAGGAGACTGGCAAACAGGCAAGGAGCCAGAGGAGATGACAAACAGGCAGAGAGCCAGAGGAGATGGAAAACAGGCAAGGAGCCAGAGGAGACTGACAATCAGGCAGAAAGCCAGAGGAGATGACAAACAGGCAGAGAGCCAGAGGAGACTGACAAACAGGCAGAGAGCCAGAGGAGGCTGACAAAACAGGCAGAGAGCCAGAGGAGACTGACAAACAGGCAGAGAGCCAGAGGAGACTGACAAACAGGCAGAGAGCCAGAGGAGACTGACAAACAGGCAAGGAGCCAGAGGAGACTGACAATCAGGCAGAAAGCCAGAGGAGATGACAAACAGGTGAGCGCCAGAGGAGACTGACAAACAGGCAGAGAGCCAGAGGACATGACAAACAGGCAGAAAGCCAGAGGAGATGACAAACAGGCAGAGAGCCAGAGGAGACTGACAAACAGGTGTGCACCAGAGGAGATGACAAACAGGCAAAGAACCAGAGGATACTGACAAACAGGCAGAGAGCCAGAGGAGATGACAAACAGGCAAAGTGCCAGATGAGCCTGACAAGCAGGCAGAGAGACAGAGGAGACTGACAAGCAGGCAGAGAGCCAGAGGAGATGACAAACAGGCAGAGAGCCAGAGGAGACTGACAAACAGGCAGAGAGCCAGTGGAGTCTGACAACCAGACAGAGAGCCAGTGGAGGCTGACAAACAGGCAGAGAGCCAGAGGAGATGACAAACAGGCAGAAAGCCAGAGGAGATGACAAACAGGCAGAAAGCCAGAGGAGATGACAAACAGGCAGAGAGCCAGATGAGCCTGACAAGCAGGCAGAGAGCCAGAGTAGACTGACAAGCAGGCAGAGAGCCAGAGGAGACTGGCAAACAGGCAAGGGGCCAGAGGAGATGACAATCAGGCAGAAAGCCAGAGGAGATGACAAACAGGCAGAGAGCCAGAGGAGACTGACAAACAGGCAGAGAGCCAGAGGAGGCTGACAAACAGGCAGAGAGCCAGAGGAGACTGACAAACAGGCAGAGAGCCAGAGGAGACTGACAAACAGGTGAGCGCCAGAGGAGACTGACAAACAGGCAGAGAGCCAGAGGAGATGACAAACAGGCAGAAAGCCAGAGGAGATGACAAACAGGCAGAGAGTCAGAGGAGACTGACAAACAGGCAGAGAGCCAGAGGAGACTGACAAACAGGCAGAAAGCCAGAGGAGATGACAAACAGGCAAAGAACCAGAGGAGATGACAAACAGGCAGAGAGCCAGAGGAGATGACAAACAGGCAGAGAGCCAGAGGAGACTGACAAACAGGCAGAGAGCCAGAGGAGACTGACAAGCAGGCAGAGAGCCAGAGGAGACTGACAAACAGGTGAGCACCAGAGGAGACTGACAAACAGGCAAGGAGCCAGAGGAGACTGACAAACAGGCAGAGAGCCAGAGGAGACTGACAAACAGGCAGATAGACAGAGGAGACTGACAAACAGGCAGAGAGCCAGAGGAGACTGACAAACAGGCAGAGAGCCAGAGGAGACAGACAATCAGGCAGAGTGCCAGGGGAGACTGACAAACAGGCAGAGAGCCAGATGAGGCTGACAAACATGCAGAGAGCCAGAGGAGACTGACAAACAGGCAGAGATTCAGAGGAGACTGACAAACAGGTGAGCGCCAGAGGAGACTCACACACAGGCAAAGAGCCAGAGGAGATGACAAACAGGCAGAAAGCCAGAGGAGATGACAAACAGGCAGAGAGCCAGAGGAGACTGACAAACAGGCAGAGAGCCAGAGGAGACTGACAAACAGGCAGAGAGCCAGAGGAGACTGACAAGCAGGCAGAGAGCCAGAGGAGGCTGACAAACAGGTGAGCACCAGAGGAGACTGACAAACAGGCAAGGAGCCAGAGGGAGACTGACAAACAGGCAGAGAGCAGTAGGAGACTGACAAACAGGCAGAGAGCAGTAGGAGACTGACAAACAGGCAGAGAGCCAGAGGAGACTGACAAACAGGCAGAGAGCCAGAGGAGACTGACAAACAGGCAGAGAGCCAGAGGAGACTGACAAACAGGCAGAGAGCCAGAGGAGATGACAAACAGGCAGAGAGCCAGAGGAGACTGACAAACAGGCAGAGAGCCAGAGGAGACAGACAATCAGGCAGAGAGCCAGGGGAGATGACAAACAGGCAGAGAGCCAGAGGAGACTGACAAACAGGCAGAGAGCCAGAGGAGACTGACAAACAGGTGAGTGCCAGAGGAGACTCACACACAGGCAAAGAGCCAGAGGAGATGACAAACAGGGAGAAAGCCAGAGGAGATGACAAACAGGCAGAGAGCCAGAGGAGATGACAAACAAGCAGAGAGCCAGAGGAGACTGACAAACAGGCAGAGAGCCAGAGGAGACTGACAAACAGGCAGATAGACAGAGGAGACTGACAAACAGGCAGAGAGACAGAGGAGACTGACAAACAGGTGAGCGCCAGAGGAGACAGACAAACAGGCAGAGAGCCAGAGGAGATGACAAACAGGCAAAGAGCCAGATGAGCCTGACAAGCAGGCAGAGAGCCAGAGTAGACTGACAAGCAGGCAGAGAGCCAGAGGAGACTGACAAGCAGGCAGAGAGCCAGAGGAGACTGACAAACAGGCAAGGGGCCAGAGGAGACTGACAAACAGGCAAGGAGCCAGAGGAGACTGACAAACAGGTGAGCGCCAGAGGAGACAGACTAACAGGCAGAGAGCCAGAGGAGACTGACAAACAGGCAAGGGGCCAGAGGAGACTGACAAAGAGGCAGAGAGCCAGAGGAGACTGACAAACAGGTGAGCACCAGAGGAGATGACAAACAGGCAGAGAGCCAGAGGAGATGACAAACAGGCAGAGAGCCAGAGGAGACTGACAAACAGGCAGAGAGCCAGAGGAGATGACAAACAGGCAGAGAGCCAGAGGAGACTGACAAACAGGCAGAGAGCCAGAGGAGACTGACAAACAGGCAGATAGACAGAGGAGACTGACAAACAGGCAGAGAGCCAGAGGAGACTGACAAACAGGCAGAGAGCCAGGGGAGACTGACAAACAGGCAGAGAGCCAGATGAGGCTGACAAACATGCAGAGAGCCAGAGGAGACTGACAAACAGGCAGAGAGCCAGAGGAGACTGACAAACAGGTGAGCGCCAGAGGAGACTCACACACAGGCAAAGAGCCAGAGGAGATGACAAACAGGCAGAAAGCCAGAGGAGATGACAAACAGGCAGAGCCAGAGGAGACTGACAAACAAGCAGAGAGCCAGAGGAGACTGACAAACAGGCAGAGAGTCAGAGGATGACAAACAGGCAGAGAGTCAGAGGAGACTGACAAACAGGTGAGCGCCAGAGGAGATGACAAACAGGCAAAGAGCCAGATGAGCCTGACAAGCAGGCAGAGAGCCAGAGTAGACTGACAAGCAGGCAGAGAGCCAGAGGAGACTGGCAAACAGGCAAGGGGCCAGAGGAGACTTACAAACAGGCAGAGAGCCAGAGGAGACTGACAAACAGGCAAGGGGCCAGAGGAGACTGACAAACAGGCAGAGAGCCAGAGGAGACTGGCAAACAGGCAAGGAGCCAGAGGAGATGACAAACAGGCAGAGAGCCAGAGGAGATGGAAAACAGGCAAGGAGCCAGAGGAGACTGACAATCAGGCAGAAAGCCAGAGGAGATGACAAACAGGCAGAGAGCCAGAGGAGACTGACAAACAGGCAGAGAGCCAGAGGAGGCTGACAAAACAGGCAGAGAGCCAGAGGAGACTGACAAACAGGCAGAGAGCCAGAGGAGACTGACAAACAGGCAAGGAGCCAGAGGAGACTGACAATCAGGCAGAAAGCCAGAGGAGATGACAAACAGGTGAGCGCCAGAGGAGACTGACAAACAGGCAGAGAGCCAGAGGACATGACAAACAGGCAGAAAGCCAGAGGAGATGACAAACAGGCAGAGAGCCAGAGGAGACTGACAAACAGGTGTGCACCAGAGGAGATGACAAACAGGCAAAGAACCAGAGGATACTGACAAACAGGCAGAGAGCCAGAGGAGATGACAAACAGGCAAAGTGCCAGATGAGCCTGACAAGCAGGCAGAGAGACAGAGGAGACTGACAAGCAGGCAGAGAGCCAGAGGAGATGACAAACAGGCAGAGAGCCAGAGGAGACTGACAAACAGGCAGAGAGCCAGTGGAGTCTGACAACCAGACAGAGAGCCAGTGGAGGCTGACAAACAGGCAGAGAGCCAGAGGAGACTGACAAACAGGCAGAGAGCCAGAGGAGACTGACAAACAGGCAGAGAGCCAGTGGAGGCTGACAAACAGGCAGAGAGACAGAGGAGACTGACAAACAGGCAGAGAGCCAGAGGAGACTGACAAACAGGCAGAGAGCTAGAGGAGACAGACAATCAGGCAGAGAGCCAGAGGTGATGACAAACAGGCAGAAAGCCAGAGGAGATGACAATCAGGCAAAGAACCAGAGGAGATGACAAACAGGCAGAGAGCCAGAGGAGACTGACAAACAGGCAGAGAGCCAGAGGAGACTGACAAACAGGTGAGCGCCAGAGGAGACTGACAAACAGGCAGAGAGCCAGAGGAGATGACAAACAGGCAGAGAGCCAGAGGAGACTGACAAACAGGCAAGGGGCCAGAGGAGACTGACAAACAGGCAGAGAGCCAGAGGAGACTGACAAACAGGCAAGGGGCCAGAGGAGACTGACAAACAGGCAGAGAGCCAGAGGAGACTGGCAAACAGGCAAGGGGCCAGAGGAGATGACAAACAGGCAGAGAGCCAGAGGAGATGGCAAACAGGCAAGGAGCCAGAGGAGACTGACAATCAGGCAGAAAGCCAGAGGAGATGACAAACAGGCAGAGAGCCAGAGGAGACTGACAAACAGGCAGAGAGCCAGAGGAGGCTGACAAACAGGCAGAGAGCCAGAGGAGACTGACAAACAGGCAGAGAGCCAGAGGAGACTGACAAACAGGTGAGCGCCAGAGGAGACTGACAAACAGGCAGAGAGCCAGAGGAGATGACAAACAGGCAGAAAGCCAGAGGAGATGACAAACAGGCAGAGTCAGAGGAGACTGACAAACAGGCAGAGAGCCAGAGGAGACTGACAAACAGGCAGAAAGCCAGAGGAGATGACAAACAGGCAAAGAACCAGAGGAGATGACAAACAGGCAGAGAGCCAGAGGAGACTGACAAACAGGCAGAGAGCCAGAGGAGACTGACAAACAGGCAGAGAGCCAGAGGAGACTGACAAGCAGGCAGAGAGCCAGAGGAGACTGACAAACAGGTGAGCACCAGAGGAGACTGACAAACAGGCAAGGAGCCAGAGGAGACTGACAAACAGGCAGAGAGCCAGAGGAGACTGACAAACAGGCAGATAGACAGAGGAGACTGACAAACAGGCAGAGAGCCAGAGGAGACTGACAAACAGGCAGAGAGCCAGAGCAGACAGACAATCAGGCAGAGTGCCAGGGAGACTGACAAACAGGCAGAGAGCCAGATGAGGCTGACAAACATGCAGAGAGCCAGAGGAGACTGACAAACAGGCAGAGATTCAGAGGAGACTGACAAACAGGTGAGCGCCAGAGGAGACTCACACACAGGCAAAGAGCCAGAGGAGATGACAAACAGGCAGAAAGCCAGAGGAGATGACAAACAGGCAGAGAGCCAGAGGAGACTGACAAACAAGCAGAGAGCCAGAGGAGACTGACAAACAGGCAGAGAGCCAGTGGAGGCTGACAAACAGGCAAAGAGAGAGAGGAGACTGACAAACAGGCAGAAAGCCAGAGGAGACTGACAAGCAGGCAGGGAGACAGAGGAGACTGACAAACAGGTGAGCGCCAGAGGAGACTGACAAACAGGCAGAGAGCCAGAGGAGATGACAAACAGGCAAAGAGCCAGATGAGCCTGACAAGCAGGCAGAGAGCCAGAGTAGACTGACAATCAGGCTGACAGCCAGAGGAGACTGACAAGCAGGCAGAGAGTCAGAGGAGACTGACAAACAGGCAAGGGGCCAGAGGAGACTGACAAACAGGCAAGGAGCCAGAGGAGACTGACAAACAGGTGAGCGCCAGAGGAGACTGACTAACAGGCAGAGAGCCAGAGGAGATGACAAACAGGCAAAGAACCAGAGGAGTCTGACAAACAGACAGAGAGCCAGTGGAGGCTGACAAACAGGCAGAGAGCCAGAGGAGACTGACAAACAGGCAGTGAGCCAGAGGAGACTGACAAACAGGCAGAGAGCCAGTGGAGGCTGACAAACAGGCAGAGAGCCAGAGTAGATGACAAACAGGCAGAAAGCCAGAGGAGATGACAAACAGGCAAAGAACCAGAGGAGACTGACAAACAGGCAGAGAGCAAGAGGAGACTGACAAACAGGCAGAGAGCCAGAGGAGGCTGACAAACAGGCAGAGAGCCAGAGGAGACAGACAATCAGGCAGAGAGCCAGATGAGACTGACAAACAGGTGAGCGCCAGAGGAGACTGACAAACAGGCAAGGAGCCAGAGGAGACTGACAAACAGGCAGAGAGCCAGAGGAGACTGACAAACAGGCAGAGAGCCAGAGGAGACTGACAAACAGGCAGAGAGCCAGAGGAGACTGACAAACAGGTGAGCGCCAGAGGAGACTGACAAACAGGCAGAGAGCCAGAGGAGATGACAAACAGGCAGAAAGCCAGAGGAGATGGCAAATAGGCAAAGAACCAGAGGAGATGACAAACAGGCAGAGAGCCAGAGGAGACTGACAAACAGGCAGAGAGCCAGAGGAGACTGACAATCAGGCAGAGAGCCAGGGGAGATGACAAACAGGCAGAGAGCCAGAGGAGACTGACAAACAGGCAGAGAGCCAGAGGAGACTGACAAACAGGTGAGTGCCAGAGGAGACTCACACACAGGCAAAGAGCCAGAGGAGATGACAAACAGGGAGAAAGCCAGAGGAGATGACAAACAGGCAGAGAGCCAGAGGAGATGACAAACAAGCAGAGAGCCAGAGGAGACTGACAAACAGGCAGAGAGCCAGTGGAGGCTGACAAACAGGCGAAGAGACAGAGGAGACTGACAAACAGGCAGAAAGCCAGAGGAGACTGACAAGCAGGCAGGGAGACAGAGGAGACTGACAAACAGGTGAGCGCCAGAGGAGACAGACAAACAGGCAGAGAGCCAGAGGAGATGACAAACAGGCAAAGAGCCAGATGAGCCTGACAAGCAGGCAGAGAGCCAGAGTAGACTGACAAGCAGGCAGAGAGCCAGAGGAGACTGACAAGCAGGCAGAGAGCCAGAGGAGACTGACAAACAGGCAAGGGGCCAGAGGAGACTGACAAACAGGCAAGGAGCCAGAGGAGACTGACAAACAGGTGAGCACCAGAGGAGATGACAAACAGGCAGAGAGCCAGAGGAGATGACAAACAGGCAGAGAGCCAGAGGAGACTGACAAACAGGCAGAGAGCCAGAGGAGATGACAAACAGGCAGAGAGTCAGAGGAGACTGACAAACAGGCAGAGAGCCAGAGGAGACTGACAAACAGGCAGATAGACAGAGGAGACTGACAAACAGGCAGAGAGCCAGAGGAGACTGACAAACAGGCAGAGAGCCAGGGGAGACTGACAAACAGGCAGAGAGCCAGATGAGGCTGACAAACATGCAGAGAGCCAGAGGAGACTGACAAACAGGCAGAGAGCCAGAGGAGACTGACAAACAGGTGAGCGCCAGAGGAGACTCACACACAGGCAAAGAGCCAGAGGAGATGACAAACAGGCAGAAAGCCAGAGGAGATGACAAACAGGCAGAGCCAGAGGAGACTGACAAACAAGCAGAGAGCCAGAGGAGACTGACAAACAGGCAGAGAGTCAGAGGAGACTGACAAACAGGTGAGCGCCAGAGGAGACTGACAAACAGGCAGAGAGCCAGAGGAGATGACAAACAGGCAAAGAGCCAGATGAGCCTGACAAGCAGGCAGAGAGCCAGAGTAGACTGACAAGCAGGCAGAGAGCCAGAGGAGACTGGCAAACAGGCAAGGGGCCAGAGGAGACTGACAAACAGGCAGAGAGCCAGAGGAGACTGACAAACAGGCAAGGGGCCAGAGGAGACTGACAAACAGGCAGAGAGCCAGAGGAGACTGGCAAACAGGCAAGGAGCCAGAGGAGATGACAAACAGGCAGAGAGCCAGAGGAGATGGAAAACAGGCAAGGAGCCAGAGGAGACTGACAATCAGGCAGAAAGCCAGAGGAGATGACAAACAGGCAGAGAGCCAGAGGAGACTGACAAACAGGCAGAGAGCCAGAGGAGGCTGACAAAACAGGCAGAGAGCCAGAGGAGACTGACAAACAGGCAGAGAGCCAGAGGAGACTGACAAACAGGCAAGGAGCCAGAGGAGACTGACAATCAGGCAGAAAGCCAGAGGAGATGACAAACAGGTGAGCGCCAGAGGAGACTGACAAACAGGTGAGCGCCAGAGGAGACTGACAAACAGGCAGAGAGCCAGAGGACATGACAAACAGGCAGAAAGCCAGAGGAGATGACAAACAGGCAGAGAGCCAGAGGAGACTGACAAACAGGTGTGCACCAGAGGAGATGACAAACAGGCAAAGAACCAGAGGATACTGACAAACAGGCAGAGAGCCAGAGGAGATGACAAACAGGCAAAGTGCCAGATGAGCCTGACAAGCAGGCAGAGAGACAGAGGAGACTGACAAGCAGGCAGAGAGCCAGAGGAGATGACAAACAGGCAGAGAGCCAGAGGAGACTGACAAACAGGCAGAGAGCCAGTGGAGTCTGACAACCAGACAGAGAGCCAGTGGAGGCTGACAAACAGGCAGAGAGCCAGAGGAGGCTGACAAACAGGCAGAGAGCCAGAGGAGACTGACAAACAGGCAGAGAGCCAGTGGAGGCTGACAAACAGGCAGAGAGACAGAGGAGACTGACAAACAGGCAGAGAGCCAGAGGAGACTGACAAACAGGCAGAGAGCTAGAGGAGACAGACAATCAGGCAGAGAGCCAGAGGTGATGACAAACAGGCAGAAAGCCAGAGGAGATGACAATCAGGCAAAGAACCAGAGGAGATGACAAACAGGCAGAGAGCCAGAGGAGACTGACAAACAGGCAGAGAGCCAGAGGAGACTGACAAACAGGTGAGCGCCAGAGGAGACTGACAAACAGGCAGAGAGCCAGAGGAGATGACAAACAGGCAGAGAGCCAGAGGAGACTGACAAACAGGCAAGGGGCCAGAGGAGACTGACAAACAGGCAGAGAGCCAGAGGAGACTGACAAACAGGCAAGGGGCCAGAGGAGACTGACAAACAGGCAGAGAGCCAGAGGAGACTGGCAAACAGGCAAGGGGCCAGAGGAGATGACAAACAGGCAGAGAGCCAGAGGAGATGGCAAACAGGCAAGGAGCCAGAGGAGACTGACAATCAGGCAGAAAGCCAGAGGAGATGACAAACAGGCAGAGAGCCAGAGGAGACTGACAAACAGGCAGAGAGCCAGAGGAGGCTGACAAACAGGCAGAGAGCCAGAGGAGACTGACAAACAGGTGAGCGCCAGAGGAGACTGACAAACAGGCAGAGAGCCAGAGGAGATGACAAACAGGCAGAAAGCCAGAGGAGATGACAAACAGGCAGAGTCAGAGGAGACTGACAAACAGGCAGAGAGCCAGAGGAGACTGACAAACAGGCAGAAAGCCAGAGGAGATGACAAACAGGCAAAGAACCAGAGGAGATGACAAACAGGCAGAGAGCCAGAGGAGACTGACAAACAGGCAGAGAGCCAGAGGAGACTGACAAACAGGCAGAGAGCCAGAGGAGACTGACAAGCAGGCAGAGAGCCAGAGGAGACTGACAAACAGGTGAGCACCAGAGGAGACTGACAAACAGGCAAGGAGCCAGAGGAGACTGACAAACAGGCAGAGAGCCAGAGGAGACTGACAAACAGGCAGATAGACAGAGGAGACTGACAAACAGGCAGAGAGCCAGAGGAGACTGACAAACAGGCAGAGAGCCAGAGGAGACAGACAATCAGGCAGAGTGCCAGGGGAGACTGACAAACAGGCAGAGAGCCAGATGAGGCTGACAAACATGCAGAGAGCCAGAGGAGACTGACAAACAGGCAGAGATTCAGAGGAGACTGACAAACAGGTGAGCGCCAGAGGAGACTCACACACAGGCAAAGAGCCAGAGGAGATGACAAACAGGCAGAAAGCCAGAGGAGATGACAAACAAGCAGAGAGCCAGAGGAGACTGACAAACAGGCAGAGAGCCAGTGGAGGCTGACAAACAGGCAAAGAGACAGAGGAGACTGACAAACAGGCAGAAAGCCAGAGGAGACTGACAAGCAGGCAGGGAGACAGAGGAGACTGACAAACAGGTGAGCGCCAGAGGAGACTGACAAACAGGCAGAGAGCCAGAGGAGATGACAAACAGGCAAAGAGCCAGATGAGCCTGACAAGCAGGCAGAGAGCCAGAGTAGACTGACAATCAGGCTGACAGCCAGAGGAGACTGACAAGCAGGCAGAGAGTCAGAGGAGACTGACAAACAGGCAAGGGGCCAGAGGAGACTGACAAACAGGCAAGGAGCCAGAGGAGACTGACAAACAGGTGAGCGCCAGAGGAGACTGACTAACAGGCAGAGAGCCAGAGGAGATGACAAACAGGCAAAGAACCAGAGGAGTCTGACAAACAGACAGAGAGCCAGTGGAGGCTGACAAACAGGCAGAGAGCCAGAGGAGACTGACAAACAGGCAGTGAGCCAGAGGAGACTGACAAACAGGCAGAGAGCCAGTGGAGGCTGACAAATAGGCAGAGAGCCAGAGTAGATGACAAACAGGCAGAAAGCCAGAGGAGATGACAAACAGGCAAAGAACCAGAGGAGACTGACAAACAGGCAGAGAGCAAGAGGAGACTGACAAACAGGCAGAGAGCCAGAGGAGGCTGACAAACAGGCAGAGAGCCAGAGGAGACAGACAATCAGGCAGAGAGCCAGATGAGACTGACAAACAGGTGAGCGCCAGAGGAGACTGACAAACAGGCAAGGAGCCAGAGGAGACTGACAAACAGGCAGAGAGCCAGAGGAGACTGACAAACAGGCAGAGAGCCAGAGGAGACTGTCAAACAGGTGAGCGCCAGAGGAGACTGACAAACAGGCAGAGAGCCAGAGGAGATGACAAACAGGCAGAAAGCCAGAGGAGATGGCAAATAGGCAAAGAACCAGAGGAGATGACAAACAGGCAGAGAGCCAGAGGAGACTGACAAACAGGCAGAGAGCCAGAGGAGACTGACAATCAGGCAGAGAGCCAGGGGAGATGACAAACAGGCAGAGAGCCAGAGGAGACTGACAAACAGGCAGAGAGCCAGAGGAGACTGACAAACAGGTGAGTGCCAGAGGAGACTCACACACAGGCAAAGAGCCAGAGGAGATGACAAACAGGCAGAGAGCCAGAGGAGACTGACAATCAGGCAGAGAGCCAGGGGAGATGACAAACAGGCAGAGAGCCAGAGGAGACTGACAAACAGGCAGAGAGCCAGTGGAGGCTGACAAACAGGCGAAGAGACAGAGGAGACTGACAAACAGGCAGAAAGCCAGAGGAGACTGACAAGCAGGCAGGGAGACAGAGGAGACTGACAAACAGGTGAGCGCCAGAGGAGACAGACAAACAGGCAGAGAGCCAGAGGAGATGACAAACAGGCAAAGAGCCAGATGAGCCTGACAAGCAGGCAGAGAGCCAGAGTAGACTGACAAGCAGGCAGAGAGCCAGAGGAGACTGACAAGCAGGCAGAGAGCCAGAGGAGACTGACAAGCAGGCAGAGAGCCAGAGGAGACTGACAAACAGGCAAGGGGCCAGAGGAGACTGACAAACAGGCAAGGAGCCAGAGGAGACTGACAAACAGGTGAGCGCCAGAGGAGACAGACTAACAGGCAGAGAGCCAGAGGAGACTGACAAACAGGCAAGGGGCCAGAGGAGACTGACAAAGAGGCAGAGAGCCAGAGGAGACTGACAAACAGGTGAGCACCAGAGGAGATGACAAACAGGCAGAGAGCCAGAGGAGATGACAAACAGGCAGAGAGCCAGAGGAGACTGACAAACAGGCAGAGAGCCAGAGGAGATGACAAACAGGCAGAGAGCCAGAGGAGACTGACAAACAGGCAGAGAGCCAGAGGAGACTGACAAACAGGCAGATAGACAGAGGAGACTGACAAACAGGCAGAGAGCCAGAGGAGACTGACAAACAGGCAGAGAGCCAGGGAGACTGACAAACAGGCAGAGAGCCAGATGAGGCTGACAAACATGCAGAGAGCCAGAGGAGACTGACAAACAGGCAGAGAGCCAGAGGAGACTGACAAACAGGTGAGCGCCAGAGGAGACTCACACACAGGCAAAGAGCCAGAGGAGATGACAAACAGGCAGAAAGCCAGAGGAGATGACAAACAGGCAGAGCCAGAGGAGACTGACAAACAAGCAGAGAGCCAGAGGAGACTGACAAACAGGCAGAGAGTCAGAGGAGACTGACAAACAGGTGAGCGCCAGAGGAGACTGACAAACAGGCAGAGAGCCAGAGGAGATGACAAACAGGCAAAGAGCCAGATGAGCCTGACAAGCAGGCAGAGAGCCAGAGTAGACTGACAAGCAGGCAGAGAGCCAGAGGAGACTGGCAAACAGGCAAGGGGCCAGAGGAGACTGACAAACAGGCAGAGAGCCAGAGGAGATGACAAACAGGCAAGGGGCCAGAGGAGACTGACAAACAGGCAGAGAGCCAGAGGAGACTGGCAAACAGGCAAGGAGCCAGAGGAGATGACAAACAGGCAGAGAGCCAGAGGAGATGGAAAACAGGCAAGGAGCCAGAGGAGACTGACAATCAGGCAGAAAGCCAGAGGAGATGACAAACAGGCAGAGAGCCAGAGGAGACTGACAAACAGGCAGAGAGCCAGAGGAGGCTGACAAAACAGGCAGAGAGCCAGAGGAGACTGACAAACAGGCAGAGAGCCAGAGGAGACTGACAAACAGGCAAGGAGCCAGAGGAGACTGACAATCAGGCAGAAAGCCAGAGGAGATGACAAACAGGTGAGCGCCAGAGGAGACTGACAAACAGGCAGAGAGCCAGAGGACATGACAAACAGGCAGAAAGCCAGAGGAGATGACAAACAGGCAGAGAGCCAGAGGAGACTGACAAACAGGTGTGCACCAGAGGAGATGACAAACAGGCAAAGAACCAGAGGATACTGACAAACAGGCAGAGAGCCAGAGGAGATGACAAACAGGCAAAGTGCCAGATGAGCCTGACAAGCAGGCAGAGAGACAGAGGAGACTGACAAGCAGGCAGAGAGCCAGAGGAGATGACAAACAGGCAGAGAGCCAGAGGAGACTGACAAACAGGCAGAGAGCCAGTGGAGTCTGACAACCAGACAGAGAGCCAGTGGAGGCTGACAAACAGGCAGAGAGCCAGAGGAGACTGACAAACAGGCAGAGAGCCAGAGGAGACTGACAAACAGGCAGAGAGCCAGTGGAGGCTGACAAACAGGCAGAGAGACAGAGGAGACTGACAAACAGGCAGAGAGCTAGAGGAGACAGACAATCAGGCAGAGAGCCAGAGGTGATGACAAACAGGCAGAAAGCCAGAGGAGATGACAATCAGGCAAAGAACCAGAGGAGATGACAAACAGGCAGAGAGCCAGAGGAGACTGACAAACAGGCAGAGAGCCAGAGGAGACTGACAAACAGGTGAGCGCCAGAGGAGACTGACAAACAGGCAGAGAGCCAGAGGAGATGACAAACAGGCAGAGAGCCAGAGGAGACTGACAAACAGGCAGAGAGCCAGAGTAGACTGACAAGCAGGCAGAGAGCCAGAGGAGACTGGCAAACAGGCAAGGGGCCAGAGGAGACTGACAAACAGGCAGAGAGCCAGAGGAGACTGACAAACAGGCAAGGGGCCAGAGGAGACTGACAAACAGGCAGAGAGCCAGAGGAGACTGGCAAACAGGCAAGGGGCCAGAGGAGATGACAAACAGGCAGAGAGCCAGAGGAGATGGCAAACAGGCAAGGAGCCAGAGGAGACTGACAATCAGGCAGAAAGCCAGAGGAGATGACAAACAGGCAGAGAGCCAGAGGAGACTGACAAACAGGCAGAGAGCCAGAGGAGGCTGACAAACAGGCAGAGAGCCAGAGGAGACTGACAAACAGGCAGAGAGCCAGAGGAGACTGACAAACAGGTGAGCGCCAGAGGAGACTGACAAACAGGCAGAGAGCCAGAGGAGATGACAAACAGGCAGAAAGCCAGAGGAGATGACAAACAGGCAGAGTCAGAGGAGACTGACAAACAGGCAGAGAGCCAGAGGAGACTGACAAACAGGCAGAAAGCCAGAGGAGATGACAAACAGGCAAAGAACCAGAGGAGATGACAAACAGGCAGAGAGCCAGAGGAGACTGACAAACAGGCAGAGAGCCAGAGGAGACTGACAAACAGGCAGAGAGCCAGAGGAGACTGACAAGCAGGCAGAGAGCCAGAGGAGACTGACAAACAGGTGAGCACCAGAGGAGACTGACAAACAGGCAAGGAGCCAGAGGAGACTGACAAACAGGCAGATAGACAGAGGAGACTGACAAACAGGCAGATAGACAGAGGAGACTGACAAACAGGCAGAGAGCCAGAGGAGACTGACAAACAGGCAGAGAGCCAGAGGAGACAGACAATCAGGCAGAGTGCCAGGGGAGACTGACAAACAGGCAGAGAGCCAGATGAGGCTGACAAACATGCAGAGAGCCAGAGGAGACTGACAAACAGGCAGAGATTCAGAGGAGACTGACAAACAGGTGAGCGCCAGAGGAGACTCACACACAGGCAAAGAGCCAGAGGAGATGACAAACAGGCAGAAAGCCAGAGGAGATGACAAACAGGCAGAGAGCCAGAGGAGACTGACAAACAAGCAGAGAGCCAGAGGAGACTGACAAACAGGCAGAGAGCCAGTGGAGGCTGACAAACAGGCAAAGAGACAGAGGAGACTGACAAACAGGCAGAAAGCCAGAGGAGACTGACAAGCAGGCAGGGAGACAGAGGAGACTGACAAACAGGTGAGCGCCAGAGGAGACTGACAAACAGGCAGAGAGCCAGAGGAGATGACAAACAGGCAAAGAGCCAGATGAGCCTGACAAGCAGGCAGAGAGCCAGAGTAGACTGACAATCAGGCTGACAGCCAGAGGAGACTGACAAGCAGGCAGAGAGTCAGAGGAGACTGACAAACAGGCAAGGGGCCAGAGGAGACTGACAAACAGGCAAGGAGCCAGAGGAGACTGACAAACAGGTGAGCGCCAGAGGAGACTGACTAACAGGCAGAGAGCCAGAGGAGATGACAAACAGGCAAAGAACCAGAGGAGTCTGACAAACAGACAGAGAGCCAGTGGAGGCTGACAAACAGGCAGAGAGCCAGAGGAGACTGACAAACAGGCAGTGAGCCAGAGGAGACTGACAAACAGGCAGAGAGCCAGTGGAGGCTGACAAACAGGCAGAGAGCCAGAGTAGATGACAAACAGGCAGAAAGCCAGAGGAGATGACAAACAGGCAAAGAACCAGAGGAGACTGACAAACAGGCAGAGAGCAAGAGGAGACTGACAAACAGGCAGAGAGCCAGAGGAGGCTGACAAACAGGCAGAGAGCCAGAGGAGACAGACAATCAGGCAGAGAGCCAGATGAGACTGACAAACAGGTGAGCGCCAGAGGAGACTGACAAACAGGCAAGGAGCCAGAGGAGACTGACAAACAGGCAGAGAGCCAGAGGAGACTGACAAACAGGCAGAGAGCCAGAGGAGACTGACAAACAGGTGAGCGCCAGAGGAGACTGACAAACAGGCAGAGAGCCAGAGGAGATGACAAACAGGCAGAAAGCCAGAGGAGATGGCAAATAGGCAAAGAACCAGAGGAGATGACAAACAGGCAGAGAGCCAGAGGAGACTGACAAACAGGCAGAGAGCCAGAGGAGACTGACAAACAGGCAAGGGGCCAGAGGAGACTGACAAACAGGCAGAGATCCAGAGGAGATTGACAAACAGGCAGAGAGCCAGAGGAGACTGACAAACAGGCAGAGAGCCAGAGGAGACTGACAAACAGGCAAGGAGCCAGAGGAGATGACAAACAGGCAGAGAGCCAGAGGAGATGGAAAACAGGCAAGGAGCCAGAGGAGACTGACAATCAGGCAGAAAGCCAGAGGAGATGACAAACAGGCAGAGAGCCAGAGGAGACTGACAAACAGGCAGAGAGCCAGAGGAGGCTGACAAACAGGCAGAGAGCCAGAGGAGACTGACAAACAGGCAGAGAGCCAGAGGAGACTGACAAACATGCAGAGAGCCAGAGGAGACTGACAAACAGGCAGAGATTCAGAGGAGACTGACAAACAGGTGAGCGCCAGAGGAGACTCACACACAGGCAAAGAGCCAGAGGAGATGACAAACAGGCAGAAAGCCAGAGGAGATGACAAACAGGCAGAGAGCCAGAGGAGACTGACAAACAAGCAGAGAGCCAGAGGAGACTGACAAACAGGCAGAGAGCCAGTGGAGGCTGACAAACAGGCAAAGAGACAGAGGAGACTGACAAACAGGCAGAAAGCCAGAGGAGACTGACAAGCAGGCAGGGAGACAGAGGAGACTGACAAACAGGTGAGCGCCAGAGGAGACTGACAAACAGGCAGAGAGCCAGAGGAGATGACAAACAGGCAAAGAGCCAGATGAGCCTGACAAGCAGGCAGAGAGCCAGAGTAGACTGACAATCAGGCTGACAGCCAGAGGAGACTGACAAGCAGGCAGAGAGTCAGAGGAGACTGACAAACAGGCAAGGGGCCAGAGGAGACTGACAAACAGGCAAGGAGCCAGAGGAGACTGACAAACAGGTGAGCGCCAGAGGAGACTGACTAACAGGCAGAGAGCCAGAGGAGATGACAAACAGGCAAAGAACCAGAGGAGTCTGACAAACAGACAGAGAGCCAGTGGAGGCTGACAAACAGGCAGAGAGCCAGAGGAGACTGACAAACAGGCAGTGAGCCAGAGGAGACTGACAAACAGGCAGAGAGCCAGTGGAGGCTGACAAACAGGCAGAGAGCCAGAGTAGATGACAAACAGGCAGAAAGCCAGAGGAGATGACAAACAGGCAAAGAACCAGAGGAGACTGACAAACAGGCAGAGAACCAGAGGAGACTGACAAACAGGCAGAGAGCAAGAGGAGACTGACAAACAGGCAGAGAGCCAGAGGAGGCTGACAAACAGGCAGAGAGCCAGAGGAGACAGACAATCAGGCAGAGAGCCAGATGAGACTGACAAACAGGTGAGCGCCAGAGGAGACTGACAAACAGGCAAGGAGCCAGAGGAGACTGACAAACAGGCAGAGAGCCAGAGGAGACTGACAAACAGGCAGAGAGCCAGAGGAGACTGACAAACAGGTGAGCGCCAGAGGAGACTGACAAACAGGCAGAGAGCCAGAGGAGATGACAAACAGGCAGAAAGCCAGAGGAGATGGCAAATAGGCAAAGAACCAGAGGAGATGACAAACAGGCAGAGAGCCAGAGGAGACTGACAAACAGGCAGAGAGCCAGAGGAGACTGACAAACAGGCAAGGGGCCAGAGGAGACTGACAAACAGGCAGAGATCCAGAGGAGATTGACAAACAGGCAGAGAGCCAGAGGAGACTGACAAACAGGCAGAGAGCCAGAGGAGACTGACAAACAGGCAAGGAGCCAGAGGAGATGACAAACAGGCAGAGAGCCAGAGGAGATGGAAAACAGGCAAGGAGCCAGAGGAGACTGACAATCAGGCAGAAAGCCAGAGGAGATGACAAACAGGCAGAGAGCCAGAGGAGACTGACAAACAGGCAGAGAGCCAGAGGAGGCTGACAAACAGGCAGAGAGCCAGAGGAGACTGACAAACAGGCAGAGAGCCAGAGGAGACTGACAAACAGGCAAGGAGCCAGAGGAGACTGACAATCAGGCAGAAAGCCAGAGGAGTTGACAAACAGGCAGAGAGCCAGAGGAGACTGACAAACAGGCAGAGAGCCAGAGGAGACTGACAAACAGGTGAGCGCCAGAGGAGACTGACAAACAGGCAGAGATCCAGAGGAGATTGACAAACAGGCAGAGAGCCAGAGGAGACTGACAAACAGGCAGAGAGCCAGAGGAGACTGACAAACAGGCAAGGAGCCAGAGGAGATGACAAACAGGCAGAGAGCCAGAGGAGATGGAAAACAGGCAAGGAGCCAGAGGAGACTGACAATCAGGCAGAAAGCCAGAGGAGATGACAAACAGGCAGAGAGCCAGAGGAGACTGACAAACAGGCAGAGAGCCAGAGGAGGCTGACAAACAGGCAGAGAGCCAGAGGAGACTGACAAACAGGCAGAGAGCCAGAGGAGACTGACAAACAGGCAAGGAGCCAGAGGAGACTGACAATCAGGCAGAAAGCCAGAGGAGTTGACAAACAGGCAGAGAGCCAGAGGAGACTGACAAACAGGCAGAGAGCCAGAGGAGACTGACAAACAGGTGAGCGCCAGAGGAGACTGACAAACAGGCAGAGAGCCAGAGGACATGACAAACAGGCAGAGTGCCAGAGGAGACTGACAAACAGGTGTGCACCAGAGGAGATGACAAACAGGCAAAGAACCAGAGGAGATGACAAACAGGCAGAGAGCCAGAGGAGACTGACAAACAGGCAGAGAGCCAGAGAAGACTGACAAACAGGCAGAGAGCCAGAGGAGACTGACAAACAGGCAGAGAGCCAGAGGAGACTGACAAACAGGCAAGGAGCCAGAGGAGACTGACAAACAGGCAGAGAGCCAGAGGAGACTGACAAACAGGCAGAGAGCCAGAGGAGACTGACAAACAGGCAGAGAGCCAGAGGAGACTGACAAACAGGCAGAGAGCCAGAGGAGACTGACAAACAGGCAAGGAGCCAGAGGAGACTGACAAACAGGCAGAGAGCCAGAGGAGACTGACAAACAGGCAGAGAGCCAGAGGAGACTGACAAACAGGTGAGTGCCAGAGGAGACTGACAAACAGGCAGAGAGCCAGGGTAGATGACAAAAAGGCAGAGAGCCAGAGGAGATGACAAACAGGCAGAAAGCCAGAGGAGATGACAAACAAGCAGAGAGCCAGAGGAGACTGACAAACAGGCAGAGAACCAGTTGAGGCTGTCATATTTTACCTTGAGCCCCTTCTTTCTCTTCTCAGATCATTTCGTGGTCCAGGTGAGTCTGAGTATGGGACTTGTTGTGTGTGTTTGTTTCTTTGAAATGGAGAGAATGGGGAAATAGCAAGTAAGCAAGAAAATGAGAAAGAGAAAGAAAAAGCAGGACAATGGAAGAGAAAGAGAGAAAGAGAGAAAGAAAGAGTAGAGGAGACTATATCACAACATGAGGAGACTGCCAGAGAGAGACTGTATCAGAACATGAGGAGACTGCCAGAGAGAGACTGTATCACAACATGAGGAGACTGCCCGAGAGAGACTGTATCACAACATATGGAGACTGCCCGAGAGAGACTGTATCACAACATGAGGAGACTGCCAGAGAGAGACTGTATCAGAACATGAGGAGACTGCCAGAGAGAGACTATATCACAACATGAGGAGACTGCCAGTGAGAGACTGTATCAGAACATGATGAGACTGCCAGAGAGAGACTATACCACAACATGAGGAGACTGCCAGAGAGAGACTGTATCAGAACATGAGGAGACTGCCAGAGAGAGACTATACCACAACATGAAGAGACTGCCAGAGAGAGACTGTATCAGAACATGAGGAGACTGCCAGAGAGAGACTATACCACAACATGAGGAGACTGCCAGAGACTGTATCAGAACATAATTAGACTGCCAGAGAGAGACTGTATCAGAACATGAGGAGACTGCCAGAGAGAGACTATATCACAACATGAGGAGTTTCCAGAGAGAGACTGTATCAGAACATGAGGAGACTGCCAGAGAGAGACTGTATCGGATATTGACAGATGCAGTTTGAAAATGCTGCATACTGGCACTGCTGTAGGACAGTCTGTTGTCAGATACTGTCAATATGACATGGCTTTAATGTGGAAATAACAAGAGCTGAAGCCCACTGAGCCTCACATCAGTCCCCAGCGGGAGACCGACAGACAAAGGGACAGAGAGACAGCTGGGCAGACAGACAGCATCCCTTCACTGCTCTGATCCAGCTATCCTGGTGTACCGAGGCTCAGTTATTCATGCTAAACAGCAAATGGCACAGAATGCATGCTCCACCACAGCACAGCCAAGTAAGCAGTACAAGCACAGCTACCTGAGCTTTGACTTACCTCCTTGCATCATCCATTCAACACTTCTCATCCCCACTACTTACTTACTTCAGCCCTTAGTCCATTGATGACTCCTCTCCATCACACTGTTCTCTATTCTCACTCTTTTATCAAAATATATTATAATAAGTTTGTAATAATAGTATTGTCCTGTATTTTGTAACCAAGCTTGCGTACCCTGGATTGTATAAGCAATATTAGGTTGAATATTAAGCTTGAATCATTTGACAAAGTGAGTGGGAGTATTGGTGTGAAACACTCAAACCTGGCATAATTTGTGGATTTTATGAAATATTTGGTCTCATTATCGAGTGACACTAAAAGTGCTGCTGACAGCTGGTTAATGGGAGTGAAATATTCACAAACATTGGTTAAGCAGGACCATAGTGTGGTTGAACAGGACCTTATTGTTGTTAAGCTGGACTGTAATGTGGTTTAGAAGGACTTTAATATGGTTTAGAAGGACTTTAATGTGGTTTAGAAGGACTTTAATATGGGTGAGAGGTAGAACCACTGTATAACTTTGTGGAAAGTTGGTGCCTTTGAGAGATTGGATGTGTGGAAACAAGGTTTGATGTAAACACCCTTCCATCCAAGTCCTTAGGTCTTTAACGGGAGCTGATGGGAGAGGAAGAAAGAGAGAGAGAAAAATATGGATAAAAAGAAAGAGAGAAACACAGAGAGAGAGAGAAATGGTGAGTGACAGACAGAGAGAGAGAAAGGGAGAGTAAGAGAGATAGACAGTATGACAGAAAGAGAGAAGGGGAGGAAGAGAGATATAAAAACATCTATCAGCTAGATAAATCTAGCATCACCAGGCTTGTGTGGGCTGTAGTGCTGGTCACTGCCAGTGCTGCTGTTGAGGTCTGGTTAACACTGACCCACTGAGAGCTAATCCAGCTTGTCTGGCCTCCTGCCGGCCCTGCTTTCATCCTCGCTCAGCTGGACCCAACGTCGGCCAGGACACAGATGTAGCAAGGCCGCAGATCGGTCATCACACCCCCATAGGATCCCCCAAAAGAACCCTTGATAGACCACATACACACCAGCCCATCCATAGATCCACAGCCCAGCCCATAGGCCTATAGACAGCCTTGGACAGCTTTAGACAGACATGTACAGATGCAGAAATGCATAGATCGGAAGATACAGGTAGATAGATGAACGTGATGTACGTTATTGACAGAACAGTGGGGGTGTTTGATGCTGTGTTGTCCAAATAGCCTCAGTGTGATTGTGTGTTGCTGACAGTGACCTGAACATTGAGGCTGAGGCGAGTAGGGTTGAAAACTACCGTGGTGTGTGTCTTGTCACACTGCTTTGTGTATCTGCTTGAATGTGTGTGGCTTTCCATGCTTGCTGTGAGTTTTTTTACACAGTGTGTTCAATAGAGGTGTGCTTTTCACCTCATCACACACACTGTCACACTGTGTGTGGGTCCGTCTGTGTTTGTGGCAGAACAACCAGAGTCTATGACCAGTGTCTAGGCTCCATGTGGTCCTCTGGGATAATACTGCATGGCCAGCAGCTGTCAATAGCCATTCACCTAGTAGAAAGTGCTTTATCTGCTCAGTAAATTACATAGTGCGGCGTGGGCCGCGGTTCAAGACAAACTGACCCCGCTCTTGTTGGGAGAAACAATAGAACAATGACTGCAATCAGCTATTCCAACAGCCATCTGTGTCGCAGCTGACTACAAAATACATTTCCATTACTCCCGGGCTGTGCGCTATTAGCCCACTGTGCCAATGACTCCAAAGTGAGTTGGAGAGGTTATTGAAACACACACATTAGTTTCTCTGACCTCTCCCTGTCTGAAAAGAGATGGCTTTTTCAGCATTTTTGTTTTGCGTTCTCAGTGTGGGTGGGTGTGTTTACAAACAAGTGAATGAAAGGAGGTGGTGGTTTGATAACTAGCTCAATGATGACTGTCTATTGTTGTGTAACATCATACAGCATGGTGACAAAGTGTTACAGTATGTAGTATCCTTTTTGTGTTGTCGCACCAGTACCAGACCTGGGTTCAAATACTTGAAAAATATTTTCAAATACTTTGAGCGTTTGCCTGGAGTGTCAGATGGGTGCGGTTTACAGTTGTGGGACTTTTTTATTGGTTTATTGAGCAAGGCAAGCCCAAACAGACACAGATAAAGTATTTTAATCTATTTTAGGGTAATTGAAACCCGGGTCTGACCAGTACCATTGATCAAACAAAATGTTTATTTCCTTGACTATACCTTCCCTCACGGCTTCTCAAAACATTCACGGGAGCAATATGAGAAGCTGTCTACCATGCACAAGAACATGCAGAAGTTATACGAGAGCCTGGGCAGCTACTACGCCTTCGACCCCCACGTCCTCTGCGTCGAGGACTTCTTCGGTGACCTGGCATCCTTCCGTACCCTCTTCGTGGTGAGTACAGCAAATATAGAGTACACCAGGCTTTCCCAAACTTTTTTGGCCTGCGACCCCATTTTGATATCAAAACCGTTTTTGCAAACCCCAACGTATACAAAAAAGTGATGTTCACTTTTTTAAATTGGGGTAATGACAGTCTATTACAAATCAGTCTGACAGTAGTTTTGACAGTATATCAATCTGAAGGAAGTATGGGTTGAAGTGATTCATCAGGAGAAGGTATTGGGAAGATCATCAGGCTGTAATTTTGTATGATCGTCTTTCTGAAACTCTGATTTAGTGCCTGATCTTGTCCACTCTGTTCTAATGAGTCCTGCGTGGCTTGTGGACATTGTAGAAGGAAACATAAGACACATACATGTTCCTGAGAGTCTTATATTTCAGTGATGGGGTCATAATAAGTCCATCTTAATCAATTTGAAAGATAGCTTCTTCAAATTTGTCTCTATCTTACCTGATTGGTCATGAAACACACACACAAACTTGGAACCAGGGCTCTACTAAAGTGTCAGCGAATATTTTGCTATGTGACCTGTTTTTTTTTTTTATCTTGGGAGCACCGTCCGACAAATGAAATCACCCAGATAATAATTGTTGTAATGATTAGTATTCTCTGTACAAAAGAGCCCGAGACAAAATGGTCTTAGTCTAGAAAACTTCTTATTCATGTCATTATTGGAAGGTCAGCACAGTGCACAAACAAGGCAGAGAGGAGTTGGCAGCTCACGATGGGACCTCTGGGCACCGGGGCTATGGTGCATACATTTTTCACCTCTCAAAATGCAGTCCTACTGCTAATAAATGTAACAAAGCACGCGAGTTTGGCTAGATAGATAGCTACTGTAATGAGTAGCTAGATGCAGTTATGTCGATTACAGAAACTGTGAAAAGCTGGTGGACATGGAAATGCACCATTCTCCTGATTGAAGGTCTGGGCGCTGCTTGTAATAGACTTGCGTTCCCTTCGGCTTTGACTTTTCAGCTACACAGCCAACTTTCAACTACTACGACGGTCATTTCAATAAATCAATAACTAGCAATAAGTAGTTCAAAAAGAGGTAGCTAACATTTGGCTGGCTGTCATGTTCTAGTAAATTAGTTTATGATTAATTTTTCAACCGTGATTATTACCCAACAAAGTAGGTAGGTTATAGCCACCAATTTAGCTCCCAACAGTGCATGCATCCATTGCATGATCTATGTTGCAAATGTGACACGCAAGCCATTGATCATATAGGCCTATGTGGATGCTCAAGAAATGTGTTTTCATTTCTAGTGTCGGATACCTATACAAATAGGCAGGTCCATCTTAATTCTGGTATTAGGCAATGGGCGATCGATTTCATCAAAAATATTCATCCTTTCCCCAGTTATTTCTATGGCCTCTGCTATAGTAATATGCTGGCTCCCCTACGAACTTCAAAGTCCATTGTTTCCAGTGGTGTGTATTCATGGAGGCCTCTGCTATAGTAATATGCTGGCTCCCCTATTAACGTCAAATTCCATTGTATCCAATGGCGTGTATTCATGGAGGCCAAGGGAAGCCAGGCTTCCCCAAAAAATGTACCAAGATAAAAAGAAGAAAAAAAAGAAATAATTTATCTTTCGTCTTTGTCTTTCATCATTTTCCTTAAATCCGCGAGAGGCTGAATGTATCTCACAGGAGAAAGCATCTGAGCAACTGAAACAGCGCCCTGCACAGTGTCTCTGTATGAGTAGGCATTCTATCTGATGTTGTCTGGTCCAAAAGAGTATGACATTGTTGCCACCCGTAGCATTGAATGCAAGGAATGCCAGCGAGCATTTGGCCTCCCTTGATTAAAAAAAGTATAAAATAATAGCCAATCAGCATATAAATAAATATAAATGGTCCTGGCACACACCAAAAAAGTATATGACAGATTGGATTTGTTGTCACTCCCATCAAATCGCATGGAGAGCAGACGTCATTGACAGAAACAACTTGAATTGTTGCATCTCGTTGATGTTGTCCTCCAGTGGCTAGCTAGCTTTGCGACTTGCGGTAACTCTCCGTGGTTCTAAATCAATCATTGTTTAGTGATTCAAAAATGATCTTGCTTGACCATGCTGTAGGTCATGTAACCAATGTCCCATTTAATTATTTCCGTCACTGAGCAAATTTCAGGTCTGCTGAGCGAAAACTTGAACATTTTCTGTGCAACTTCCAGCAGCAGCAAGTAGGTAACTGTGGCTATTTGATCAGAATGTAGGCCTAACAGAGTGTCTGACATTGAAAAAAAATGGAGAAAATGCATTCCTTAACATTTGAACATGGAAATAGTTATTCTATCGTTCTGCCTACAGTAGCAACCAATGTGTGGTGTTCAATGTACTGTAGGCCTACATTCCATAATATTTAAAATAAAAAAAAACATACAGGGCTTGACATGAACCTGTTTATCCACTTGTCCTTCAGACAAGAAGGTGACTGAAAATGTTGTTGTGATGTTTGATGCAAGCAACCACATTAAAAAATAAAATGCATTATTTTTCTGACTACTTAGCTTATTCAAGCCTGTCTCAAAATACAACACTGCCCCTTTAAGACAAAAAAAAGCTCTTTACCTGACTCGCTTTTCAAAGAAAATGTACATGTTTTGTACTCTTGTGGGAAGCAATCACTCCCCTATTGCTAACAACAAATGATCTATAACTGGGATAAAAAAATCACTAACGAGCAAAGGATATGAACAAAATGTGCACAGGTAGCTACATGCAGCTCTCACTTTGATCTCAAAACAAGGCCATCTACTCACAACTGTAACACAGTCCAGTTCAAAGTAAATCCATATATGGCAATGGTCTTTTTGCATATACAGTGCATTCGGAAAGTATTCAGACCCCTCAACTTTTTCCACATTTTGTTACGTTACAGCCTTATTCTAAAATTGATTTTTTGCAAATGTATAAAAAAAAATACAAACTGAAATATCACTTTTACATAAGTATTCAGACCCTTTTGAAGCAACTTTGGCAGCGTTTACAGCCTTGAGACTTCTTGGGTAAGACATTACAAACTTGGAACATCTGTATTTGGGGAGTTTCTCCCATTCTTCTCTGCAGATCCTCTCAAGCTCTGTCAGGTTGGATCATTATAGAGAGGGTTGTATTAAGAGAGAGAGATGATCATTATGGAGAGGGTAGTGCACTCTGGAGCAGGTTGTCATCAAGGATCTCTCTGTACTTTGCTTCGTTCATCTTTCCCTCAATCCTGACTAGTCTCCCAGTACCTGTCGCTGAAAAACATCCCCACAGCATGATGCTGCCACCACCATGCTTCACTGTAGAGATGGTGCCAGGTTCCCTCCAGACGTGACACTTGGCATTCAGGCCAAAGAGTTATATCTTGGTTTCATCAGACCAGATAATCTTGTTTATTATGGTCTGAGAGTCAGTAGGTGCCTTTTGGCAAACTCCAAGCTGGCAGTTATGTGCCTTTTACCGAGGAGTGGCTTTTGTTTGGCCACTCTACCATAAAGGCCTGATTGGTGGAGTGCTGCAGACATGGTTGTCTTTCTGGAAGGTTTGCCCATCTCCACAGAAGAACTCTGGAGCTCTGTCAGAGTGACCATTGGGTTCTTAGTCACCTCCCTGACCAATGCACTTCTCCCCCGATTGCTCAGTTTGACCCGGCGGCTAGCTCTAGGAAGAGTCTTGGTGGTTCCAAACATCTTCCATTTAAGAATGATGGAGGCCACTGTGTTTTTGGGGACTTTCAATGCCGCAGATATTTTTTGGTGCCCTTCCCCAGATCTGTGCCTCAGCACAATCCTTTCTCTGAGCTCTATGGACAATCCCTTTGACCTCATGGCTTTTTTTTGCTCTGACATGCACTGTCCACTGTGGGACCTTATATAGACAGGTGTGTACCATTCTAAATCATGTCCAATCAATTGATTTTACCACATGTGGACACCAATCAAGTTGTAGAAACATCTCAAGGATGAACAATTGAAACAGGATGCACCTGAGCTCAATTTCGAGTCTCATACTAAAGGGTTTGAATAGTTATGTAAATAATGTATTTCTGTTTTGTTTTTTTAACCTGTTTTCACTTTATCATTATGAGGTATTGTGTGTAAATTGATGGGGAACATTTTTTATGGAATCATTTTTAGAATAAGGCTATAACGTAGCAAAATGTGGAAAAAGTCAAGCGGGTCTGAATACTTTCCCGAATGCTCTGTAGGCCGACTGCAGGTCTGATTGCTAATGCCGCACCAGTCTGTGTAGAGTACGGGCTTATACAAGGGTTGAATACAAAGTGTTGACAGTGCTCAGTAAGAACTTAAACATGAACTCACTCATAAAAACAGCAGCTCTTTGCTGTATTTGTTGACAGTCTCACTCTAGTCAAGGTTTTAAACGTTTTGAAACCTCACAGTATCAACTTTGCTGTAGCTTTCTTTTATGCCTGTTACGTTATTGCAGACACGTTAATCTGAGCCAGTGGTAGACCTATAGTGAACTTGATTTGTCCTCCAGGCCCACCAGGAAGACAGAGTTTGACTCTTCATATACATGACATGGTTCAAAAGGCAACAGTTTGAATCGGGTGCACCTACCTCCAACAGCCGAGACAAATACATAAAAAAGTAGGAAAATAATGCTTTATCGTTGGGTTTTTACAAAAATGTTTGGCAATCGACTAGGAATGCCTTGGATTGCACTCGACCGGTTGGTGACCACTATTCTAGTGAAGTTCAATATCGTGTTTCTCGCTGTGGCCTGATATTTCTCCTGTGCGGCAGTCCCAGGAGAGTTGCGCGGCGGTTGCATGTAACTATTTGTTACATGCCGTATGCTTTGTAGACTTCACCGAACACAGGTATCTTTTTTGTGATGAAACAAAGGTGTGGTTGAATTCATTATTCCACTGTGTCTTATTATTGTCTCGGCCTTAGGGTATATATCACAGTCGCGAGGCATATGAATTAACAGGATTTATAGAGCAAACAACACAATTATCACAACACATGTATGCCTTGTTTTTTGGGCTTCCCCAGTGATTTTAACCATGCACCACTACTGGTTGTTTCAGAACACTAAACGGACAGAACATTCAAAAGAACTAATGTAATGTTTCAATGCAATGCATCTCAATAGGTCAGTAGTGCTTGTACACAATGTAGAAACCTGATATTCCACCAATGACTTTGTCATTTCAATGACAGGTTTTGTATCAACATTTCAGTTTTTCATAATAAACAAATGTCATTAAAGGATTGCATATTAGTTTCCATGGCACAAAATGTGCTTCAAAAGTAGCTAGAATTCATATAGGCCCAATATGGGCTGTATCTCAATCAATTTAGATTTTGTTGTGCTCCTATCTTTCAGCTGGGAGCACCAGTGTTACCAATGTATTTGGTAGTAATCATACTGTACTTCAACTCAACATTGACTTCAGTAAGACGTAGTCCTACTGTACTTCAACTCAACATTGACTTCAGTAAGACGTAGTCCTACTGTACTTCAACTCAAGAATGACTTCAGTAAGACGTAGTCATACTGTACTTCAACTCAACATTGACTTCAGTAAGACGTAGTCATACTGTACTTCAACTCAACATTGACTTCAGTAAGACGTAGTCCTACTGTACTTCAACTCAACATTGACTTCAGTAAGACGTAGTCCTACTGTACTTCAACTCAACATTGACTTCAGTAAGACATAGTCCTACTGTACTTCAACTCAACATTGACTTCAGTAAGACGTAGATCTACTGTACTTCAACTCAACATTGACTTCAGTAAGACGTAGTCCTACTGTACTTCAACTCAACATTGACTTCAGTAAGACGTAGTCCTACTGTACTTCAACTCAACATTGACTTCAGTAAGACATAGATCTACTGTACTTCAACTCAACATTGACTTCAGTAAGACGTAGATCTACTGTAATTCAACTCAACATTGACTTCAGTAAGACTTATATCTACTGTACTTCAACTCAACATTGACTTCAGTAAGACGTAGTTCTACTGTACTTCAACTCAAGAACAATACTCATGAGGTAACAACAGCATCAAGTCTATTCCTTGAGAGAGAGCACAGAAGCACATGTCAAGTCTCTCTGTTCCTTGAGAGAGAGAACATGAAGCACATGTCAAGTCTCTCTGTTCCTTGAGAGAGAGCACAGAAGCACATGTCTAGTCTCTCTATTCCTTGAGAGAGAGCACAGAAGCACATGTCAAGTCTCTCTGTTCCTTGAGAGATAGCACAGAAGCACATGTCAAGTCTCTCTGTTCCTTGAGAGATAGCACAGAAGCACATGTCAAGTCTCTCTGTTCCTTGAGAGATAGCACAGAAGCACATGTCAAGTCTCTCTGTTCCTTGAGAGAGAGCACAGAAGCACATGTCAAGTCTCTCTGTTCCTTGAGAGATAGCACAGAAGCACATGTCAAGTCTCTCTGTTCCTTGAGAGATAGCACAGAAGCACATGTCAAGTCTCTCTGTTCCTTGAGAGAGAGAACATGAAGCACATGTCAAGTCTCTCTGTTCCTTGAGAGAGAGCACAGAAGCACATGTCTAGTCTCTCTATTCCTTGAGAGAGAGCACAGAAGCACATGTCAAGTCTCTCTGTTCCTTGAGAGAGAGAACATGAAGCACATGTCAAGTCTCTCTGTTCCTTGAGAGAGAGCACAAAAGCACATGTCAAGTCTCTCTGTTCCTTGAGAGATAGCACAGAAGCACATGTCAAGTCTCTCTGTTCCTTGAGAGAGAGCACAGAAGCACATGTCAAGTCTCTCTGTTCCTTGAGAGATAGCACAGAAGCACATGTCAAGTCTCTCTGTTCCTTGAGAGAGAGCACAGAAGCACATGTCAAGTCTCTCTATTCCTTGAGAGAGAGCACAGAAGCACATGTCAAGTCTCTCTGTTCCTTGAGAGATATCACATGAAGCACATGTCTAGTCTCTCTATTCCTTGAGAGATATCACAGGTAAATGCTGCACTAAAGAAATACCAACAGCAGTGGAGGAAAGGTTCACTCAATCCTTTCATACTTCTATCTCATGCCATTAAATCATTGGCTCATGCATTTGACTATCTCAAAACTAAGAACGTTGGCCCTGTTTTAAGACTAGGTGGTGAATTAACTTATTTCATCCAGAGTTGACAAATATATTTGCCTGACAGACCTGGGAGCCTGATGACATAGGGGCGGGCTTATAGGACAGATTAAAGCATACATAAACTGTTGCGCTTCCCAAATGAAACCCTATGCCTTTCATAGTGTACTATTTATTTTTACCAGGGCACCATTTGGTACGCAACCTGTGCCTGGAATGTATAATGTATCATGGAAGCGTGTAAGTTCCACACTGATAAAAGAGACTTTGGAAGCTTCTTATCCCCTTTAAATGGACACAGAAAGAAAAGACAGTACCTCCGCCTTCGGTGCTTCAAAGAGTCATGCAGGTCTTAAGCAGGTAGAGGGGTGGGGTAAGTCTGTTGAGGTCTGGGCTTATTGAAACTCTGAAGAGCTTGGAACCGTAGAGGCTGGCTCTTCCTATTCTAAACATTATTTCTGCATAAGTGTAATAGATGTATTACCTCCCACTGTTTTCAAGGTGCTTATTAGTACTATCTGGGTTTCTCTGAATACAATGACTAAGAATTATATCGTGGCAGTAGGGTTTTACCACCTTGATAATATAAATACACTATATATACAAACGTATGGGGACACCCCTTCAAATTAGTAGATTCGGCTATTTCAGCCACATCCGTTACTGACAGGTGCATAACATCGAGCACACAGCCATGCAATCTCCATAGACAAACATTGGTAGTAGAATGGCCTTACTGAAAAGCTCAGTGACTTTCAACGTGGCACCGCCATAGGATGCAACTTTTCCAACAAGTCAGTTTGTCAAATGTCTGTCCTGCTAGAGTTTCTCTGATCAACTGTATGTGCTGTTATTGTGAAGTGGAAACGTATAGGTGCAACAACGGCTCAGCCGGTCATAGAATGGGACTGCCGAGTGCTGAAGCGTGTAGAGCGTAAAATATTGTCTGTCCTCAGATGCAACACTGTCGAGTTCCAAACTGCCTCTGGAAGCAACGTCAGCACAAAAATTGTTCATCAGGAGTTTTATGAAATGGGTTTCCATGGCCGAGAAGTCGCACACTAGCCTCAGATCACCATGCACAATGCCAAGTGTTGGCTGAAGTGGTGTAAAGCTCGCCGCCATTGGACTCTGGAGCAGTGGAGACATGTTCTACGGAGTGATGAACCACGCCTTACCATCTGGCAGTCTGACGGACGAATCTGGGTTTGGAGGATACCAGGTGAAGGCTATCTGCCCGAATGCATAGTGCCAAGTTTGGTGGAGGAGGAATAATGGTCTGGGGCTGTTTTTCATGGTTTGGGCTAGGCCCCTTAGTTACAGTTTGAAGCCCCTTTCCTGTTTCAATATGACAATGCCCCTGTGCACATAACCAGGTCCGTACAGAAAAGGGTTTGTTGAGATTGGTGAGGAAGAACTTGACTGGCCTGCACAGAGCCCTGACCTGAACTTCTGGGACTTCCCAGAAGAGTGGAAGCTGTTATAGCAGTAGACGAGGGACCAACTCCATATTAATGCCCATGATTTTGGATTGAGATGTTCGAAGAGCATGTGTCCACATGCTTTTGGCCATGTAGTGTATATATGTTATCTTCGGAAATGAACAATAATTTAATTTTGTGTTCTCAGAAATGGTTGTTCCAGGAAAGGTATTCAAAGTCATGTACAGTAGGACCAAATTGAGACAAATTACTGAAATGACCCAATTATAAACTACTCATGTGCAGTATGACTACATTTCCTGGAACAATCTTTTTTTGAGAACACTCAAAAATCATGTATTGTTCATTTCCGAAGAACACAGAAACTGCTTCCTTTGGATATATTTAGATGATCAAGGGAGTAAAACTAAACCATGATCAGTTGACACCAGTATATAAACACAAAACCTCAAGGAAAATATCCAGGAAAGTAGTAGAGTAAATGATACAACAGTAACACCTTTCAAGTTTATTCAAAAACACAGATATGACATTTATTGGAATGAATGTGAGGTGAGTCTAAAATAAAATGTCTGAAAACACATTCATCATAAAAATTCAAATCCCAGAATGCTCAAGAGGGATATTTGTGGACCAAGACAAACTCAAACTGTGAAGAACAAAGCAGAGACACTACCTCCTGGGAAGAAGTCTCTTAAACATGTATTTAACTATTTTCTCCCTCCATCTCTCCCTCTCCTCCCGGTGCCCCCAAAAATGTAATGTGTCAGGATGATGACACGATGTCCAGAAGATACGCTCAAAGTCTTCCAAACCTATTAGTGTGAATGGCAAGGTCTTCTTGTCTGAGTTTCTTCTCTCTCTGTTCCCTCTCTTCTCTCTCTCCCCACCCCTCCCTCCCTCCTTCCCATATGTATAACTAACTTTCATTCTCGTGATCAAAGAGTACCAGCGTTCGACACGGCGCTCCCCCAAGGATTTGCTGTTGCCTCTAAAAGGAGACGTCCGCTAAGAAATTAATTATTCTCTCAAGCAAATAGCTCTTTATGAATAAGTTATTACTGATTTCGACTTCAATGCCAAGGAGTAGGAGAGGTCTGGGGAAGTGGGGGGTTGAGTTGGGATAGAGAGTGTGTGTATAAAATAAGCAATCCTTCGATGACCAGCGACTGCAACATTCCTGTTATTCCCTCTGGTTTTCCTTTCTTGCCGGGAGACCCATTTAACAGATGCTTCAATGCTTCTAACTTTCAGGAATGTTTGGTGATCGATGCATTCATTCTGGTTGTTGTTTGTTTTTCTAACTGTAAAACTGAAAGAATGTAGCTGTTTCCTCTGCAGATGTAGATGCTCGCTAACAGCCCTTCCCCTTTGCACCATGCTAAGCTTGGCTAGCCAGTAGCAGCCTAGTGGGATTGTGAATCTGTCCTGAGGAGGGTATTTATCATTTGGCTACGCTAACGGTACGTTCCTTGCATCACCCATCACTTACCTTACAGCCACTGAGGGTATATATCATTCTGCACCAGCCATAGTGATACAGTAAATGGATATTGTGACTGGTCGGCAGTTGGGGTCATTAAGGAAATTCACATTCACAAACGATACATCATTTAACTTTCCAATTGATTTTATGCTGACACCCATTCAACATGCACAGCAAATGTTCATGGTATGGGCTTCCGAGTCATTGAGGCTAAACATTCATTCGGCGGTATCACAGAGCGTTGTTTGGCCTTTGTAATACATTCATTACACACAGGGGCATCTCAGATAATAAAGACCTTGATTGGAATGCTACTTTCCTCTAAATTGCTTTGACTAAAAAGCTTAATTCAACGCCGACCGACATGAGGCATTTGAGTTAACGCAATGACTGGCAGCCCTCATAGATCCAACTACAACAGATAAAAGAATTCATTAGCCACATTTTTTTTCTACTCTTGACGAGGCCAATGAAAATCATTTTATTTGGGCGCAGGAAGTCCATATATGTGCAGCTGCCATATTTGGAGATGGGGTGAAATGCAGTCAACCAGCTCTGTGTGTGTAATCCTGACTCGGAGCAGAGAGGAGGATCTCTGTATTACAAGTTAGCAAAGCCTGGGCAGGTGGATGTTGAGCTAACAGTCTTAGTCGTTAATTGACTGAATAAGACCAATAAAGCCAGACTAATGGGTGTGGGGTTACAAGAAGGAACATCCTCACATAATCTTAGTGATCAAATTATGATGGCCAGAGTGTGTGTGTGAATGTCGTTGTGTGTGTGTGCGTGCGTATGCATACATGCATGTGTGTATGTTTGTGTGTGTTTGTCCGTCTTTTCAGGGCCATTGGCTCGATCTCAAAAGCATGCGAATGCCCTGACACTGACAGTATGAAGAGTCATTGTGATGATAATGGTACTGGTAATATGATGCCTCTCCTCCCACTACACTTTCCCTGTTACTGCTGCTTCCTCCTCGACAGCTGCTACAGTAATCCTCTAACACACACACACTTGTTTATCCAATATATATTTGCATAGACACTGGCACTCAGTGATCAAGTCACTGATATTGACACAGCAGAGGCATTATTCAACCTAAACTGGTCACAGGATTTCAATTTATTCAGGATAACCCTTCAATAAATAAAAAATATAGTATTGTGTCTTAAAGACTACCAAGTTAGTGTATTTGTACCTCATAAGTTTCTGACACAATTTCATTAGAAGCTGGCACGTACAGCAACAGATGGCTGATAAACACTTAGGCAGCCCAAGGTTCTGTTGTGCTACAGTGATCATGTTTGTCAAATCTACAGCATCTATGTGTGTGTGTGTGTGTGTGTGTGTGTGTGTGTGTGTGTGTGTGTGTGTGTGTGTGTGTGTGTGTGTGTGTGTGTGTGTGTGTGTGTGTGTGTGTGTGTGTGTGTGTGTGTAATCAGTGGTGCAACAGAAAAGGAGCAATTAAACAGCTCTGTTCCAATATCCACACTTGCATATACCACTTGGTATGAATCAATGTATTGGACATGCATTCTATTTACGGACAAGCAAACAGTCTCTGGACTGGGCAAACGCATGTATAGGAGCAGAAGCTGATAGGGGAGAGCAGTAAACAAGTCATGAATTATTGGATTGGATTGAATTGAAGAAGAACCTGAAAGGAAAATGTCTTCTGGCCCATCATGCTCAGTGCAGGGGATGTTCAGAAAATGGCTCTGAAATTCTCCAGCCAGGTGTGGAGGTCAGAGCGCTCAGAAGTCCACAACACAAGGCAGAGAACAGAGAGAAGGCCTCAGTATCACTGCAAAAAAATGTACACACACACACACGCAATCCCTCTTGTGCCGGTAGCAGCAGTGCCTATTACCATTTAGGACCATGGAGAGTGACAAAGTGTCGATGCACAAAGTCAGCCATTTTGGGGATGGATGAGACCATTCTGATAACTACGGCTGTAGCAATACAGTAGTCACTCCCTAAAAAGGGACTTAGTGGCTATCTACATGAAGCAACTTCTTTATTTGCATTTTCTACAGCAAGATGATATCACTTAATGCTTCGTGCCTCGTTATCATTATGAGCTAGCTTGCTAATTATCTTTTGGATAGTGAGAATTAAGAATACACAGCAGGTTTATGTGATAGACACTGTAGGTTTTAGTTTTACCCTCCCCACTCAGACCACTCCCAGGCAGTCCGAGCAAATTTTTTTGCTTAAGAAATTGCTCTCTGTTAGGAAGCTTTTTTTGTTTCTTTTTGACCATTTTAAATGAAAACAATCACAGCAAGGTACTTAATTGATACCTAGAAATTATTTGATATGGAGTTAAAAACGTCTGCGATGTTCCAATTAACACAGAGTTTTAAGTTAGGGTTTATTCCTCTCTAACTCTCTCTAAACACAATTACCCTGTCTCTCGCTATCTCTATCTCTCCCTCTCTACCTTGCTCTCTCTCTCTCCTCCTCTCTCTCTCAATTAAATTCAATTCAATTTTCAATTCAATTTAAGGTTTTTATTTGCATGGGAAATGTATGTTAACATTGCCAAAGCAAGTGGAGTAGATAATATACAAAAGTGAAATAAAAAATAAAAATTAACAGTAAACATTACACTCATGTACAAATGGTTAAAGTACAAAAGGGAAAATAAATAAGCATAAATATGGGTTGTATTTACAATGGTGTTTGTTTTTCACTGGTTGACATTTTCTTGTGGCAACAGGTCACAAATCTTGCTGCTGTGATGGCACACAGTGGTATTTCACCCATTAGATATGGGGGTTTATCAAAAATGGGTTTGTTTTCTAATTCTTTGTGGGTCTGTGTAATCTGAGGGAAATATGTGTCTAATATGGTCATACATTTGGCAGGAGGTTAGGAAGTGCAGCTCAGTTTCCACCTTATTTTGTGGGCAGGGTGCACATAGCCTGTCTTCTCTTGAGAGCAAGGTCTGCCTACGGAGGCCTTTCTTAATAGCAAGGCTATGCTCACTGAGTTTGTACATAGTCAAAGCTTTCCTTAAGGTTGGGTCTGTCACAGTGGTCAGGTATTCTGCCAATGTGTACAGAGCCATTTTCTGTACTGTTTAGGGCCAAATAGCATTCTAGTTTGCTCTATTTTTTTGTTGTTAATTATCTTTTTGTTTTCTCATCATTTGGTTGGGTCTAATTGTGTTGTTGTCCTGGGGCTCTGTGGGGTGTGTTTGTGAACAGAGCCCCAGGACCAGCTTGCTTAAGGGACTCTTCTCCAGGTTCATCTCTCTGTAGGTGATGGCTTTGTTATGGAAGGTTTGGGAATCGCTTCCTTTTCGGTGATTATAGAATTTAACGGCTCTTTTCTGGATTTTGATAATTAGCCGGTGTCGGCCTAATTATGCTCTGCATGCATTATTTGGTGTTCTACGTTATACACGCGGGATATTTTTGCAGAATTCTGCATGCAGAGTCTTAATTTGGTGTTTGTCCCATTTTGTGAATTGTTGGTTGTTGAGCAGACCCCAGACCTCTCAACCATAAAGGGCAATGGGTTCTATAACTGATTCAAGTATTTTTAGCCATATACTAATTGGTATGTCGAATTTTATGTTCCTTTTAATGGCATAGAATGCCCTTCTTGCCTTGTCTCTCAGATCGTTCACAGCTTTGTGGAAGTTACCTGTGGCGCTGATGTTTAGGCCAAGGTATGTGTCGTTTTTTGTGTGCTCTAGGGCAACGGTGTCTTTGTATTTGTGGTCCTGGCGACTGGACCTTTTTTGGAACACCATTATTTTGGTCTTACTGAGATTTACGGTCAGGGCCCAGGTCTGGCAGAATCTGTGCAGAAGATCTATGTGCTGCTGTAGGCCCTCCTTGGTTGGTGAAAGAAGCACCATATCATCAGCAAACAGACATTTGACTTCAGATTCTAGTAGGGTGAGTCCGGGTGCTGCAGACTTTTCTAGTGCCCTCCCCAATTCGTTGATATATAGGTTGAAGAGGGTGAGGCTTAAGCTGCATCTCTGTCTCACCCCACGGCCCTGTGGGAAGAAATGTGTGTGCTTTTTGCCAATTTTAACCGCGTACTTGTTATTTGTGTACACGTGTACGTAGTATGTTTTTTCCCACAGCACCACTTTCCATCAATTTGTATAGCAGACCAATGCCAAATTGAGTTGAAGGCATTTTTTAAATCAACAAAGCATGAGAAGACTTTGCCTTTGTTTTGGTTTGTTTGTTTGTCAATTAGGGTGTGCAGGGTGAATACGTGGTCTGTCGTATGATAATTTGGTAAAAAGCCAATTTGACATTTTCTCTGTACGTTGTTTTCACTGAGGAAATGTACGGGTCTGCTGTTAATGATAATGCAGAGGATTTTCCCAAGGTTGCTGTTGCCGCCTAGCCCACGGTAGTTTTTGGTGTCAAATTTGTCTCCACTTTTGTGGATTGGGATGATCAGTCCTTGGTTCAAATATTGGGGAAGATGTTAGTTTTAGTATAGCCAATTGGAATTTGTTGTCTGTATATTTGCTAATTTCTTAGAGGATAACATTAACACCACATGCCTTGTTGTGTGGAGGGTTTTTATTTTGTCCTGTAGTTCATTCAAGGTGATTAGAGAATCCAGTGTGTTCTCGTAGTCTTTAATTCTAAGATTTGTATTTGATTATGTATATGTTTGTGCTGTTTGTTCTTTGTTCCTTGTTATAGAGTCAAACAGATTGGAGAAGTGGTTTACCCATACATCTCCATTTTGGATCGATAATTCTTTGTGTTGTTGTTTTAGTGTTTTCCAATTTTTCCATACGTGGTTAGCGTCCATGGATTCTTCAATTACACTGAGCTGATTTCTGACGTGCTGTTCCTTCTTTTGTGTAGTGTATTTCTGTATTGTTTTAGTGATTCACCATAGTGAGGGCGTAGACTCTGGTTTTCTAGGTCTCTATGTTTTTAGTTGGACAGGTTTCTCAATTTCTTTCTTAGATTTTTTCATTCTTCATCAAACCATTTGTCGTTGTTAATTTTCTTTGGTATTCTATTTTCCTATTTGATAGGGAAGCTGAGAGGTCAAATATACTGTTAAAATTTTATACTGCCAAGTTTACACCTTCACTATTACAGTGGAACGTTTTGTCCAGGAAGGGGTCTCTCTCTCTCTGTCACTCTCTCCCTCTTTCTCTGTCTCTCTCTCGCCATTATTCCTTCTCTGTTTCTCTTTATCTTTGCCTTCGCCTTTTTCTCCTCCTTCTCTTTCTCCACCCCCTGCTCCTCTCTCTCTCTCTCTCTCTCTCTCTCTCTCTCTCTCTCTCTCTCTCTCTCTCTCTCTCTCTCTCTCTCTCGCTCTCTCTCTCTCTCCCCGTCTCTCTCTCTTTGTCTCTCTCACGTTCTCTCTCCATCTCTCTATCTCTGTCTCTCTCCCTCTCCATTATTCCTTCTCAATATGTCTCCCTTTATCTTTGCCTGTGTGTGACTTTTTCGCCCCCTTTTTTCTCCACCCCCCCCCCCCACTCTCTGTCTCTTCATCATTGTCATCTCACAAGGAGACAGTAACAGTGGGGGCTCTTGTCCTTGGAAGCCAAAGCCCCAGTTTTGACAGGCATGAATGGCTACTTGTTCCTTCCACACAATCCCCGTAATACCTGAGTCTTAGCCGGGGAGGGGATGTTTGTCTGTCAACGCTCATTATATCAGACCACAGAGGAGGACAAGGGACGCAAGAAGGCACTCACACACACTTGCAAGCAGAGATGCACAAACACACACTTGCAAATCCTCAAATGTCTGAACAGTCACATACATGCATGCACATTTACACATGCACCCAGTCACGCACACTCACACACATTCCAGGAAGAGGTATGTCATGCCTGCGCCACATGCCTGGGGTGAGAGAACCTTTGTGGGCTCCAAAGCTTGTGTGGTAGTGTCTTCTTCCTCCCTTTCTCTCCCCTGGTGTCAGAACAGCCTTGTGCAACAGGAGATACCCCCCACTGTTTTCTGTTTCCTCCTCACTCTCCTTCCCTTCCCTGACACCTTGGTGACATTTTCACCAGTGAAGAGGGCAGAGTGATATCTCTCTCCTTTCTCTTCTCTCTCTCTCTCCTGCATTGGGAGACTGGTTCACTGCAGTGCCACACACACCATCTTTGGTGGGGAACAGACTCACAATACACTCCACACTGTGTACATGCAATATGCACTCTTAGGTCATCGACATTAGTCCAGCATAAAAACAAGACAATGGAGAAGCAATAAGAGTCTCAAGACAAGACACTGTATGTAGTTACCTTCTATAGTAGAACATGTGCCCTCATGCCTGTGTGTCCCTCTACAGGAAGCAGTGAAGGACAACCACAAGAAGAGGGAGATGGAGGAGAAGATCAAGAGAGCCCGACTGGCCAAGGAGAAAGCGGAGCGGGAGAGGCAGGAGCGCCAGCAGAAGAAGAAGCAGCTGATTGACATGAACAAAGGTACACCACTTTTTCTGTCACTTTTAGAGAGAGAGAGATGGGGAGAGATTGAGAGTGTGTTAGAGAGAGACTGTGTGGGGGGAGGGGGCTGTGTGTTTGTGTGTCTGGGTGTGTGTGTGTTTGAGAGAGAGTATATGTGTGTGTGTGTTGAGGGGTGTGGAGCGTGTGTGAGGGTTGAAGCACTGAACTGTACCTCACATTGAGTCTAACTGCAGGGGGTGGGAGATGCATCTTTATCACTGAGAAGAAATCACATGCTTCGCGTGTGTTTTATCCTGTCTCTCTCCTGTCTCTAATAGCGAACAACAGTGTGGTATAGAATCCATATTCATATGTTTTGTTCAATATTCATATATTCAATATTCAATGTATTCAATATTCATATGTATTATTGATATCGTTGTTATGATGATTGCTAATAATAGTAGTCAGAGTAGTAGGCTAATGTACTAATACTACAGTATTCGTCATTGTATTGAAAAAATATATAATCAGATAGCTGCGTAAAAAAAATGTTTGTATATTTGAACCAAGGTATAAGTAGTACTATTAGTAGTTAGTCATCACCCTAGTAGTAGCAGTAGAAATAGTCACAGTTACATCAAAGCCAGGCAGGTCCTGTGTGAATCCCTATTATGTCATTGTGTTCGTCACTGTGGTGGCTGTTGGGTGTAGTTCAGCTCTGTCAGGTGACGAGCAGAGAGCTGGCCGCCTGCCGCCAGTGTCGTGGTGATGTAGGGATCTCAGGTCCACTGGCTTTGTAGAGTAGACAGTTGATAGGACTGGCACATCACACAGAATCACACGTACATTCATGAGGAAGATCTTTTTTTCACCACACTAGTCACATGCTATTAAAACATTTAACAACCCTGGATGGCTATCATTTTTTATTCAGACTTTTTCAAACATAGAAATGGAAGGGAAATGAGAGGATAATCATTTTGAAATGTTCACAACCGTAAAACTTATATTATAGTTACAGGAAGTTTAAGAGAGATTTGTTGGAAGTTATTTCCCCCAACTTCCTGGTTTCGATTTGGACTTGGATTATTTTCTCTCTCCGACTCTGTCCCAGCCGGGTTGTTTATAGCTTATCGTTTTGACCGACTGCCTTTTTATCTTTCTCATAAACAGTGTAATGGTGGTGAAAACGCTATTGATTATTTCAGACGGCACAGTTATTCAGACATGGCAAATAGCAATAGAGATCTCTGTGCCCTATTACTGAGATGACATTGAGACAGGCAGAATGTTGTGCCTAGAGGCCTTGGGGGGCTGGGAACCAGTCAGCGAGGTCTTTTTTGTTATTTTCTGACAAACACACTGGGATTTTTTACAATCCACCAGCTTCAAATGTCACAGCTAGCCAAGGACCTTTCTGTAGCTCTGCTGTGTTCAGCAATGTGACAAGCCGCTCCAAGTCACTCTCCATCACACACTGCTGCTCTAACTCTCTGCCAGATAATTGATGCATGCAACTTTTTCAAGCAGAGAACTCTTTGAAAGCTTCATTTTTAATAATCCAGAATGGCTGTCTTCTGAAGATGCCTAGGAAGCCTATCCCTCTCTCTTTTCTCTCTCTCTCTCTCTACTGTCTCTCTACTCTCTCGCTACTGTCTCTCTACTCTCTCGCTCTCTCTCTCTACTGTCTCTCTACTCTCTCTCTCGCTCTCTCTCTCTACTCTCTCTCTTGCTCTCTCTCTCTCTACTCTCTCTCTTGCGCTCTCTCTCATTCCCGTTCTCTCTGCCTCTCTGTTTCTCTCTGTTTCTCTCTTCCTCCCAGCTCTGTCCCTCCCCTCCCCTCTCCCTTACCCTCTCTTTATGTGTCTAAGCAGATGGAGGAAAGTAGGTGTGATATTAAATATTTCTGCCGGAGTAGATTTGGATCTCTGTTTCAGTCGGAAGACACCATAATATGTTGGGGGATGAATAAAACATGACAAGGACACGGACTGGTAGCCTGGAGCCTAAGAGATAGCATGGATACTCTGACTACCCCGTCACCCGACTCCTGGTCTCTCCCGAGTTTGTGTCTGATCATCCAGAAGTAGGAATTCTGAGCCTTTCAAGTTTAAGGACGATGATACCTACAAGCTTTAAATCATTGGCAGTTGGTGGTTCTGAAATCAATAAGCCAATACGATTTAATCAAAGTCGACTCGTCCCCCTTAGAAATGTTCTCTCGTCATATTTTGTACCCTGACTAGGTAATTTTTGAGAAAGTACAAGAAGGGGAATGACAGTTGGATGATTTTTTTTACCCTGTGTAAATGGGACTATGAACAGCAAACTCAGCTTGATGGGGGGGGGGGGGGGGGGGGTTAAAGGGCAGGGTTTCTCTGTCTTTTTACTCTTGTGAGTAGATTTTGCTTCGACTCAGTTTCTCTCTTTTGCTCTCTGTTCAGAACACAGATGTCGGTCTATCCAGTATTTTTCCATTGTATTCTTCATAATTGTTTCTACCCTGCTGGCTAGTATCATCCTTCCTCTCCTACAGATGACAGCATTGGGTGTGAGAGGCTCCTCGGCTAGCCTTGCTATCCACACTCATCACCAGCAGGCCTCATTGACGGCACTGTTGAAAAATTCTATGTGTACTTCAACAGTTTGCTGGAGTTAGTGAGTTGGATGCCTTACATCCATATTTTATGGCCCGGCATCAAACATGTTTTAATAAAAAGTTGGGGAAGATAAGGCAGTGAATGGTTTCTGAGGCAGATAATATTTTATTCTTCAAAACCATTTACCAATCATATCCAACCATTTTCAGCATTAATGTTGCATGGGTGGGCCGGTTATAGAGCTAGAATAGATCTCTACTTTTGATATAACACATTTTCTTGGACATGTATTTAATTCCAAATAATACTTTGTGATAATACATTTACACTTTCAACACCTTTATTGCAGGCAAATATCTTCTCACAGCCAGCTGGCACGAACATATGGCCATTATTTTTCCTGGAATGACATACATGTAAATTAAGCTTTTCAATGTATATTTTCTATGGATTTATGCATTCATTCATTCTAAAATTTGATGGATCATACCATGGTGTTTAATGTAATTTCAAGGGGCTATTTTGGTAAAGAGATAGATTTAAGTCATTTTGCAAATTAAGAACTAATCCTCTTCACATGCAAATGATTAACAATGAAATGCATATTTAATGACAATTTAATAAATTTAGCTTTAAGAGTAGGGTGGTGGGGGGGGAGGCTGATCGACAAATGCTTTTAGGAAATGGCACACTAGTGAAACTTGAGAATATGCCCTTTTGTGAGTTCAGTCAGTGAGTACTTCCTGGAACGCCCGTGATTGATGCGTGAGACAAGAGTCGGGCTAAATCTGTTTTCATTGTGAAGTATTAGAAATACTAATATGGGAAATTGCTTATGAAATCATTACGTGCTTCTCTCCATTTGTTTTAATTTGCCCTAAGTGGATTCCCATATTCTCTTGGACTAACCAGATGTTCACCATTCAACCCAAATTGCTTTACCCCGGCTGCAAGTGAACGGGTGAGCCAACGCTGCTGTAAAATAGAGCCTAGATCTGCCGTAATCCTTCTGTCTCTAATAGGAAAAGATGTTTCATCCCAGCAGGGTATTTATTAGGCCGGCAGATATGAAACAATGTCACAGAGAGTGTTCAGACACAGCCTGTAGAGCGAGAAGGAGGAGGAGGGAGAAAGAGAGAGAGGGGGGTAGGAAGTGAGAAGGGTAGAGGGAGAGAGGAAGGGAGGGAGAGGGAGGAAAGTAGGGGGGGTGGAGGGGGAGAAAGAAAGCGAGAGAGAGAGAGAAAGAGAGGGGGGGGCACGGAAATGACTGGATTGGACATTCTAATGGGGAAAACACACAGGTCTGTTGAAGTTAAAACAGACTTTATTTAGAAGTTGAATATCATTTATGTTTTAACCATCAGAAGGAGTAGGGGAGTGGACAATTGGGCATTGGTGACACCTGTGCCCGGTTGGCGTCAGACAGGGTCAGTATCCTGCTCTCAGCCAGTGGATGTGTCCCCCCAGTCAAATCCACTTAGGTCTGAATGGGGCCTGGAAGCACATATTACTCTGGTTTGAGCACAATGTGACATGGCATAGGGGACACATTGGAACTATTCAACAAGTTAAGAAGTCATTTGAACATGTTTCGTAATACCAAAGCAGATATCTGCTAGTAAATACAAAGCCTAGTCAGATTAATTTACATAAATCACAACACACTTTATTTAAAAGGATTAAAAGAATGACCACCGTAATTTGATATGTTCATTCTGGATGTTAGCTTACATTATATAGTTTTATGACATACAGCACCTTCAGAAAATATTCATACCCCTTGACTTATTTCACATTTGTTGTCTTACAGCCTGAATTGAAATGGATTACGTTTAATTTTTTTCTCACACATCTACACACGATACCTCATAATGACATTGTTTTTTTAAATGTTTGTACAATTATTGAAAATTAAATACAGATATCTAATTTAAATAGAGTACCAGTCAAAAGTTTGGACACACATTCAAGGGTTTTTCTTTATTTTTTTTTACTATTTTCTACATTGTAGAATAATAGTGAAAACATCACAATTAAGGCTGATTCAGAGAGGTTGGGTTAAATGCGGAAGACACATTTCCGTTGAATACATTCAGTTGGACAACTGATGAGGTATCCCTCTTTGCCTTTCCTCCTCCATGCTTCATGGTGGGAATTACACACGCAGAGATAATCCGTTCACCTAATATGCGTCTCACAAAGACATGGTGGTTGGAACCAAAAATCTAAAATTTGGACTCATCAGACCAAAGGACATATTTCCACCGGTCTAATGTCCATGTGTTTCTTAGCCCATCAAGTCTCTTCTTATTATTGGTGTCCTCTTCTAGTGGTTTCTTTGCAGCAATTCAACCACGATTCACGCAGTCTCCTCTGAAAAGTTTATGTTGAGATGTCTGTTACTTGAACTCTGTGAAGCATTTATTTGGGCTGCAATCTGAGGTGCAGTTAATTGCTGATTTCTGAGGCTGGTAACTCTAATGAACTTATTCTCTGGAACAGAGGTAACTCTGTGTCTTCCTTTCCTGTGGCGTTCCTCATGAGAGCCAGTTTCATCATAGCACTTGATGGTTTTTGCGACTGCACTTGAAGGAACTTTCAAAGTTCTTGAAATGTTCAGCATTGACTGACCTTCATGTCTTAAAGTAATGATGGACTGTCGTTTCTCTTTGCTTATTTGAGCTGTTCTTGCCATAATATGGACTTAGCCCTGTTTGGTAAAATACCATCTTCTGCATACCACCCCTACCTTCCATATGTGTTATTTCATAGTGTTGATATCTTCACTATTATTCTGCAATGTAGAAAATAGTACAAATAAAGAAAAACCCTAGAATGACTAGGTGTGTCCAAACTTTTGACTGGTACTGTCAGTATTCACACCCCTGAGTCAATGCATGTTAGAATCACCTTGGGCAGTGATTACTACAACTGTGAATCGTTCTGGGTAAGCCTCTGAGAGCTTTGCATGCCTGAATTGTGCAATGTTAATTCTTCAAGCTCTGTCAAGTTGGTTGTTGATCATTGCTAGACAGCCATTTTCAAGTATTGCCATAGATTTTCAAGACACTTTAAGTTCAAACTGTAACTAGGCCAGGATCATTCAATGTCGTCTTGGTAAGCAACTCTAGTGTATATTTGAAAATATGAAGAGTGGTACTCAGTGATATGTTGTTTTGGATTTGCCCCTTGAAATAGTATTTTGTATTCAGGACATAAAGTACATTTCTTTGTCAGTTTTTTAGCAGTTTTACTTCAGTGCCTTATTGCAAACAGGATGGATGTTTTGGAATATTTTTCTGCACAGGTTTCCTTCTTTTCATTCTGTCATTTAGATGAGTATTGTGGCGGAACTACAATGTTGTTGATCCATCCTCAGTTTTCTCCTATCACAGCTATTAAACTGTGTAACTGTTTTAAAGTCACCATTGGCCTCATGGGGAAATCCCTGAGCGGTTTAGTTTCTCTCGCAACTGAGTTAGGAAGGATGCCTGTATCGTTGTAGTGACTCGGTGTATTGATACCCCATCCAAAGTGTGATTAATAACTTCACCATGCTCAAAAGGATATTCGATGTCTGTTTTAAAAAATATATATATATTTATTATCTACCAATAGGTGCCCTTCTATGAGAGGTATTTGTGGTTGAATACTTAATGACTCAAGACATTTCAGGTTTTCATTTGTTAGTAATTTGTAAAATAAATAATCTAAAAACATAATTCCACTTTGACATTATGGGGTATTGTGTGTAGGCTAGTGAAACAAAATCTACATTTAATCCATTTTAAATTCAAGCTGTAACATAACAAAATGTGGAAAAAGACAAGGGATGTGAATACTTTCTGAAGGCACTGTACATGTAATATGCACTGAGAATGGGAATAGAAAACTTTGTTGGTTGAATAGATAAACATTTTGAAGACATATGAAGTGAATTATGGAATCTAAGACAAAAATGGCTTGCAAAAGTATTCACCCCCTTAGCATTTTTCCTATTTTGGTTCCTTACAGCGTGGAATTAAAGATTTTTTAGGGGTTTATATCATTTTATTTACACAACATGCCTACCACTTTGAAGATGCAAAATATTTGTTATTGTGAAACAAACAAGAAATAAGAAAGAAAATCAGAACTTGAGCATGCTTAACTATTCACCCCCCCCCCGCCCAAAGTCAATATTTTGTAGAAACACCTTTTGCAGCAATACAGCTGCAAGTCTCTTGGGGTATATCTCCATAAGCTTGGCACAACTGGCCACTGGGGTTTTTGACCATTCTTCAAGGCAAAACTGCTCCAGTTCCTTCAAGTTGGATGGATTCTGCTGGTGTACAGGAATCTTACCACAGATTCTCAATTGTATTGAGGTCTGGGCTTTGACGAGGCAATTCCAAGACATTTAAATGTTTCCCCTTAAACCACTTGAGTGTTGCTTTAGCACACATGCCTTTTGGCAAAAGCAAACGTGTTTGCTTATTTTTTTCTTAAGCAATGTATTTTTTCTGGCCACTCTTCCGTAAAGCCCAGCTCTGTGGAGTCTACTACTTAAAGTGGTCCTATGGACAGATTCTCCAATCTCCGCTGTCGAGCTTTGCAGCTCCTTCAGGGTTATCTTTGGTCTCTTTGTTGCCTTTTTGATCAATGCCCTCCTTGCCTGATCTGTGAGTTTTGGTGGGTGGCCCTCTCTTGGCAGGTTTGTTGTGGTGCCATATTCTTAAATTTTTTAAATAATGGATTTAATGGTGCTCTGTGGGATGTTCAAAGTTTCTGCTATTTTTTTATGACCCAAACCTGATCTGTACTTTTCCACAACTTTGTCCCTGACCTGTTTGGAGAGCTCCTTGGTCTTCATGGTGCCTCTTGCTTAGTGGTGTTGCAGACTCTGGGGTCTTTCAGAACAGGTGTATATATACTGAGATCATGTGACAGATCATGTGACGCTTAGATTACATACAGGTGGACTTGATTGAGCTTATTATGTGACATATTATGTCTTGCTTCATAGCAACGGGGGTGAATACATATACACACACCACTTTTCTTTTCCTTTTTTCTCACTTCACCAATTTGGATTATTATGTACATTACATGAAATCCAAATAAAAATCTATTTAAATTACAGGTTGTAATGCAATGAAATAGGAAAAACGCCAAGGGGGATGAATACTTTTGCAAGGCACTGTATTCTGGACTGAAAATCTTTTTGCTTACAATAACAATGCTGTATGCTGTGTCATGTATTACAATGACCCACTTATGTCTCGCTGCCTAGCTACTTAACTACCAAGCGAGCTGCTTGGCTACCTAGCACACAGTATTTGCTCAGCAGTTCTTTTGTTGTGTGATCATACTTCATTTAAAAATATATATATTTATATAGCTCTACAGGGAATTAGGAGGACGAAAACAAACCACAGTTTTCAAACAAAACCAATAGTTCCCAAACTATTCCAGCCATTTATAAAATACTCCAATAGTTGGAGGCTCACAGATGCTTTTTTCCTAATTCACTTTTACCTGCAAGTGATCATTCCTCACAGTGCAAATTAAAATCCACTCATCCAGTCCAATCCATTTTTGCAACAGCTTGCAGGCACTGGCAGAATTCAGTTTCATACAATTCTCTGCGCTGGGGGAATTTCATCAACAATTGAGAGGGAGGCTTTGGCTTTTGGCTGAGGTGGTTTAGGCTATTCACTGTTATCAATGTTTACTGTGTACCAGCTCAAGTGATGTTGAATCGAACCCCTCTCTTGTTCAATTCAGAGTTCAAAATAAGATGAACAACTGCTCACCTTGACATAACAGCACACAATTTCCTTGAAACGATTCTGGGTATATTAGTAAAAGCAAGGCAGCAATCTTCCTATTCTCTCTAAGCGGTGTGGACACAGTGTTTACATATAGTCAGAGACTGACTAAGTCGGGATGTTTTCAGTCTTTTCACCGGTTGTATAATGAGACGATTGTGTCATTTGCTTTTCATTTGTTATTTTATTATTACAAGGCACTGTTCAAGATTGACTGAGTGCAACCATTTCAAAAAGCATCACTTTTGCTGATGATAGCCCATCTAGTAAGCTTGCTCAGTTCACTGGGCATATTAGATTAAGGAAGAGGATGCCTCTGTAGCTCTGTGGCGAGAAAACAACTGTGAATGTTGACAACGATGGACACTAACGTCTATTTATGCATTCTCCCTTTCTGATTTTCAGCTTGAAGAGACTGCATGTCTCCAAGAAAAATAAGTCAGTGTCTTGCTTTTCACATAAAGTATATGTTACAGCAAAAAGGTACAATAGACCCCCGGTATTACAATAGAACCACCAGTGGATTTGATATACATTTGTATACATTTCTATTCTACTTATGCTGATTATTCACATGTTACTATACAGTAGCATACCTCATCCACGTCGTTCTCAATCTCTCTACCTAGCTAACAGGTTCAGGCTTGTGTCGTCTTGAATGCTGATTGTGCATATGTGCCAATCTCCATTAGCAGCGCGTGCCATGCTCGGGGGAGCCGGAGATGTTTTTGCCGTTGCCAGGGCCGACAGTAACACAAGAGTGACTGAGCGGTGTGAGGAGGAAGTGGATTGATGGTGGTGTGTGACAGTGACAGCTAGCGCGAGTTAGGGCTAGCGAGAGCATACCTGTATGTTAATTCGATGTGTTCATTCTCCTGTTTGGTCTGTATGTTAGCTTATATAGTATTATGACATGCATATAATATGCACTGAGAATGGGAATAGATCACTTTATCGTTGGTTAAAGAGATAAACGGTACATCATTTTGAAGACATTTGAGGTGAATTATGGGACCTAAAGACATATTCCCAGCTGGAAAGCTTTCTGGTTACAACTTGCTACCTTAACAATGGCTGTACGTTGTGTCCTGTATTACATTGACCAACTACATCAACAGGACTACAGTGGAGAAGGTGGAAAGCTTAAAGTTCCTCGGCGTACACATCACTGACGATCTGAAATGGTCCACCCACAAAGAAAATGTATTGAAGAAGGCACAACAGCGCCTCTTCAACCTCAGGTGGCTGAAGAAATGTGGGTTGGCCCCTAAAACCCTCACAAACTTTTACAGATGCACAATTGAGAGCATCCTGTTGGGCTGTACCACAGCCTGTACTGTAACTGCACCACCCGCAACCGCAGGGCTCTCCAGAGGGTGGTGAGGTCTGCCCAATGCATCACCGGGGGCAAACTGCCTGCCCTCCAGGACACCTACAGCACCCGATGTCACAGGAAGGCCAAAAAGATGATCAAGGACATCAACCACCGAGCCAGGTCCAGTTCACCCCGCTATCATCCAGAAGGCGAGGTCAGTACAGGTGGATCAAAGTTGGGACCGAGAGACTGTAAAACAGCTTCTATCTTAAGGCCATCAGACTGTTAAATAGCCATCACGAGCTGGCTTCCACCCGGTTACACAAACCTGCACCTTAGAGGCTGCTGCCCTATATACACTGCTCAAAAGAATAAAGGGAACACTAAAATAACACATCCTAGATCTCAATGAATGAAATATTCTTATTAAATACTTTTTTTTTACATAGTTGAATGTGCTGACAACAAAATCACACAAAAATTATCAATGGAAATCAAATTTAGCGACCCATGGAGGTCTGGATTTGGAGTCACACTCAAAATTAAAGTGGAAAACCACACTACAGGCTGATCCAAATTTGATGTAATGTCCTTAAAACAAGTCAAAATGAGGCTCAGTAGTGTGTGTGGCCTCCACGTGCCTGTATGACCTCCCTACAACGCCTGGGCATGCTCCTGATGAGGTGGTGGATGGTCTCCTGGGGATCTCCTCCCAGACCTGGACTAAAGCATCCGCCAATTCCTGGACAGTCTGTGGTGCAACGTGGCGTTGGTGGATGGAGCGAGAAATTATGTCCCAGATGTGCTCAATTGGATTCAGGTCTGGGGAATGGGCGGGCCAGTCCATAGCATCAATGCATTCCTCTTGCAGGAACTGCTGACTCACTCCCAGCCACATGATGTCTAGCATTGTCTTGCATTAGGAGGAACCCAGGGCCAACCGCTCCAGCATATGGTCTCACAAGGTGTCTGAGGATCTCATCTCGGTACCAAATGGCAGTCAGGCTAACTCTGGCGAGCACATGGAGGGCTGTGCGGCCCCCCAAAGAACTGCCACCCCACACCATGACTGACCCACCGCCAAACCGGTCATGCTGGAGGATGTTGCAGGCAGCAGAACGTTCTCCAGGGCGTCTCCAGACTGTCACGTCTGTCACATGTGCTCAGTGTGAACTTGCTTTCATCTGTGAAGAGCACATGGCGAATTTGCCAATCTTGGTGTTCTCTGGCAAATGCCAAACATCCTGCACAGTGTTGGGCTGTAAGCACAACCCCCACCTGTGGACGTCGGGCCCTCATACCACCCTCATGGAGTCTGTTTCTGACCGTTTGAGCAGACACATGCACATTTGTGGCCTGCTGGAGGTCATTTTGCAGGGCTCTGGCAGTGCCCCTCCTGCTCCTCCTTGCACAAAGGCGGAGGTCGCGGTCCTGCTGCTGGGTTGTTGCCCTCCTACGGCCTCCTCCACGTCTCCTGATGTGCTGGCCTGTCTCCTGGTAGCGCCTCCATGCTCTGGACTCTACGCTGACAGACACAGCAAACCTTCTTGCCACAGCTCGTATTGATGTGCCATCCTGGATGAGCTGCACTACCTGAGCCACTTGTGTGGGTTGTAGACTCCGTCTCATGCTACCACTAGAGTGAAAGCACCACCAGCATTCAAAAGTGACCAAAACATCAGCCAGGAAGCATAGGAACTGAGAAGTGGTCTGTGGTCACCACCTGCAGAACCACTCCTTTATTGGGGGTGTCTTGCTAATTGCGTATAATTTCCACCTGTTGTCTATTCCATTTGCACAACAGCATGTGAAATGTATTGTCAATCAGTGTTGCTTCCTAAGTGGACAGTTTGATTTCACAAAAGTGTGATTGACTTGGAGTTACATTGTGTTGTTTAAGTGTTCCCTTTATTTTTTTGAGCAGTGTACATAGACTTGAAATCACTGGCCACTTTAATAATGGAACACTAGTCACTCTAATAATGTTTTATATTGTTTACATACTGCTTTTCTCATCTCATATGTACATACTGTATTCTGTATGTTTTGTCAATGCCACTCCGATATTGCTCAATCTAATATTTATATATTTCTTTATTCCATTATTTTACTTTTAGATTTCTGCTTTGTTGTGAATTGTTAGATACTTGCTATGAGCACAAGCATTTCGCTACACCCGCAATAACATCTGCTAAATATGTGTATGTGACCAATACATTTTTATTTCATTTTATTTATGCCTCGCTGCCTAGCTCCTTAGCTACCTAGCTACTTAGCTGCCTTGCTACTTAGCTGCCTAGCTACTTAGCTACCGAGCTAGCTAGCTGCCTAGCTACTTAGCTGCCTAGCGCACAGTATTTGCTTTCCTTGTTGTGTTATCATACTTGTAATTTTATTAAATATTTGTGTTGCTATATAGGGAATTAGGACGATGACAACAAATCACAATTTTTCAAACAAAACCGTTAGTTACCAAATTATTCCAGCCATTTATAAAATACTCCAATAGTTGGAGGCTCACAGATGCTTTTTTCCTAATTCACTTTTACCTGCAAGTGATCATTCCTCACAGTGCAAATTAAAATCCACTCATCCAGTCCAATCCATTTTTGCAACAGCTTGCAGGCACTGGCAGAATTCAGTTTCATTCAATTCTATTCTCTGGGGAAATGTCATCAACAATTGAGAGGGAGGCTTTGGCTTTTGGCTGAGGTGGTTTAGGCTATTCACTGATATCAATGTTTACTGTGTACCAGCTCAAGTGATGTTGAATCGAACCTCTCTCTTGTTCAATTTAGAGTTCAAAATAAGATGAACAACTGCTCACCTTGACATAACAGCACATCCTCCTTAAAAAAGGACGTTCCCAGGAAGATCATTGAGAGATAATAGACTGATCTTAGACATCCTGTATAGCTTTATATTATATTTTTAGGGGAAGGACAAAGTATAGCAACTGAAAGATTAGACCTGGTGGGAAACTATGTTATCGGCTGAGACTGAGGTTATGTTGCGATGTCAACACTAGTATAGTGCTTATCGTTCCAAGACATTGCTTCATAATAATTTGTACGTTGGTGTGAATATTGGAAGACATTTTTAGAGTGTCCAGACTGATGAACAGGGACAAACGGCAATATGATTAGGATCAGTGTTTTCCATAGGGGGAGCGCTACATTATAATTATTATTATATTTAAAAAAATTGAAGTGGCGCACCGCTGCTACTAAGTGCATATAGGGGAAACACTGAGGATATATGGCGTCCAGCTCCGAGATTCCCGCTCCTGCATATTTAATCCATGAACTTAATTTAGAGATTATCATGACACTGGTGTGTGTGCGTCTCCTTCTGTGAGTGTCTCTCTCTGTATGTGTGTGTGAATGCATTTGTTTGTGTGTGTCCGCTAACAGTTAGTCAGTGTGTGTGTGTGTGTGTGTGTGTGTGTGTGTGTATTTTGTTCCTCATTGGGGACGTGTGAAGAAAGGACCCTACCACATCTGCATACGATGGCCGCTGCTTCCCTGTCACTTCTGCCTGTGTTATTAACGCCGGCTGTCAGCAAGGCAGCATCCTCTTTAAATAACACTACATTACATTCCAAAGCCACAGGGATTCGGGGGACAGGCGCGGGTAGGGAGCAAGTCATTCCTCATGCACGTGACGGATGGCATTGACTGCATCCCATATGGCTCTGGTCAAAGTAGTGCACTATATAGGGAGTAGGGGTCCATTTGGGAAGTAGCCATTGTGAATTTGTGATTTTGTAATTACCTTGAAAGGCATCAACAAGGGTATTGGGCTTCATCGGGTTTATCTGCTGTAGCCTATCAACTTAATAAATAACGCCATATTAGATTGCGTTCGTATCATCTTGGAGGATCTGACTGTGCCCTAAGGCGGTGATTGGCTGTGTGTGTGAATGTGACTGTCTGTGACTGTCTCTGCTTCCCAAATAACACACTATTACCTATATAGGGGAAAGGGTTCCATTGGGACGCACACTGTCTGTGTCTGGGCCCCTAGAACCTCGACGGGGTGGAAAGAGAGTTGGCTGGCTTGTCTTACATAAACAATTGTCATGCAAGGATTTACTCCATCTGATTTAGTGTGAAATGTATTTCTGTCAGCCAAGGCGACACAATAAGCCACTACCTTATCAATGTTCTACCAGACTTACACGCCACACATTGTTTTCAATGCATTTCTATCAAAATCATGTTTGACACAATGTGCCATCCAGATTGTGAAGAACCCAGAAACCCTTTGCTTATGTGACAATAATTATTTAATTGCCAGTTAATATTAACTATTGCCTCTTCTCCCCCTCTGAGTTTTTTGTCTGAGTCTGCTGTATCAATTTTTTTATAAAAAAAAAAGTACCGTTTGGTCTGTGTGTGGAGAGAGAGTCCGAATTATTAGTAGTACTTTAAGCGTCTAATAATTTCAATCTGTCTGACTTAATTTGGCCTGGTTTTCTCACAGGTCAGAAAAATGGTTCTGAATGAGAGGATACAGTACAGAGAATGCCCCCCCCCATAGGTGTGTGTCTTATCACTCATTGGTGAAATATCCACTCCAATCGTCCTTCCTCGTGTAAACATATGACGCCGGAAGAAAGAAGAAAAACAGAAACGCAACACAGTTAAATCTCATTAGATCATTGCATTTCCTCATGCTGTCATGGCTGGTCTGTCTCCCTGATCAATTCAAGACACTTCACGATCTGGACCTCAGAGTCACTTTTCAGTCAATCAGACATAATTATGCTTACTACAAAGCCCATCCAAATTGCATTGTCAAATCCATTTACCCGCCACCACATAGCTGACTACAAGAACGGGATTGGAGTCAGAGAAGATGGTATCTCACCGGAACGAAATGGAAGGCAAGGGATGATAAGTGTGCCACTCAGAGAGAGAATGATGACAAGGAGATGTGTTCTGGATGGATGGCAGACAGCTATGGAAGTTTTACAGAGTTATCTCAACTCTCCCCCTGCCTCACAAACTTGCCTATACTATTGGACCGTCGTCTACAGTGAGCTAGTTGGGTGCAGGGGCTATAATTAAGCAATAAGGCCAGAAGGGGTGTGGTATATGGCCAATATACCACGGCTAAGGGCTGTTCTTTTGCACGGCGCAATGCTGAGAGCCTGGAAACAGCCCTGAGCCGTAGTATGTCGGCCATATACCACAAACCCCTGAGGTGCCTTATTGATATTATAAACTGGCTACCAACTTAATTAAAACAATAAATGTTTTGTCATACCCGTGGTCTACGGTCTGATAGACCACGGCTGTCAGCCAATCAGCATTCAGGTCTCAAATCACCCAGTTTATAATGATATATATATATATATATATATATATATATATATATATATATATATATATATATATATGGTCATACAGCTGACACTTTTATCCAAATCAGCTTACTCAACAAGCTGTCGACATTGACAGAGTCACATTTTCAGTTTGTTGCCTATGTGGCAATTGAACGCACAACCCTGGTTTAGCCAGGACAATACTCTAACCCACTGATCCATTGGAACTACTCAACTAAATCAAATCAAATGTATTTATATAGCCCTTCTTACATCAGCTGATATCTCAAAGTGCTGTACAGAAACCCAGCCTAAAACCCCAAACAGCAAGCAATGCAGGTGTAGAAGCACGGTGGCTAGGAAACACTCCCTAGAAAGACCAAAACCTAGGAAGTAACCTAGAGAGGAACCAGGCTATGAGGGGTGGCCAGTCCTCTTCTGGCTGTGCCGGGTGGAGATTATAACAGAACATTGCCAAGATTTTCAAATGTTCATAAATGACCAGCATGGTTAAATAATAATAATCACAGTAGTTGTCGAGGGTGCAACAAGTCAGCACATCAGGAGTAAATGTCAGTTGGCTTTTCATAGCCGATCATTAAGAGCATCTCTACCGCTCCTGCTGTCTCTATAGAGTTGAAAACAGCAGGTCTGGGACAGGTAGCACGTCCGGTGAACAGGTCAGGGTTCCATAGCCGCAGGCAGAACAGTTGAAACTGGAGCAGCAGCACGGCCAGGTGGACTGGGGATAGCAAGGAGTCATCATGCCAGGTAGTCCTTAGGCATGGTCCTAGGGCTCTGGTCCCCCGAGAGAGAGAAAGAAAGAGAGAATTAGAGAGAGCATACTTAAATTCACACAGGACACTGGATAAGACAGGAGAAATACTCCAGATATAACAGACTGACCCTAGCCCCCCGGCACATAAAGTACTGCAGCTTAAATACTGGAGGCTAACACAGGAGGGGTCAGGAGACACTGTGGCCCCATCCGATGATACCCCGGACAGGGCCAAACAGGCAGGATATAACCCCACCCACTTTGCCACAGCCCCCACACCAATAGAGCGATAGCTTCAACCACCAACTTACCATCCTGAGACAAGGCCGAGTATAGCCCACAAAGATCTCCGCCACGGCACATCCCAAGGTGGAACGCCAACCCAGACAGGAAGATCACGTCAGTGACTCAACCCACTCAAGTGACGCACCCCTCCTAGGGACGGATGCTTGGCTGTGTTCATTAGGCACCACACAGTAGAAAACAGACTGAAACAGGGAGGCACTAGCTGGCCTTGCCCAATATAAGAAATTGTAATTTTTTTCTCCATTGCAAATCGATCTATGACATTTTCCGTAGTGTGCCCTAATAAATATGAGCCCTTGTAAAGAAGGTTGGAGGCTATAGTAGTAGAGGTAGTAGTAGTAGTGGTGCCTGTCTATCCCCTTCGTTACATGTAGCTTTACTGGTTCTCTCCTACCCCAGCTTCACATGTGGTCTCACTGCTGCTGCAGCCCACCGATCCAGATGGAAGGGGGTTTATTTCAGTTTTTGTTTGTTCACTTATTCATGCATCCAGCTATTCAGGGCATCACTGGGGCTTTCGTCTCCATGCCACAAATGCAAATCGCCGCGGTGGCTAATCCACTTTCATCTCCTTCCCTGCCGACATCCCTCTCATTCTTTCTCATCCCTCTCTCTCTCTCTGGTTCT